>NC_088779.1:3507725-4016059 GCF_954871325.1 Gordionus sp. m RMFG-2023 | reverse complement strand
TTCTATCCTTAGAAAATATTTACAATCAAAATTAATTATTCAACTATTCATTATCTTAGGTGATATTCAATCGAATTGAAAGCAACAAAGGTTACACTCAATATTTTAAATATAATACATTAAGGAAAAAAATTTATTTTTGGATATATATCATTTTATCTCTCTTTTTATCCGTCACAAATTCAGGAAATTACGTAAATGACTATATTGAACTAAAAGAGGGACGGGAAATAAGGAAAATACCCTCGATCAGTCGAATAAGAAAATGAGATGATTCAAACTCACTCCTTTTATTACGACAAATAAGGAGATCAGATAATTTGAAAAATTATTATATATTGGATTTCATATTCACTGAAAAACGATTGCTAATGGTGCCTCTGCAGGTCACTGATATAATTCTCGATCATTCTAAAATTAAGATTTCATCAAAATTTTTTAAAAAACGATTTGTGACAGGGATATGAACTCTTTCAACAACAGGGCCCGTGTCTGGGTTCAAAGATAAAAATTTTAAAAAGGGAGTTCGGTTTCAGGTTTTGGAGTACATAAAGAAATATTTATTCAATATTAATAAAATAATACTAATTTTTTTTTTTTCAATTATTTAAATATTTTTTTTTTCTACGGCATATATATATAATTTACTGGTAAAAAAAAATTTTAAAAAATTAATTTATATTTTAATTTTAAATGTTTTATTCAATCGAGCCAATCATAACATCTTCCGAAATGTCTTCTTTGAAATTTCCACGCCGATCTGACAAGACAATATGTATTTCGAAGAAGAAAAGGCACGTTTTAATAATATCTAGAAAAATTTGATTTTGTTTTACTTTCTTTATTTAAGTTCTTCTTCCAATATTTTACTTTCCAAAGTTATAGGATAAGCAACATATTCCTATTATATTATATTAATAACGTATAAAATTATCATTCATGATAAAATTTTACCTACAAAATGGAAGCAAACTACTGCAAATTTAAAAAAAAAAAATACGAAGAGAATGAAAAATGTTTCAAAAAAAATATCTTTTTATTTATTTTTTCGTGAATATCTTGGAAATTTATAATATTTTTTTTTAGTATATAAACGCTCCATAGGAGCGGGTCCTAAAAAACATCTGGGTTCAGATGGTTAGAGTTCTGACTGTAAAGGAAGTGGATTCCACCAAAATAATTTAATGATACCTTCTGTATTTTTTTAAAAGCATTCATTCTGTGTTTTTGATATGATTTTCTTTTGAACTGATATTTCAGTATGATTCATTCTTTTGTTTATTTGATTTATCTTTTGGTATTGATATTTGATTGAAGAATATTGGAAATAGAAGCCATTTTTTTATTTTTGAGAATATTGGAAATAAAAACCATTTTTATATTACCTTTAACTAGAGTTGTTAAACAGCTCGTTTTTGAGCCGATTTTTAAAAACGGCTTACTCAATATTTTAGCCAGAAAAATATTGCCTATGCCTTGAGATCTCGCTAATAGATGTCCAAACCTTTGTTCCTTTTATAAACAAAATCTTCAGACTTACGTAATACTATTCTGGATGAAATATTGAGTTAGCCGTTTTAAAAATCGGCTCAAAACGAGCCGTTTAACAACACTACCTTTAACTCTATAAAAGCCGTTACTACTTGAAATTGCGAAGGCTTACACGATTTTTTATAATATTTTTTCCCCGTGTTGGACAAGGAGTTTCAGATATGATTCTGTTTATTATATTTTGTCTCATCTAAACATCTATTAACGAAATATTTTAATCATAAGAAATAAAATTATACCTATAAGCAATTTCAATTATAGAGAACAAGAATCACAAATTGCCAAGTTGAATGAGCAGCATTGGGCATATATATACCCATGAAATATTTCCCTTTAATAAGGGCTAGAGCTCATTTTATTGCCCACTTATAGCATGGGTTACACCATATCCTTGTCAAGGTAACCAGGATTCTAATTTTTTTCAATATTGAATCCTTTCTTTGAATAAATTTGAAACCTTAAATATCATTTTTTTTAAAAATAATTTACTTAAGCTTTGAAATGATTCGATGGGGAAGTTTTAAAATGGTAGCTAAATACAACGCCAAAGGGAATTATAAATCTATATTTATACATAGAATAAATTAGTAGCGTATTTTTTTCTGCTCTGTGAATATGCTAAATAAATGTAAATTAAAATATATATTAAAAAAAAAGTTAGTTGATTCTGAAATATATATTAATAATCATAAGACAGTAATAAAAAAATATTTTAGCACCCGGCATCTAAATTTTGACTTTAGGGGTGTGGGGATTTGTCGCCCCCTTGTATACATACCTGATTATGACTATATAACCTATTTTAATGATCAGACCTATTTTTAATATTTGGGTTTCTAAATTATTTAGGATATAAAATAAATCGATAAATATTATATTGCACTATAATTAATTTAGAAATTCAAAAGCATAGTTTAATTTTTTTTGAAATTTATAATTTTGGCGATTTTATATAGCAGCAAACTTTACGGAACTGGTTTTGTTTTTTGCTATTTAACTTAATTTTCAATGATTTTTCAGTCATAATATTATATTTGCAGTATATCTACAATTTATTTCTGAACGTGGGTATCATCTATCCATAATAAACAGGATCTGATAGTCATATTTTACAAGAATAATATTTACTACCCTCCTCTGGAAATTTGCCAGTTCTCTTAAATATCATTTTAATTAAATATATATTATATTCCACCTCTCCCCTTTTCTATTAATACAATGGTTCTGTGATAACGAAACCGCCCTTTTAGATATTATCAAGCTAGGCAAGGTCTACCTTTATAGCCGGACCATTTTCTATACCCATTAATACATAAAATAAGGTTAAAAAAAATTAATTTATAAACTATTTAAACTCAACTCCTCATCTGATAGTTTTCTATCAGGTTCTTGGAAAGAAACCCCGGTATGGAAGTATCAAAGCATAGCCATTATTTATCCATGGTGGGGGGGGGGGGGTTAAACAATTTTTGGGGGGCTTCTCCCTAAACTCCCTTTCTTCAGGGTTTCGACCGGGTACCTAAAAAATATTATATAATATTGATTTTGGTAGTTATCTTTATATCATCTTTGTTAAAGTTGGTTGAACAATTGTAATAATAATTCTAAAATTTGCCAATATTTTTTGCTTTAAGTAACCAGCAAAAATGAAAAAATTAATAAGCATATTCAGAAATTTATATCATTGTTTATTGATCAATTGTAAATTAATTCAATTCCATGTAGAAAGAAGAAAAAAATTTGCCCTCCACCCTCCAAACTTTCCACTTAATTAAATTTTTGCATAACAAAATTTTACACAAATTTCATGATAGATTTTATTTATTAATAAAATACTCTAGTAATAATAACATCCTTTATATGACTATGTATTTATTTTAATAATAATATAAAATAAAATAAATTTCAAAATGTATAAATTTTATTCATATAATTATGTTAAAAATTTATTGTAAATAGCTGTATTTTTAAAAAAAATATAAATATAATGAAATATAAGTAATTCTTGTTGCACATAAGGTTAAATACAAATTATTATATTATCATAATAAATTACTCTGATTGCAAATATACTTTTATTAAAAATAGTATAGTATAAAAAATATATAAATGTAATGACTTTAAATTTACTATAATTTAGTTTTGCATATAAAAATTTAATAACTAAGAAAATATTCATATTGCAATTTTTGAATTCATAAAGAGAGATCTACTTTTCTCTGAGATTTGGCTAATTATCTATAATAAAATTATTATCTAGAATTATATTATTATATCTATTTAATAGGGCTAATCTATTTAAACGGTTTTCACCAATGATACTTCTTAAATAGGTTTTTAACATTTCCAAAGTTGAAAAGGATCTTTCATAAGTGGAGGTACTAAACAGCAAGGTAGCTAAAATAAAAAAACAATGTTTTGATATTAGATTGGGAATCTAAAGTGTAATTACACATGAAAAAAGTCTGAAAAAGCATTTTTTTTTAGTATCAAAAAGTACTCTATTCTGTCAAAAATTCCAGATCACAAAGTAACTTTACGATTCTGATAAATCATCAGAGTAAAACTCTGAGATTTTCTTAATATTCTGTCTCATTTTAAGTGTAATAAACAATTCAGACTCAACCGGCACAAGAAAATAAAAGCTTGCTGTTTATTTTTACCAAATTAAACTATCTTTCTTTAAAAAAATTTTAAACTATCTAATTTGTTTAGCAATATAAATTATATTATTAAATTTATAAATGTTTTCAAAAATTATATTTCGGGATATGGAGATCATATATTTTATACATCCTCGGCTCTACTATTCCAGAAAATATTTTCAATATATCTTTATGCCCCACCCCCTTTATTTCAGTTTATATAATTTTTAATTTTAAACTATGTAATCATAAAATTAAAATTCTTATTTGTTTTTTAAATATATTTCATTGATATAATAAAAAAAATAAATTATTTATTTTACGAGGGTATTGGATTAAGCCCGACCCAACACAGACGTATATAAAAAAAAGCAAATATGGCCTAGCCCATTTACCAGGGCTGTTCTTAGGGCCGAGCCTGAAGATCTCTGATATTGTATATATGTTTAATGTATTGTGCATCCCCCCCTGCCTACGCCGCTGTTTTAAATAATCATTTAAAAAAAACCATAATCGCCATTCTTATATACCATAATTTAACATACATCTATCTTGTATGCATTATTTTTCGTCATAACATGACAACATGTCAATCGTCGAATTATAAGAAAAATCTATTATAAAACATTTTTTAATAACTCGATAATTATTTTAAATAAGAATAATATTAGTTTTTTTAATATATGGCAATACCGCCTACTCAGATTCCCCCAATGCCTCCCCCATTTCACCCGGGGATGGGAGCAGGTATTAATCTTTTATCACAATTTGTAAATCTAATATTCTAATTATTTTAAGGGACCTATCAACCAGGAGGACATGGATATGTGCCTGGATATGCACCAAATTATGGACCATCAATTCCAGTTGGCCAATTTGGAGGCTACAGTAATTTTATATTTGATATATAATTTTTTTTGTATCATAATATCTTATCATTATTTTATTTTCCACACATTTTATCAAGGTTAAGCTATGCCAAACCAAAAATCCTCCTTTTTATATTGATATTTGTATAAAAATTGAGTTTTACATAAATTGTATAATAATTTCATACTATAAGAATTATACAACTCTTTAAATTTTCTTTTTTTTAAAAAATATTGATTAAATTGATATATTATTTTTTTTAGAATCTTTATATTCTGGTGCCATTAGACTAATTTATATAAAATGTATTTAAAATACACGCAATTTGTTTTTATGAAGCTAATTAATAAAACTTTACATTCACCATTTAATTTGATACAACACTACTCAATGTTCATCTTTTATATCTATATAGGAATTGTGAGGGTATGGAGAGGTATGTAAAACATTTAAGAAAAATTAATTTCAATGAAGATAGACCAAATAGGAATAAAAGAAAAGAAAGTGTTTTTTAATCTAAAAACCAACCCATTATTTTTTGACTACAATAAAAAAAGTATGCTTAAATGGCACCAACTTAGTATTTAAAAAAGCAATAAAATTTGTAAAATATTATCCAACTCCTAATTAAATAAAAAGCTCAAAGAGAATTAGGAAGAACATTTCTTTGCCAAATTTATATATTGCTGGCAAAGATAATTATAGCTTTCTATATCCATTTATAAATTTTTATGAAGCATTTTTGAAAAATATTTATTGTATTTTAGATAAAAAATCACATTATTATAATGAAAATAGAGGATTATTATAATTATGTTTTAACATTTTTATTGGACAATATTTAATCTATATTAGCTATTAATTACAATATAGATGCAGGGCTGGTTGGGCCATAACATCATCAATAAAATATAGGCCTATCCTCTATAGCTCAAAAAATATTAATTTTATATTTTTTTTAGTCTTCATTTTTACCTTATTAAATATCACAACAATATTATTTAGTGTTTATCAATTTTTTTTGTTTTCCCATATTATTTAGTGTTTATCAATTTTTTTTGTTTTCCCATTAGTAAGCTTGTTACTATTAACATTGTGGGTAAAGTCTTGATGCATATAATCCCAGATGAGAGATTAACCAAAAGCCCATGGGATAGTTATAATTTATAAGGCCAAAAGGTTTTAGGCCATCACCTGATGAAAGGTTATGGGGTAGATATTGTGGATTGCACAATACATTAAACATATAAATATATTCAATATTTATCAGAGATCTTTAGGCCCGCCCTAAGCCAAGACCAGGTAAATTTTACCTAGGCCATATTTCCTTTTTTTATATACATCTGGGCTTGGCCGGGCTTAAATTAAAAAAAAAAATTACTCGGACCAGGCACTATATTTTAAAACCAAATATTTTAAATCTCCCATATTATATTATGTTAGCGTCAATGTGTTTTTTTCCAGCAATATGTTATTTTTTCAACATTAAATCATTTTTTGAGCACGTTTTTTAAAAAATTTAAAAATCCGATTTTATCGGAAATGTATTCCATCATGTTTGGAATACCTATCCTATGAATTTCAGACAATTTATTCGTAAACTTTTAAACTTAAAATAATTTATATTCGATTTTCCATATATTTTTTTATATAAACTATAAACGACTACTCAAAGGTTAACAGTAAAATTTTCTACAATTCATAAGATAGGCATCTCCAAACATGATAGTAAATATTTCTGGTAAAATCCGAATTTTAAATTTATTAAAACGAGCTCAAAAAATGTTTTAAAAGTTGTAAAAATAAGACATTACCGGAAAAATACAAATTGACGATAACATATATAAAAATTAAAAAAAACATTTAATATATTTTAAAGCCGAAAAAATCCGGGCAGGATCATGCTAAAATATAACTATGCAGGTCTATCATATTTATTCTTTTGCAAAATCGAGTGGGTTATATGTATGTAGTTGATGTATTTTGTTAAATTAATTTAATCTATTTTCAAAGCAGTATTTATGTTTCGTTTATTTTTACGATTCTTAGATTAGGTCGTTGAATCGACTTAACACTTTAAAGATTTTTAGCTTTTTTTTTCCAAATTCCTGATCTCTCATCTTATGATCGGTGTAAACCTAAATAAATCTTAGGAAATGTTTTATTCGCCAATCATATTCCATTTAAGTGCAGTATCCGGTCAGCAGATTAAGTTTATATATAAAAAGGTTTAATACTACAGCAAATCTGCCAACTTTTCTTAGATTCCTGATGTTTAGATTTATCAAAATTCCAAAACTTCTTAGTTCTTCATAGCCACATTGACTATTTTCCACATACTTTATTTATTTATCTTCGAATTCCTTTGCCTGCCAAAATTTTTTTTCTTTTTTAGAAGAAAAAGCAGTTTATTTTTTTTAAAAAATAAAAAGGTTATCGATTATTTTACCTGTGTTATGTGACGTTATAATTATGTCAATAAAAAATAATTGATTTTTTTAATTTTGTTTTTGTTTTTTTGAAAAAAACATTTTTGGCAAATTATTGCTTTTTTTTATATTATTTGCCAAGAGTAGGAAAAGATTCATTTTTAAAACTTTTATAATTAAAATTTCCCCAACCTTCATAATCTAACCCTAACCTCCATTAAGGCCCGGGCTCATTTATACATGAGCATTTTGGATAACCAATCAAAATGCATAATAAAATCTCATATTTTAGGCCCGTAATCATATAAAAAGTTAAAAAGTTGACCTAAAGTTCACGGCAAGGAGAATTTTGTATTCTACGCCTTGTTGGTTACTGGAATGGAATAAGCACATTACACATTAAAAAAAATTTTTAAATAAAAACGCTCCCAAATTTAAGCGATTCAAAGTTAGACGCCTTCAAAAAACGCTAACAATTTTTTTTTTAATATTTGCTTAAGTTACTGAAGAGTGAGTCATAACATTTTTACCTTTTTAAAAAAATATAATTTGTTTATTTTTTATATTGAGTCATACACAATCACTATCATTTTCATTAATTCTCGCTTTTTATCGCTCGGTTGCCTTGACACTAGGGGTTCATGTTTTTTTCTATGTCTTGCACCCCTGATTGGCACATTTAGAGGATCGATTTATAATTCGATTACTATTTACAGGACTTGAACCTGTGCTTTGCGCAATTCCTTTCTTCATTTTCAAGAGATCATCTCTCTCAGAATTGGATGCTTGATCTCAGTCCTCCCTATTCCTGATAATTAGGGGTGTACCGATACCACTTTTTGGAGGCCGATCCGATATTCCCAATATTAAATTGATATCCACCAATTACCGATCCGATATCATATCTAATTTTGTATTCGATACCAATGGTTTAAATTTTTATTATACTTTTTATTAGTATAACATCTATAATATAACTATACCATAACTTATGTCATTTAAATATATTATAATGATCAGTTATAGTTTATATTCAATTCAATAAAATATTTTTATTGTTAAATCAGTTTTATATAATAAGTAATACATTTAATCTATATACATAATAAGTAATAAACAAATATATATGAAATTTTAAAAAAATAATATTTAAATGTATCAAAGATTTCTTTTTAGAAATAACAAAATTTCCAATTTATCAGAGGTCAGCCTGCGGCGATGGTGACTGTCAATATCACCAGCTTCACTAAAAGCTGATTCTGATAAAGAGAATGCCCCAAAAAAAATAACAATATGGCAGAATGTTTATTAATTAATTAATATTAAAAAAATATTACATAAAAATGGATTTCGATTTTATTTATAAAAATAAATGATTTTATAACTTTTTTTAAAAAAAATTTATAACATTTTATTTTTGTTAAAGACGCCATTTTATAACTGATCGGATCGGAAAATTTTATAATATTGGCTGATAACCAATATTTAAAATGGGTGAAATATCGGCCCTATCCGATCCTATAAAAAAATATCGGTACTTCCCTACTGATAATATAAAAATGGAAGATCACATTCGGGAGGGGGGAGGCTTTCCTAGAGGAGATTCCTTCATGGTTGCTAGATTTTTCGTAGCTGAGGGTTGGCTGAAGTTTGTAGGACATGGATATAATTTGAAACGTAAGATAGTTTTTTGGGGGTCATTCGACCCAAAACTAAGAACCCTTTATCTAAGATAAAAAGATTCGAGTTCAGTGAAAAATCTCCGAACCGGGTTCAAGGTTCCGATTTCCGAATACAAAGGAATAAAATATATTTAAAATTACATAAACATCAGCTTTTTTTTTAAATAAAATTTTTTAAAATTTATTTTATTATATTCATTATTCACTTATAAAAATGATTTATCAACATACAATTATATAAATACGTCATTAAATTATTTACCTAAAGAAAAATAATTCAAATATATTTTTAAAGGATGGTTCCACTCGGAAAAATCTATATTGTAAACAAAAGACAAAATCTCGTAATGGAAAGATTTACTATAGAGATTAAAATGATTTTTTTTACAAGAACCAATATTTGTTACACAATAACAACATTCTTATAAAATCAATATTTCTTTGATGAAATAATACCTATTTTAATTACTTTTGATTAATCCCTCAATTCTTGTTATTATATTATATTTTATTATCTAATCTCTCAATCGAATAATTCTTATTCTTATTGATTGATCTAATCATGAGAGAAGGGGATGGGCGGGAGTTAAAAAAAAATAATCGATAAAAATTAATGCGATAGTGTGTTATTTGGGTTAAGGCAGTGAAATCGAATCAATACTTAAAAGAAAAAAAAAGAAGAATGTAAATAAAAAAAATAGTTATTTATAATTTATAATTTATAAACGCGAAAAATTTTGTGCGAATCAATAAAAAATTTTTTTTTTAGAAAATTCTATTTATAATTTAAATTTTGTATTGATCTTTGAAGAATTTTTTGTTCCCCCCATCACATTTGTAAGTGATAATCCATTTTGTCGTCGGGTATCTAATTGGTCGAGATGTTAAATACGGGAAGAATTTGGCGGCCGGATTGATTTATTTTAACTGTAAACTCGGTTAAATACCCGGATGATCGGGTTTTAACCACCCGCTAATCGTTTAATTTTTTTTTAACTCTGTCATGAAGAAAAAATATTCGCGTTATTTTATGCATTATGAATTTTTTTTTAATTAGTATAAGTCCGCCTCGCTCATTCCAGCCAAATGACATATAATAATACCTAGAATGACGATGGCATTCATTAAAAGTGTACATCAATGAAACAGCTGGGGGCGCCATTTTGTTTTGATTACCCATGTCATTATTAATAATTATAAATGAGAGGCCGGCCAATTCATTCCTATGTCTGACGCAAACTTTATTAAAGAATTGCCTGATCATCGAGATAATAAGGAAGCGAGTTATCAATTTAAATAATAGTTTTTAACATGATAATAATTACTATATGGGTTACCAAAATGGCGGGTCCAGCTGATTGGCATTCAACGACGCTTTCAAATGCATTATTATGAATTCGTCAGTCTACGTATTATTATTATTATATGTAATTGTTCCGGCCATTAATATTTTTTAAAATTCACCCTTCCCGCTCAATGTATAATTATTTTTTTTAACCCGCTTGTCTTATAATAACCGGGACAAAACTTGCCGTATTTCAAACGGTATCAGTTCTAATATCCGGGTATTTACTTGTTATATGCCCTAAATGTAGGATTCGTTGATTATTATATCTTTTACTGGGTATTGACAATTTTTACGATTATTAGAGGAATAAGCTATTATTTATTTATTTATTTTAACCAATAATTAGATGTATAAAATTTAAACAAATAATTTAATTTAAAAAAAATATATAAATTTAAATAAAATAGCGTTAAATTTTCTTAAACGCTTAAATGGCCTTTTAAAAATTAATATTATAAAAATGTTCCTTACAATTTTTTTTTAAAAAAAAATAATAATATAATATAATCTTGTAATTATACCGGATAGGCATTTAATAATACGAACTACGCATAAATTATTTAAATAAAATTATTATATATAACATAATTAGTTTTGTGATATATAAAATAACGGAAAAAGGAACGATAAGAGCGCTTGCTTAGGAGCGATTAAAATGTTTACAGCACTGATGCCAGTATATAGGTTTGACTAATTTTACTAAACAGCTGACTGTTTAGCCGGCTATTGAGCTTCGTCTCAAACCGCCTAAAAAGTGCAAATGCCACCAAACTCTTTAAAAAAACAAACCAAAAGTAGGGTGTCCTGTCCCTAGTTCAAAAGCTGTTTTATGCTCTACACTAAACAGCTTTAAATATCAAAATTGTGTCGTACCCTAGTGTTGTTAAAAAGTCCGATTCAAGTCGATTTTAAGATTCTGCGCATAGCTGGCAGAAATGCTTGGACATCTATTGGCCAAATCTCGATGCTTACATAATATTGGTTTTAGCTGAAATCTTAATCGGGGGCCGTTTCGAAAAAACGTCCCAAATCGGACTTTTTAACAACACTTATATCGTACCAGAATAGGGCCTAATAAATTGTTAGAATATTTAACAAAAACGTTAAAAGATTAGTAGAAAATCGCAAAGTTTCTACGGGACACGATTTGAACGCATTGTCACGTAATTTTTTTAAGGGGGTTATAACGCGGTAAAGGTTGGACAATAGCTGACTACAAATTAAGGTTCGCAAAAATCTTAATTTTTTTTTGATTTATTTGATTAAATCGCGATTTTTGATTTAAATCAAATTTTTTATAATTAATAATAATAAATAATTTAAAAAAAAAATATTCCCTTGATGAAATAACTCCCTAGACAATGTTTTTAATGGAATATACATACATTCATTTTGTATATATTACTTATACATCAATTTTATGGATAAACAAGCTCACTTGTTTAAATATTTAAATTTCTCTTGTTAAAAATGTTGCATTATTTTAATTAAATTAATTATCTATTAAACGGATCAGTTATAGCTGGAGTCGGGACCCGCTCATAATTACTTATACCCGGTCCAGTAGAATATATTACGCTGAAATTGTTCGGCTCGGCATGTAATATATATTTTTTTAATGAAAGAAAACTACATAAATTTGCATAGTTTTAGTTTAGCTACGTATTCTCTGGCTTAGCTTAATCCTCGAAACGCGGTCACCATTAATTTAAGCTGTACCAAAAATAATTATGATATTATTATTTATCATGAACCTAGCATTGTTTTTCTGAACCTAAAAACTCAGCTGATATTTGTTACGGTCCCGATCCCGGGTTTAGTTATACCCTAAAGTCCTAGGACCCATTTTGTTCGAAATCTTTGGGAGGGGGGGGGATTAAATTTTTTTAAAAATAAATTATTAAACAAAGTTCTTCATATCTTACGATCCTCTTTTCGGCTGATGAATGGGCCAGAACTAGTGTTGTTAAACGGCTCGTTTTGACCGATTTTTAAAAACGGGCTAACTCAATATTTAATCACAGAAAAATATTACGCCAGAAGCCTGAAGATTCCGGTCATGGATGCCACAGAGGTATGGATGGATATATTAGCGATATTGAGTTAGCCATTTTTAAGAATCGACTCGAATCGAGCCGTTTAACAACGCTACCCGGAACTGTACATTTGACGGGTCTAGGAAAACTTGGAAATGTACGCGGATATTTTAAATAACATAAATAATTTCCTAAGACACCCAATATGGCAAACAATTTACTTAGTAAAACAAACACAAAAAAAAATTTTCAGTAGTATAAAGTGATATCTCACCAGAGGTGTACTTTGAAAATCTTGCTGCCCTCTACAAAAAACAAAATTTTTTTAAAGAGCATTTCCCTTTAGTTTGGGTTATCTTGTAAACTTCGGGCTCCATAAATATTTGGTTTCCCAAACCCCGCGCAGTTTTTTCTTTCTTTCCTTCCTTCCTAAATCGTGCATCTCTGCTAAAATTCCAAGTTCGTTATTTATAGCCGAATTCTAGATTCGCTCATTTTGTAGATTTGTTTTTTTTATTAGGTGATCATTTTAAGTTGTAAAGTTCTACCTCTTGAAAGAATTTTTTTAGTTTAAAAAAATTGAATACTTTTTTTCAATTACTAATATTTATTGTTAAAAAAAAATTTTAAGATGCGGCGAGCCCAGGAGAATACGGGACAGAATGGGCAGGCACCTCCTTTTCCGATAAAGCTATAAGGAAGGCATTCATTCGTAAAGTAAAATTTTACCTATTATATATTTTTTTTTAGAGAAAATAAGGTTGGAAAATTATCCAATCATCGCGCTATTGAAGCGCATGCGCATTAGCAATTTATATAACAAAGAAAATAATTGTGAGTTAAGTTAGAGGTCTGCAATGGGGAGGGCGGGTTAACCCACAAACTCTCCCGCCCATCGTTTTAAAATAAATTTGTTTACTTAAATTTTTGGTGTTGGCGATAATGTGTTTTCCCAACATGCGCAGTTGGTTTTGCATTTTAAATTATTGATTGAGCGCGTTTTATTAAATTTAACGATCAGATTTTGCCGGAAATACATTCCAATATGTGAATACCCCACCTTACAAATTTTTGACAAACCTATGGAAGTAACTTTAATTTATTAATTTTTAATCATTTAAAATGCAAATAATCACGCAATACCCATTAAACTATCGCCTTATCGTTGAAATTTTTTTTTAACTCAAAAAAATTACGTTTGTAATTGGAATTTCTAGTAGAGGTCGCGGTGGATTGGCACCCTTCCCATAGAATTTGACGGCCCGTCCCGTAAAAATGATTTCGTACAATTAGCCTGACCGAGAATTACATTTCTCCACTCGCGGGCCGAGCTTCTGGACCCCACCCACTTCTAGTTTCTAGTGGACCATAATAGTGCGCACAAATTGAGCGTTTCAAACACTGCGTTGCAAGCGCAAATAATGCATTTCAAATGGCCTCATGTAAATTGATAAAATTACCTTTTGGCGTAAGCAATCATTTTAAAAAAAGCAAATAGTTTTGCTTTTTCATTACTTTTTTTTTACTATACACTTTGTAATATTGTATAAAAATGTAATTTAAATAACTTACTTATATCCTAAAAAAGGAATATTTAGAAATTAAAGAAAGAAGAAGGCAGACGATAATATAATTTTCAAAGACTATTCTTTTTTTTAGAACTTATTTAAAATTTTGAATCGACGATATTAATAAATAGGCAACCTCAATTTAGACAATGGATGCGTTAGTTTTTTTTATTAAAAAATTACGGCAAAACGTAAACACTCAATTTGTGTGCACTATAGAACCATATTTTCTTTTTAAGAAAAAAAGATTAAGTGAGTTATCCTAAAATAATATATAAAACACAGAGACAGCACGATATTAACTAACTTTTTTTTTAAAACAGAAACGTTAAAACAAATGTAAAAATTTATTTTATAATTACCAAAGAAAAATTCAAAAAATAATTCATTATTTTCAAAATATCTTGTTTTTAACTGCTAAAAAATGTTTATTTTGGAGTTTAAGAATAATTATTCTTTAATTTTAAAAATTATCCTGACATTTTAAAAAAAAAATTTTTTATGATAAATGAACGGAAAACTGATGGTCAGAATATGTAATTCTCAAAATGATCGAAATTATCTTCTTTTTTTTTCCGGATATTTTTTGAAAAAAAATATATTTAAATATTTTCTTTTTTTTTCTTTTATAATTTATTATTCATTTTGAGAATTTCGCATATCCTTGGTGGATATTTACGATATTTTCTATCACTTTGTAATATATATTATATATACTATATCAAAGATTTGCAGAGGTACCATTTGAATGGCCCGCCCGGCCCGGTTTTTTTTCCAATTTTTTACGGCCCAGCCCGGGTATTTAAAAAAATTAATATCCGGGCCGGCCTGGGTATATTTTAAAAAAATTAAAATCCGGACCGGGTTTAGAGCCAAGCCTGTAGATCTCTGATATATATATATAGTTAAACTAAAAATAAGACATTTTTCACTTTTTTTTAAAAATGCGGGTAAATAATTGGCTTTCCATTTTAAGTTCTCTCTCACTTCCACAATAAGTTTAAGTATTATCAAGAACTCCACGTTCTGTCTAACGATTTTTTTTATCAAAATATTCTTAGATATAAAATTTGCACAAAATATTTTTTTATTTCTTTATTTGTCCCATCTCCCCTTCCCCTTTGTGAAGGTATATCTTATCCTCCTCTGCCAACTGGCATTAACCGCTGGGATAATCGCCGTTTTCATATTCATGTAAATTTTATACATAATTTATATATTTTACTAAAAAATCGCCAAAATGGCTCATTTTATAGCTAAACTAATTGAGTAGGCACAAGGTGTACCTGTGATCCGCCTATATCCCTTTCACACCTAAAATGAACGCCATAAGATCAAATTTAATATTTCTAGAAACAATATTGTGCATCGCAATTTTAAATCATAACAAGCCTAACAATTAAAATACTTCATTTTATTCGAGGAAATGTTCGATCCCAATTAACGAGATTTACGATGGAAGTTATCAAATCTAAATACAGAGTAGAGTATGTATTTTAGGCGCGGAGAAAAGAATCTCCAAAAGGAATGAAATTCTTAAGCAAGGCTTGTTTTGAATGACACACGTCCCCGCGATTCTGTTACTGGTTTGTCATATTTAGGGCTGGGCCGATCCATACATTTTTCTCCGATCTGATATTTCGATTAATTTTTATTTTACCGTCTTTGGACAAATCCATAAAAAAATGAATATTATATATGCAAAATTAACCATAAATGGGAGGTGGAGGAAGAGGCACTTTAACCGACTCCTCATTAGTGGAATTATTTCTAACAATTCCTAAACCTTTCGTACATACATAAGATGCGAGACTTCAGGTGGCGTGACATCAATCCGAAAATCGAATTTCCCTACTAATCAATTATTTATCAAAGTACCGTTGGCTAAATTTCCTATCGTAAGATCCCGAAAATTCCTGATTTTCAAAATGGGTTTCAAAACCCATAAATTAAGGAACCAACTATATATATCCCCCCCCCCCTTTTTCCTAAATGGGCGTCATCACATATTTTAAAAATGATGGTAAGAGTTAAGAGTCAAAATCACGCAAATGACCTTATCATGGGGACCAAACTAATTTCAAAGAAATTCGAACAACCTTAATATAAAAAATTCGATACGGCTCACGACTTGCGAGAATAAGCTAGCCTCTCCCCCCTTTCTTTCGATGATCCCCACTTATCGCAGATGGGTTCATGGAAGTGGATATATTAAATTTTATGATAATTAATGTCATAATAAACTATCCGTGAGAGAAAAAAAATTCAATATACTTGAAAAAGGTGAATGACGCACTAAGCTATATTTTTTTTAAAAATTAGAATTATCGATGTGCCAGATAGTCCCGAATATATTGTAAAATTTATAACGTTTACCCTCTGACGCAATCGTGGGGTCCTGTGTCTTTTAAAACGAGCCTTACGGATCTCTCTGCCCCTCTAATATATAATTATACCCTGTTATACACTTTAAGAACTCCCTTTCCTTGGGTGCCGTTAACTAGTCGTTCTCCACATTTTACGTAAAAAATTAAGTTTTATCGAAAGCTTTGATTAAAAGACGATGTTAAAGCATTGTACCATATAATTCCCATAAATTTAATATTCTCCCGGCGATTTTTTTCGGCGAAACGACTTCACCCTCGTTACCGAATGAGAATTAGGAGTCGTTCCGCCTCCACACGGTCTTTCGGACTCAGGTTTTGGGAGACGGAACGGTTAAATTTTTTTTAATGATAGTTTTAAGTAGCGTGACTCCTTTCTTAAACATTTCATGTTAAGTTTTTTTGTGAAATTTTTTTACGTATATATAGCATTTTTAACTTCCTTATCGGTAACCTATTGAATTTTACATAGATTCTCTATCTGTTCCTTGACCACCTAGTTAATGATAATGACGGGTAATTACCCCCTGAATGTTCGCATTGTAAGAGATGCCAAATTGTATAATATTGCTAACATATTTTATATATTATTTAATTCATTTATAGCCCCGAGGTAAAGTTTTATGTCATGAGAAACATATGGACATATTACATGGCATTGTAAGTATTTTAAAACTATACCCTTAAATCTTTTACCAAAATATATTTTTTTAAAAAATTTCTTTCTCCATAATTCTTTTTTTTTTCGTTCTTCATTCATTTGATTAAAGTGCCATATTCTTTGGAGTGTATTTAGCCCTCGTGTGTTGCAATGATCTGAGACGCAAAGTTCCTGGAAATTTCATTTGCTTGACCATCTTTGTGAGTCTTTCTATCCTTATGAATAATTTATTTTTATTATGGCGAATAATTAAATAACCACTGTTGAAACAGATAATGCGTATAATTATTTTATCAAGTTTGGATGTAACCCTAAATGGCCAAAAAGTTGATTTTTTAAGGGAATTTCTTAAAATAATAAAAGATTATATATATATATATTCTTCCTCATATATCAATTTTTAATTATATAAAATAATAACCGATCTCAAAACGAAACGCGACAGACAATAGCTATGGCCTATATGATGGGTGTTGTCAGTTCGTAAGCGAATTATTATTTAAACCTATTTTATTTGTTTTTTTTGAATATATAATAAGTGGTAATTTTTTTTTTATATTGGAATTTAACGGAGAGATATTTTTTTTTTACAGATTTAAGAATACCAACATGGTTTTGATGGCTATGGGTATATGCTGTGTAGTATGCTTTGCCGTCATCTTATTTTCCATACAGACAAGGGTAAAAAAAATAATAATTTATTTTCATGATAAGAATTTTAAAAAAATTTTTTATCAGCAGCCAACTTATTTTTAATATTTTTTTTATAGAAAAACATATAGTTTAAAGTGTTTTTAATTTGTGCAATCTTGAGAAATTCGTTCACTGATATTTAAGAAACAAAGGCTTAAAAGGCATGGATTAACAAGAAACACCCCATTTAAAATACAAAAGGGGCAAACCTAACAGGAAAATAATTTTTTTTTAAAATTTGCTATAATTACATTTTCGGATGTTCCAGAGCTCTCGTAAAACCTTCCGAGAACGGTTTCGAATGTGGCGGCATCATAGTAACGCAAACCGACCATTTTTATTCCTTAAAAAATAGAATTGGAAAAATATTTGATAAGCAAATGATTTATTTTCAAAGAAACTTTAATAGCATATCAAAAAAAATTGCCCTTCTTCCCGATTATCTCCGCTGCTTATATTTAAACCATTTTAAAATAAATCGTCTCCAAAAAAATAGATTTTTCATTGACACGTATATAGTTGGTTTTAATTGACACGTGTATACAGTTGGATGTTAGTATCGAGTCGATAAGTTACTGGCCTGCCCCATTCGAGCTTCTCAATATTTTATAAAGTTTCTTCCTCTTCCTCGACGACTTCAAAAATAATAATTTTCATTTATATTTTTTTTAGTTTGATTTCACGAAGCTTGGTGGTATCTTGTTCGTATTCTGTATAATCCTTTTTGTTTTTGGGATCTTAACCATATTCACCCACAACAAGGTAAATATTCTTCACTTTATGATGACTCGCTTATTAGGCCCACCTCGAACTAAAGCGAGTTAAATCTGAATTCGCCTATCAACATAAAAGCCCTAAAACATCAGAGGCGTGACAGACCCGCGTGGCGCAAATTCAGGGATCAAACTAGGGGAAATGACCCTTAAGATCTTATATTCCTAGGTGTGTGTTCCAATATCTTTTTGCGTTACGCCTCTGCCAAATATTTCAATAACATCACGGCTATCGCGAAATACAATTCGCAAAAATGGTGTTCATTTCGCTTAGTTCGAGATAGGCCTGCCATTTATAATTTATAATATGATGCACATTTATTTATTTATTTTTAAAAAACCGAGTAATTGTATATGGTATAAGGTTTGATAAAGGTTTAAATTTAACTTTAGTATTTTTTTTATAAAGGTCCAAAGTGATCAATGGCATATAATAATACCTAGACTGACGAGCATTCATTAAAAGTGTATATCATATCAATGAAAACAGCTGGGGACGCTATTTTGATTACCCATATCATTATTAAAAATTCTAAGCGAGAGGCCAATTTATTCGTATGTCTGACACAAACTTTATTAAAGAATTGTCTGATTCGTCGAGATAATAAGGAAACAAGTTATCAAATTTAATAGTAGTTTTTAACGTGAGAATAATTACTATATGGGTTGCCAAAATGACGGATCCAGCTGATTTGCATTCAACGACGCTTTCAATAATTCTGAATGCATCATCAGTCTAGGTATTATTATATGTCATTGACAGAGATACAAAGACTTCTACTAGTGTTAAATAGCCTCATTTTTAAAAGCGGCATACCCAATATTTTACTCAAGAAAAAAAATTACACCAGCTTCGAGATTTTGTTAATAGATGTCTAAACCATTTTTGCCATCTATGAGCAAACTCTCCAGGCTTGAGTAATATTATTGGCGTGAGTCGTTTTTAAAAATCTAGCAGTTTAGCATCATTAACTTCTACCATTAAAGAGGGAGGGGCATGACGCATGATTAAAATTTTATGCTTGTAACCAGTTATGAAAATAGCATCATTTGAATAAAATTAAAAGGGGGGGGGGTATAAGGAAGGTAGTTTTGATTTTTTTTAGCTGATTTTGATAGGATCGCCCTAGAAGGTCCTTGCGACGGTAGCTCATATTAGAGATCTGCAAAGTGAGGCCCGGCCTGGCCGGCATTGGACCAGGCTCGGGCATAATTCTATTTAAAATAAATGGGTTCGGGTCGGATCGGGCTTAATATTTAAAAAAAAATTCGGACCGGGTCGGACCTTGAGATTTTTTTAAAATATATCTAAATTTATCAAGTTTATATTAAATTTTTTATGTAAAATAAAAATATTTGATTTTATTTATTGAAACTAAACGACATATAACATATGTCTTATATTTTGAGTAATTATAAAAATTAATTTTTATATTTAAATAAATTCGGGCCTGGCCGGGTCGGTAAATTTTTAAAAAAAAAATTTTTGGTTCAAGCCGGGCTGGCAAAACTTTTTTAAAAAATTTCGGGCCAGGCCGGTCTTGAAAAATTAGGCCCGATGCAGATCACTAGCTCATATAAATGATACAATTTTTACAAACCGGGTTTTGCCTAGCTTTAGATTTTTAATTCAATTATTATTTGAACATGATTATGATTATATAATATATTATTATTATATTTTAGATAATGAATACGGTTTATGCCGCTTTTATGGCCTTGCTCTTTATGGGGGTAAATATTGTAATACAATTAAATATATTTATTGTTTAAAATTCATTTGAATGGTATTAGCCTTTTATTTTAAATTAGGATTTTAATCAAAATGATATTGCGCATGCCTCGAGATTTCGCTAATAGATGTCTTCTATACATTTCTGCCATCTTTGAGCAAAACTCCAGGCGTACATAATATTATTTTTGGCCGAAAATATACAAGATTATACTTTTAAAGAAAAAAAAATATGGTTCTTACTTCTTTACCACGGATTTTTCAATCTATAACAATGTTTTTAATTTTTCGAGATTTTTTTTATAATTATTAGATTGTTACCCCATCAATCATTTTCTTTACTTCTAACTATTGTTGTTAAACGGCTCGATTTGAGCCAATTTTAAAATTCCAGTCATTTTTTTCACTACTAATCAATAACCCCTCTCCTTATATCTCTCAAGGAACACATGAGATAACGATATTGATAATAATTTAGTTTTCAAATTTATCAGGTCCATTTAAAAATACATACTATCAGAGACCTGCAGAAGTACCAATTCAACCGCCCAGGCCAGGCTGATGGAGAAAAAAGTTTCTTAGGCCCGTTCCGGGGTTATCTGGGATTTTTTATTAGGTCCAGCCCTTATACCCGAGCTTTGGTCTTACCCTCCATGTCTCTACATACCATTCATTTATATACATTTTTATCATATATTTTTATATCAGTATCTGGCCTACGATACGCAGACTCTGATGGGGAACAAAAAGTACGCTCTAAGTCCAGAAGAATACATATTTGGAGCACTTCAGTTGTACCTTGATATAGTATACATATTCATGGCTATTCTTAGTCTCAGTAGTTTGGGTAGTAGCAACTAATGAAAAGAAGCAAACAAGATTAATGGGGCAACCCTTTTGTATCATTTATCTACCAAATAAATTAGATTTTACATCTTGGCCATTATCTTATTTAAATATAAATACACCACCCATTATCGAATCAACTAGATTAGCTATTTCTAAAATATTTGAATGCGTTTTTTTTTTTGAAAAAAATATTTATAATATTTTAAAATATACTTTTTTTAAAAGTTTTTTTTAAATGAAAATTAGTAATTTTTTTTGTCTGTAAAATTTATTGTATTTAAAAAACTTAAAATATTGTTTCTTTTATTTATGTATTTATAGTTTATATATTTAATTTAAAGAAAGAAATGAATATCAAATTTTAAAATACACATTACGCATCCGTATTAAAGGGAAAACGCGAGCCTATTTATTCTATATTATTAAAGTATATAAAGGTTTATACATTTTAACATTATCTGTCCACTGGCCAGCTAAGGTTTAAAGTTTGGTAGTGTTGTTAAACGGCTCGATTTGAGCCAATTTTTAAAAACGGCTAACTCAACGTTTTATTCAGAAAATTATTAAGCAAGCCTAAAGATTTTGCTCATAGATATCCAGGACATCTATTAGCGAAATCTTTAGGCTTAGGCAATATTTTTCTGGCTAAAATTATTGAGTTAGCCGTTTTTTAAAAATCGGCTCAAAACAAGCCGTTTAACAACACTAGATATTAGTGTTTTTATTTGCCGCCCTTGTGTAAAAAAAAAAATTTGTATACGAATTTTTATTATTTTTTTAGTTTAAAAGCACTTACAATACTTTACGCGTTTTTTGACTTGGGCCTTGTTTATATTTAACCGCGATATCGCTTATGCGTTACGTAATTCATTGTTAAACGATAGTATAGCTGTATAATTTAACATTACTTTATTTCATAAAATTACGCATCGCTGAGCGACATCGCCGGTATTTCACGCTTATTAGCCTGCAAAATCTTATTAATTTCCCGTGTTTCCAGGATATAACAATTTTTTTCTAGCTTTTAAATTTTTTTGACGTTTCCGGTCCATGAGAGACGTTATAACTGTGAGTCGGTATATATATTTATTTTTTTTAAATTCAGATATTTAATCTATATTATTTTGTAATTCGTCATTAAAATTTTTTTTTTTTTAATTTTTATCATTCAAAAATGAAAGTTTTTTTTAAAAAAAAAGAGATAAAAATTATAATGTGTATATAATTATATTTATTATAGGTGTTTCATAAATACTTTTGTTGCGTGAATTGATATAATCGTAAATAATTATTAAGTGGCGTATGGTCAGTATCTACATAAATTAGGAAGGGGACCAAAATTCGTGTTAATCTATATTTTATGGTGTGCTATTCACGAAGATAGAGAATAAAATGGGCTGGTATAGAGTAAATATCGTCTTGTTGTCATCAATTCTTCTAACTTTATAGACCTTGCTTAATGTTGGTACCGAAAGCCATATTTTTTGCTATAAATAAGGGAAGAAAAATGGCACTGAAGAATCCTCCCAAAAAAGGGAACCATTCCTGATAATTGTTTATTCATTTTTTTAAAGAAAGTACTATCGAACCAAAGAATGGTTTAAAAATAAGTCGTTTTAAAAAAAGGCAAAATCATTGAAATTTTATGCAGATAAAATCTGTCAACATGGTCAGAATTCACTGCATATTTGTAGTTATAGTAATAAAATATAGGCCTGGCCCGAGACTCGAAAAATATAAATGTTATATATTTGTTATTTTTCTTGCTTGATTGCAGCGGACCCGGAGTGAACCTTAACGAACCGTTAAACCATTATAAATATCTGAACCGTAACCGAACCGATATAATTATTTTTTGAAGGAGTAAAAAGAACCTTTATAAAAAACGGTTAAACCGGTTCAGTTTTTATATTTTAGAAATGGAAATAATTTGAATATCCAGAATTATATAAACTTGCTCTTATAGTACTGGCGGTTCCCGAAACATAAGTTTCTGTAGAAAGGGCTTTTTCGGTGCTAAAATTTGTGTTATCATCACAACGAACGAAAAGGAATCCATTTATATTAAAAATGAGTTATTTTGAATCATATATTTTTTATATATAATTCATAGATGCTTATAATAAAAATAAATTAAAAGATGGTGTTGCTTCAATAAAAAATTTCTAACCGTAATGAACCTTTATAATTAGCTGAACCGAACCTTTATAAATTTCTTCTTAAGAACCGTAACCATTATAATTTTTTACATACTGAACCGCATCGGGTCCCTGCTTGATTGAATAGCAAAATTATAAAATGAAATCCAAAAAATTAACTAAATATTCATTTTCTTATCATAGTGATAATAAAATTAATAAACATTAAATTATTGAAGGCATTCATTGCTTCAATATAGACATTCTAATGCATAGCATTAAATTAGCATGAAATATATTTCCTGATTAAAAACCGTGTCGAAAAATATATTCTAAACAAGGTAATGTGTGAAGAGCGTCTATATTTTGATCCCAATTAAGGGCAATGCCTTCCATTAAATATTTGCCATCCTCAGACAATTTAGAATTGTTGGGAAACACAATAAAGGCACCTTTAGACTTACAACATGTTTTGTAGGAATCTACAAATCACGGCCTGGGCCCGGTGTCTATTTCTAAAAAAATAATTCAGGATTCGGTCGGACTTAACTTTTTAATTAGGATATCCATTATATTTTGTCAAATAAATAATATATATAGTAAAATTCTTGCAAGAAAAAAGGCGCTAATATTTATGGTCGGCTTTTTAGGACGAATAAAAAAAAATTAATCAAGACAGACAGGAGAGATTTTTTCAAAAAAATTTAGGGCCACTAATGTCATGTAACACTTTTGTAATTAAGTCTATATCTTATAGGTTTACTTTGAAATTAACTACTTAAATGACAACTATATTATCGGTAAAATATGGAAAATAAGAAAAAATTTATACTCACTAACCCACCAGCTGTAATTTAAATTCTTTGTATTAAATTACCAAATGACACATAATTTTCGATAAAACGAGTTTTCTTTTGCAACATATCTGCACGGTTTTTATAAAAAAAAATTGTATAAAAACAGTGCAGAGCAGCTGAGCAACATTAAAAGCCAAATATTTCTTTAGTGAAGATTGGGAATGGAAAGATAGAAAGAAAAACATGCTTAAAGTTGAAACTGATCAATGAGGCTATTTCTTAGTAACGAACATTAAACTTCTCTGGAAATTTATAATGATTGCCTTTTCAAAATTCTTAGACCCTTGTTCCAATTTAATCTTTTTTTTCTTCTCTAAATTTGCCTTAACCCGAACCTGAAAAAAACCCGATCTAAAATTTATTTGGTTTGGATAAAAATAACGATGAAGGGTACAGATTCGGTTCTTATAAAATAATACACCATCGCTTCGAACTTCTAAAAAAAAAACTGGGCCGTTTTTGTTTGCAAACTTACATTAGAATTATATATAGTGCAAAAAAAGCACATCAATTTAAAAAATTTCATTAATATTATAAATTAAATTATATAAAATGTAACAGAGCTCTCTTTTGTATTGCGAACAAATTGAGCACTGCAAGCGCCAATGCCTTTCAAATGGCCTCGTGAAAATTTGTAAAATTACCTTTATGTGTTAACCATTTAAAAAAAACGCAAACAGGTTTGCTTTTTCAATACTTTTATTTATTCTTCGTTTTGTATGTTATATAAAATGTAATAAAAAAATAACTTAATTATATCCTAAAAAGGAATATTTAAGAAATTTCAAAGAAAATAAGAACGCAGACGATAAATATAATTTTCAAAGACAAATCCTTTTTTTTTTACAACTCATTTAAAATTTTGAATAGACGGATATTAATAAAAAGACAACCTCAATTTAAACAAGGGACGCGTTACGTTTTTTTTATTTAAAATTACGGCAAAATGTAAACGCTATGCGTACTATAAAAATTGAATATTTAGAAATATTTCTTCTTCAAAAAGCAGACGATAAAATTCAATAATTAATGATCTTCCCATATATTTAATTAACCGATTGCTTTAAAAAAGATAAAATGATTTTATTGAGATAACACGTGAAAATACAATTTTTTTTAAAATTTTTTATTTTTTAAAAAATGTTAATTTGCCATATATCCTTTCAGCTGTTATATCGGTTATCGCTATCCGATGTCATCATCGATTATATTAGAGGCTGGTAATATTGATTGTGCATTACCATCATTTGCCGCCTTGGATTGAAATATGTCAAATCCGAGTTCTAAAAATATAGAGAGAACCGCATCTTTTTCCAAGAGTCAATAATTTTTCGAACAATCGTTCACTTACAATAGTTATCACGAAACTTCAACTTCGTGGAGTAAATATTCAAACCTGATATTTTTTTTAAATAAAGGGGTTAAAGTATACTTTATAATTTAAATACGAAATATTTCATCCATTTTTGAGATATATTTTCTTTCATTCTGATTGCATTATCTTTTTTTTGACTTGGTTTTAGAAGCTTTTAAATTAGATGTAATTTATGGCAATCAAAAAAATATGTATTTGACTGATGGTGGCCTTAACTTAAAAATTCAATTACGAATATTTTCGTATTAGACAAAAAATTAAAAAAATTTATAAATGATTCGAAATTGACGAATTAAAGAAAATTAACAAATAATTTAAACTTTTTTTTAATTGGATTAGAAATTATTCATATTCGCAACTTCGAAGCAATTTTCGATGAACCCAATTTAATCTTTTAAACTTAATTCATATTACTTAAATATATAATATGTATAAATCAAGACATATAAATCAATTATGTCTACACAATATTTGTTGAACGTTTAATAGATCGTTGTTTGTATAAATTTATTTATAGAGAGGATAATTGCTTTTTCTTGATCATTTTGAATATTTTGGAGTTGACAAAAACCTAAGCATCAGATTCCCTGAAGGAACTTCCAAGATCAACAGTGATAAATCATCTGTTGTCATCCATAATTATTATTATTATTTTTTTCACATATTGTATTTTTGTAATTATAAGTGTTCGATAGAAACTTATAATAAATGTGGAAATAATAAATTAATAATATCAAATGAAATTCGCTGCAATCGATGAGCTGTTAGTTCATCGCAAATAAGCTGCGCTCGATCAGATGTTAATCGGCCCAAATTCATCCTAACTGTGAATGCAGGGTTAGGCTGAATAACAGCGTATTAAATATAAATATGATTGTTAATCAGTATGGGGAACACAATAACCAAATATAGAAATGATAAAAAAGAATATTACTATGTGTTGCCTGAGGTTATTGGGACATACGATGTTGTCACCGAATTTGTAATACCGTCGAAAGTTAACACGGAGTTTGATATTCTAATTTGTTTAAGACATTAATTGCACATTTTATAAAGAATCAAAATTGGAAAAAAAAGAGTAGTATTTATTAAAGCCTTCCCATTTGATCAATAAGAATGGACATTTTCAAAATAAAATAGAAAACTGTAAGATGATTCATATAACCCCATCCAAAAAATGACTAAAAATTGTCTGAAAAAAATCCGGCTAAGATGCTCGGTCCTGAAATTAAAATCTGGGCCTAAGACAAAATATAGATTTCGGTCATTTTAAGATACAGGGTAAACAATGTTTGTATCTTCGGTATAAATAAATTTACGTGTCATTTTTATATGGTTTTTTTAAAAAAAATATATTTCCAACTTTAAATTGGAGGCGCAGGCGCGGACATTTTTAGTCTCAATCTTTGTAAAGTATTATTCTTGGAGGTTAAGGTTAGGACAGGTGCCTGATTTTTCTTGGACTGCGTGGGCATCCATTACGTTGGTGTATATTCCTTTCAACGATTCGTGGGATTTATTTCTAATTTAAAATTATTATTTTTTTATATTATAAAGACATTCATGGTTTACCCATGGTGCACCGTCGTTTCTTAGATACCAATAGTTGATGTTATAAATTTTTTTAAATTATGATTTATTTAGTGTTCCCCTTTCCCCCACTTTCTTTGTAGGGGATAAACACACTAAAAAGTGTATAATAGGTTTTTTAGCACAATTGACTTCTATATTTACTTTTAATTATTTTCAGGAATATGATTTTCATCTCTGGCAGTTATACCCGAAAGTTAGCTGGCATTGACAACTACCATAGTAATTAAAATATTTGGATAAACCTGAAAATCGCCATAAAACGAAGAAGTAGATTTAGTAAAATTTATTATTCACGCATCATAGATGGATGGTGAGATATCTCTGAGAGACAGAGAAAACCTAGTAAGGATTTGTGAGCAAAGATGGGAATAGAAATGGTTGGAGTGGCAATGCGAAGAAATAGACTAAGATGGTTTGAGTATGTGGAACGTAAAAATAAAAGATGACTGGGTAATAAGATGTACATTGATGGAAGTAAGAGGATCAAAACCTAGAGGAAGGCCCAAGATGACGTGAATAAAAGTGATAGCGGCGGATATGAGAGAAAATGAATCTTACTAATATTTATGCTCAGGACCGTGAAAAAATGGGAAAGAAAAATCAGAGAGGAAACTTGCCAACCTGAAAATCACAATTAAACGGAGAAGATATATAACAAATATGATCATTTATAAGTAAACAAAGTCTAAATATTATATTTACACTATGGCTTTCTTGGGATAATTGTGATTATGTATTTGATCAACATCTTGAATGTTAGGCTCGTGGAAATGAGATTTTGTAACCTTAAAAATGCCGCGTTTCAAATTCCCTCTCGCGTTGCAATCCTCGTTTTTGCATTTGAAATATTGAACGTCGCCATATTTATTGTTAAAGCGGTAGATAAAATTGTCCTTAACAATTAAATCCCTGTTTCTTAGAGATTTAGCGGTTCCATGAGATGTCGACACTCTTAAGATAGTTTAATTTTTTTTAAAATTTACTATTAAAAGTCATCTCCCTGCATTAGCAATGCCACTAGAACGGGGGAGGGGGTAGAATTCAGAGATCTTCATATTCTCGGCCTAATATCATATTTTCTAGCGGGTCTGGGCCGGGCTGGGTTTAAATTTTTTTTAATGGGCTTGGGTTGGACTTGGGTTGGACTTGGGCCTTTAAATTTAAATTATTAAAAACAGTTTCTAAAATGAAATATTGCCCTTTTTTCTAATAACAATAAATTTCATTATTGTAAACAAAATGATGCCTAAATATATTTAAATATTGTTTATCATTAAATAAAAAAAAATTAAATTTTTTTATATGGGCTTATTTTTGCGACACTTATTATGGGCTTGGGCCGGACTTGGGAATTTTTTTTAACATTAAATATGGGCCGGGCCGGGCTTGGTCAAAAAATTAAGGCCCATGATGTGCTCTGGTAGGATGCGACAAAGTAGGCAAAATCTTAAAGGGTTGGCATTTAATTAAAAATATTTGACGAAGTTGCATTATCGAGAGATGTCGGAAACATTCACTTTTTAAAAAGAGGCGTTTTACTTTTTATTTTGAAATCTAATTTTAAATACTTTCTTACTTCGAATAATTAATATTTTTTTAAATTTAATATTTTTATTTATATTAAAAAATAGCATAATAAATAAAACTATATTAAAATATTTTGAAAAAAAATATATAACTAATTTTACAAAAACATAGATTTTGGATTTCATATTAGAAACAATAATACCTAGGCAAAAGAAAATAGGGCCTAAAGGATCCTAATGTTGAATTACCTAATCAGAATAACAGGAATTTATATAATGAGAATAGTCAGAAAATCTTTGAAATAATTTAGAGAAGGCAGGCCTATTACAAATAAAAGCATTTTTTTAAAATCAACTTTGCACTGCACAAAACTGAATCAAGAGGAGAATTTCCAATATAAATCCGGGAGAGCAAAAGCTTAGCTACACTTTGACCCCTAACCCAAATTGATAATCGCAAGATAATCTATGCCTTTAATCTTACAACGGTTCATTATTAAATTGGCAGTTAATCTACGAAAAGAACGATTACCGCCCTTATACCATCATCAGACTTCGATAAAGAAATGAGACCCCCCCCCCCACCCCTCCCCAAGAGGATAGGAACTATAGCTGGAAGGGTTTCGTTAACAATTTTATCACGAAATAAGAAATAAATTGTTAATGAAGATACTAAAATTAGGATAATTAAGGGAAGCAATGTTAAAAAATATCAGGGTTGATAGCCATTGAGGCCCAGGCTGAACTCTTATTAAAGGATTTTATTGAATTAATGACTTCTTCACTGGTAAAAGGAAGAGGAGAAGATGACTATTAATGGAATTTGCTAAACATCGCTAAGTGGGAACCTGAGGATAGAACTCGACTAGGGGGAGCCCTGGGAAAGCTGCAAGGGTTTCGTCATTAGATATATACACGAATTTCTTCTTCGTAATTTTCCTTCAGGTGATATGCCTAAAAAATGTGAACTGAATAAAATATTCATGCATGATTAAACCCTTTAATAAATTAAGGCTGATATATAGCACCAGGGCATTGCCGTGACCGTAAAAATTAACAAAAGATATTTCTTTTTAAATTAAAAAATATATGAAATAAAAACTAGATAAAACATTTAAAAACTGAATAACAAAATGGAGGGCGAACACAAAAAAAAATTAAGGGAGGAAGGACTAAACTCTTCTGAGAATCTGAATGACTCCCTAAAATTCAAAGGTGATTTCCTGTAAATAGCTAAACTTTCAGGCCTATAGAACGTAGAAGACCCAGACCCTTAGGGCCAACGTGGCCAAGGGTGATGTCTATAACCGGGTTAAAAAAAATTATTATGTGGTAGATCGAAATATGAATTAATTTTAATTTTGAATGTAGGTAACCTGTATCTTAGGTCACGTTAGTGTTGGGATCTGATCTGACACGATTTAACAGTTGATCGATTTTAAAATCTGTTTATAAGATCAATTTTTCTATTTTAATACTAATCAGAGACCTGCAGGCTGGGTCTAAATTTTTTTTTAAAAAAAAATATACCCAGGTCAGGCCGGGCAGGGCCTAAAAAAAAATTTTAAACCCGGGCCGGGACGTATATTTTAAAACCGTTATTGGCTATAATAATTAAAAATAAATGTAACATATTTTAAAAAAATCCGAGACGGGCGTAAAAGTATAAAACCAGGGCCTGACTAGGCCGCGCAAACGGTACCTCTACAGTTCTCTGTTTATCTTTAATTCAATTCATTATAATAATCTAAGAAATATTGATTTTAATAAAGAAAAATTTGATCCCACAGACAGATTTAAAAAAAAAATCGATCAGCTAATCGTGCTGTATTGGACCCTACCACGAATTCAGTCCTATAGAATGCTTAGTGATAACCGAAGAGTGGGGATCAAAGGAAGGTAAAAAGTTTTAAAATAAAAAGGAAAATCTTTTGAGAGGGGTGAGAGGGAGTATATATATCGTATCAGTAACTAAGGCAAGGGAAATCAATTCTTTATCAGTATCGGGGATCTGTTATCAATATATGAAAATAAATGGATAAAAATACTATACTCTTCACTGACTAGGGTTATTGGAGTATCCATCGTTGATATCGGTATAACGTTAATAGTTAGTGGGTTTGTAATGCTAATTTGTTAAAAATATTATACGTTTATAGAGAATAAATATTAATTTTTTAAAAGAGCTATTTAAGGCCTTCTCCCCTTTTATCAGTATCGGGTAATTGTCAATATGAAAATAGAAGATGCAAATATATTACTCATTGCTTGAGGTAGTTGGAGCATCCAGTATTGATATCGGAATAACGTTAAAAGTTGATGATGGGTTTGTAATGCTAATTTGTTTAAAATATTAAATATTTATAGACAATAAGGATAAAAAGCAGAGTTGTCAAAGTAGCGCGCTATCTTTTTTGGTAGCTATAGCTAATAGCGGCTACTTTTTTAAAATTATTTAATTTTTTAGCGCGCTACTTTAAAAAAATATAATGAATGTATTAATGAGCACGAAAATTTAAATATAATACCATAATTAATTATAATTTTTATGATTTATTATTTAATTTTGAAATTGAAATATATTTTCAATTTGTATTATAAACCTAAATCACCTGTTAATAATTTGAAATGGCATCGCATATGATATCCAAATCGTTGAAAGTGATTCAGATCAGACAATGACATTAATGAAATGGAAGATACCAGGGAAGAAAATAATATTCATAGCAATACTTTCCCATTCCCTAGATTTCAAAAATTTTTCAAGATAAATATTAAAACAAAAACTGGCTTCAAATTTATATGTCTAAAATGTAAAAAAATATTTCCTCAAATCAATCCAGTAGCTATAACCTCATGAAACACCTAAAGGTAAATTATCATTTTTACATAAATTATAATATTTATTTTATGACTGTTCATGCTAATAGTTTTAAGAATATTGAACATTTAAATAAATTTGGCATAGGTGAATCTACATCCAAAAAGACTAATTCCATTCAGACAAAATTAATTAATAATACAAATGCTAATATTACTCAGAAATTAACTGATAAAGTTATTGTGAATTTTATAATTGATATTGTTCAGCCAATGTCCTTGGTTGATAATCTATCATTTACTCTGGTACAACTATTTTATGTCGCCAGACACTTGTGAATAAAATAGCAGATAAGTTTAAAGTGATGAAAGATGCTTTAATAATAGAATTATCAGAGATATCTCATATATGTACCACGGCAGATAGTTGGACACATAACAGAAGGTAAACACTTATTTATATTTATAAATTGATCTGATTAAATATTTTTAGAGCTTATTTGGGAATCACAAGCCATTGGCTAGACCCTAGGACTTTAAAAAGATCAGTAGCATTAGCCCTCAATAGGATAATAGGATGCCAGACATACAATGTACTTGCAAATATAATTATTGACGTTAGGATTCATAATAAAGTTTGCAAGATGGTGACCGATAATGGGTCCAATTAGCTGACGACCTTCAGTATTATAAATTAATTTTTAAAATATTTAGAGTAATAAATTAAATCAAGTAATAGTTAAGTTATTAATTAAATTTTTCAGTATTTATTTAAAAGTTATTTAATATTTCACATTATATATAGAATTTTTATTAACTAAATACATACATATTTTAGTAATATTATATCAAATTATTAAAAAATTAGTGAATTTAACTAATAAAATTTACAACAGAGATGGATTATTTCTTTAGTTTTTATTGCACAGTGTCATTGAGCTTAACAATTAATATGATATGGTTATTGAATATTTCATGGATGATTAGATTTTTACTATATTTATTTCTTATTGATTAATATCCATCAATTTATATACAGTACAGGGAATTCAATGTATTCATTTGATAAAATATTTTTACTTAGTTACATCATAATTTTTGAGGTTTAAAATTTAGAATAGCAACCTAATGATTTTACCACTCCATTTTTAATAAATATCACTACACATTTCTATTAAAAACGGGATGAATAATTTATTCTATTTAATATGAATATAGAATATTTGGTGAGGATAATGCTGAAGGTTAGACACAGAGAGATTATTTAGTAAGGCAAAACTGATACTTTCTGATCGTCGATCTAGACTTGGGGATGATAATATTGAAATGATTTTATTATTAAAATTCAACAAATTACGATAAATATTTAAAATTTATTACATAAATTATTTTATAATCAAAATTAACTATATTTTAGTATTTATAAATGTTGATTTTTATATATTATTTACTATACAATTACATTATATGCAAAATAAAAAAAAAATTGTTTTAAATTTTTTTTTATAAAAAGTAGCCTAAAAGTAGCTAAAGCTACTCTAATAGAGAGCAACTTTTTTTTAACAATTAGCGTAGCGGTAGCGCGCTACTTTTAAATGTAGCGATTAACAACTCTGAAAAAATAATATTTTAAGGCCCTTTTTTTTAAATGTTTATCGGTTATGGGGAACACAAATAACCAAATATAGAAATATAAGATAAAAAATAAAAAATTACTCTGTGTTGCCTGAGTTTATTGGAATATACGATGTTGTCACCGAATTTGTAATAACGTCGAAAGTTAACATGGGGTATGATATGCTAATTTGTTTAGGACATTAATTTATACAATTATAGAGAATCAAAAATAGGAAAAAAAAAAGAAATATTTATTAATACCTACCCATTCGATCAGTAACAGTAGACATTATCAAAATTAAAAGTAATGCATGATATAGCCCCATCCAAGAATAAAATTAAAAATACGCGGAGCTCAGACTAAAAAAATATCAAAAAATTCAGGTTGAGCTAAAATAAATAATGCAAAATTTTCGGATCCGAGCTAAAGTAGGGATAAAAAATTTAATTTATGGCTAAATATGGATTAATTTCTTATTTTTTTGAAAATGTCAGATGTCATATTCCAATTTAAAAAAAAATATATGAAGTAACATAAAATTCGCAAAATCTATCAATTTCAAAAATCATTTCACGATAGCGATTTTTATTTTTAGGAAAATCTGATTTCTATAAGATTGACCATGAACCTTTGAATTTGAACTAAAAAATAATTCTTCCATTTGATTTGCGGAATATTTAATCCAAAAAAAATTTATCAAAAAAATATTTTCTAAAAATGATAAATGTATTATTTAAATTTTTAAAAAGTTGATTTATAGATTGTGGCGAAAAGGGTTTAAAAAAATTACGAAGCTCCGAGAGGAAAGTGTTAGATACTTAAGAAAAATTATGAATATTTATGAAATTTCGAATAATGAATTAAAAAAATTATTCGAAAGATAATATATTTTCCTTATTCTCACTCGATTCGAATATTCGTAATACGAATCAAACAAGACAATAACTATTTTGTTGGAATATTGAACAGGTTATATGAGCATATTTTATGTTAAGAATATTTGTATAAGTGGTAGAGAAGTTTAGATAGAAGCAATTAAGATTGATAAGTAATGGCACAATATGTTAGAAGATTAGAGTCGAATGTAATCGTATAGTAAGTTCAAATGAATTGTATGATAAGTTTAAAAATAAAGTTACGAAACTTCGAAATTGGAGGCGCAGGCGCGGACATTTTTCGTCTCAATCTTTGTAAAGTTTCTTTCTTGGAGTTGAAGGTAGGACAGGTGCCTGGCTTTTCTTGGACTGCGTGCGTATCCATTACGTTTATGTAGACTCTTTTCAACGAATCGTGGGGTTTATTTCTAATTTAAAATTATATTTTTTTTATATTATAAAAGTATTTATGGTTTATACATGGTGCACCGAAAAGAATGATAGGCTTTGGATGGAAAAATTCTATGAGGAATGAAAGATTTAGGATGGAAAATCCTATGTAGTTGGGAAACGTGCACCGTGGTTTCTTTGATATCAACAATAGTTGATATTATAAAAATTTCTTTAAATCTTAATTTACGTGTTCCCCCTTTCCATCTCTTTCTTTGCAAGGTATAGCACACGCAAAAAGCTTATTGTCGGAGAAATGGGGGATTAATATTGGAAATAAATATGTTGGTTTATACGTTAATTGCTTCTCTTTATATTTTTTTTCTTCTCAGTTAATTTATTATAAAAGGAAAAAGTTTGTTATTTTTATTTATCGGAATATTTATTTTCATTTAATTTATTATAAAGGAAAAATAGTTTGTTATTTTGTTTATCGGAATATTTATTTTAATTTATTATTTATTATGGAAATGATATCGCGTAATTTTAATATAAAAATATAATTTTTATTGTAAATTATAGTTTTTTTGTTTTTTTTTTCTTTTTCAAATTTTTTGGAAATTATTCTTGGCTGAAATCAATAGAATAAAAAAAAGAAAAAAAGAAAGTTTTTTTTTTCTTTTTCAAATTTTTTGGAAATTATTCTTGGCTGAAATCAATAGAATAAAAAAAAGAAAAAAAGAAAGTTTTTTTTTTCTTTTTCAAATTTTTTGGAAATTATTCTTGGCTGAAATCAATAGAATAAAAGAAAGTAAAAATAATATAGAAATTTGTTTCAGTAGTAACAATAGGGTTCAGTGATAATAATAAGCCATTTATTAAAGTGCCCGTAAATTCACCTCCTACTTTCAACGCCACTTCCAACTCCCGCAACGCCTCCATGTCCCTAACTTGTTGCTGATTCCCGCTAATTATTGCCTCCTCACTCGGATCTCTGTTGCCCTCATCCTCAGGTAACGGTGGTCCCTCCGGCGACGCTCGTATTTCACTTAACCAAGGTATTCCCGGGGACGAAGGCACTTCTGGTACCGTTGGTATCTCACGCAACGTGGGCATCCCCGGCGACGATGACCTCCCTGGTAACGTTGGCGCTCTATCTATCTCCCCCTTCCTGCTACCCACTATCTCCGCTACTAGCTGCTCCGGCCGATCCGTTCCCCCTATCCTACGAATTACCCCCACCTGTGCGCCTTCCCGGTCTGGTACCTCCCGATTTCGCGGACATTGATATCGTAGATGCCCCACCTCCATACACCGATAGCACCGCCTTCCCTCCATCCTCGACCGTCCGGGAATTCTTCTGGCGATTTCCGATCTTCCCCGGGGACTCCGGTGCCGCATGATTACCTCTCTTTCCAATTCTCCCATACACCAAACGCGGTTCCATTCCATTTGTGGCACCTTCTAATGCATAATATACCACATTGCCATTAGACCTCTTTCAAATATTCTACCTTATCTTATCTTCGAATATTCTTATTCCCCAACCTACGGGTGTATGGGAGAATTGGAAATAGAGGTGATCATGCGGCACCGGAGGCCCCGGGGAAGATGGGAAATCGCCAGAAGAATTCCCGGACGGTCGAGGATGGAGGGAAGGCGGTGCTATCGGTGTATGGAGGTGGGGCATCTACGATATCAATGTCCGCGAAATAGGGAGGTACCAGACCGGGAAGGCGCACAGGTGGGGGTAATACGTAGGATAGGGGGAACGGATCGGCCGGAGCGGCTAGTAGCGGAGATAGTGGGTAGCAGGAAGGGGGAGATAGATAGAGCGCCAACGTTACCAGGGAGGTCATCGTCGCCGGGGATGCCCACGTTGCGTGAGATACCAACGGTACCAGAAGTGCCTTCGTCCCCGGGAATACCTTGGTTAAGTGAAATACGAGAGTCGCCGGAGGGACCACCGTTACCTGAGGATGAGGGCAACAGAGATCCGAGTGAGGAGGCAATAATTAGCGGGAATCAGCAACAAATTAGGGACATGGAGGCGTTGCGGGAGTTGGAAGTGGCGTTGAGAGTAGGTGAATTTACGGGCGAATTAGAGGTGTGGCTGGATATTATGATCAGTGAAACGGAGGTGGGAAGGTGGGGAGGAGAGCCGGAAGAAGATGCTGGAGAGCGGTGTCCGGACGAGGAAGATCCGAGGGGAAACTAACAGCGTCATTCCGTTTGGGATTTGAGCAGTTGGGGCGTGTCGGAGAAATGGGGGATTAATATTGGAAATAAATCGGTTGGTTTATACGTAAATTGCTTTCTCTTTATATTTTTTTTCTTCTCAGTTAATTTATTATAAAAGAAAAAAGTTTGTTATTTTATTTATCGGAATATTTATTTTCATTTAATTTATTATAAAGGAAAAATTATTTTGTTTATCGGAATATTTATTTTAATTTATTATTTATTATGGAAATGATATCGCGTAATTTTAATATAAAAATATAATTCTTATTGTAAATTATAGTTTTTTTGTTTTTTTTCTTTTTAAAATTTTTTGGAAATTATTCTTGGCTTAAATCAATAAAATAAAAGAAAGAAAAAAAGAAAGTAAAAATAATATAGAAATTTGTTTCAGTAGTAACAATAGGGTTCAGTGATAATAAAAAGCCATTTATTAAAGTGAGCCATTTGTTAAACTTATAATATTTTTTTATTAGCACAATTGACTTATATATTTACTTTTATTTATTTGCAAGGAATACGATTCTCATCTCTGGCGGTTATACCCGGAGTTACCTGACATTGGCAACCACCATATTAATTAAGAACAAATATTTAGTAAAAATGAGGTAATTTATCCTTCGCGCAACCTTTTTGGCAGATAAAATTGAAAAAATGGTCATTTTTTCGTTAAAAACATATTATATATCTGTTTAATGAAAAATAGTTTTTATTTCAAAATATAAATTATACTTTAATAAATCTGTCAATTCTAAAATAATTCAGTAAAATTTTATAAATTGAAAAAGGGATAAATTATCAATTCCTGTAAAATTTAATCAAATTCTATCAATAGGTCCAAAAGTTATGCACATTCAAAGCTAAACAAACGAAAACACAATTCGAATTATCCAACATATGAAGTTTTAGATCATACATATTGCAAGTGCCAAAAATCGCTTCAACAAACCAGTAATTAATAATTTAATTTATATGGAGCAATTAAAGACTAGAAAATTTGACGAAAATCACTATGAATCACTTTTCTATAGATACGAATTTGAAATGAATCATGTTAATTCTTCATAATGATAAGTTTTTGGAATACTCAAAATTGGTTAAAAAAAAATAAATATAGATTAAATCTCTTTGGAGAAGGTCGCATACTCATATCAAGAGAACAAAGGAAGAAAGAAAACAATTCCCGTAACTACTCGTTATGCAGAATGAATTGCTTTTCAAGACTGCCACGTCTTAAATTTTATTTTACGTTTTACGATGAGACAGCTGCCATGAATAGTCGCCATCTTAAATTTTAATAAAAGTTAAGGAGCAAATAAAAACTTGATTTTAATTTGAGAATACATTATATCATTCATAAAAATTATATTAAAAACTATACAAAGCCTCTTTGCTATTTTTTTTCTTCTTTAAACAATTAATTAAAATTTAATTAATTTTTTATTCTTCAAATTTTGAACATATCTTTTTAAAAAAAATTTCAGCCCCCCCCCCCCCCCCCCCCAATAGAGAGGCCGTGCCCTAAAAATGATTTATTTTAAATCTGGGCCAGCTTTGAATTTTATTTCCAAAAAAAACCCCAGAAACTTGAAAAAGCGCATTTTTTTTAAAAAAAATATGGAGGCCTATTATTTATAAAATGACAAACATTTCCCGTAAATTATAAACTGGTATACTATTCATTTTAATAAATGAAATAAAAGAAAGAAAGAAAGAAAGAAAGAAAGAGAAGAGGATAAGGTGACCATTTTAAGAAGCGTTATAATATATATGTAAGCGTCAATATGTTTTTTTCTTTAATGTGTTTTTTCAACTTTAAAATCATTTTTTTTAAAGCGCGTTTTTTAAAAATTTAAAAAATCTGATTATAACCGGAAATGCATGCCGCCATGTTTTGGAATATCTACCCTATGAATTTGGGACAATTTTTCCGTGAACTTTTAAACTTTTTTTCTCACAAATTATTTTTTAAATATAAATTAAAAATGAAGTCTAAGGGTTAACAATTAAAATTGTCTTATTCCAAACATGACACCATAATTTATAAATAAAATGTTAAAATAAATTTCTAAATATTAATTTACATCACGGCTTCCTTGAGATAATTGTGAGTAAGTATTTCGTCGACATTCTGAGAGTTGGGTTCGTGGACGTGAGATTTCGTGACCTTAAAAATGCCGCGTTTCAAGTTCCCTCTCGCGTTACAATCCTCGTTTTTGCATTTGAAATATCGAACATCGCCAACTTTATTGTTAAATCGGTAGATAAAGTTGTCCTTGACAATTAAATCCCCGTTTCTTATAGATTTGGCGGTTTCGTGCGATGTCGGCACTCTTAAGATTAATTTTATTTTTTTAAAAAAATTTACTTATTTAAAGCCATCTCCCTAATCATAAGCAATGTCTAGTGTTGTTAAATTACCTAATTTTGACCATCTCTACTGTGGCTTAGTGTTTTAGCCTAAAAAATTAAATTAAGCTTCTAAGGTGAGTCTCAGCTTGATTGATTCTAATATTTTTGGTTAAAAATATGGTCACGCTGTTTTATAGTTGACTAAAGTTAGGTAGTTTAACGACACTACCAATGTCATACCTAGAACGGGGGAGGGGGTAAAGATGCATAAACGTAAATAAAATCTTTGAGGGGTTCGCGGTTATTTTAATTACAAATATTTGACGCAATTGAGATTCATCATAGGAATGTGAGAATAATTTAATTTTTGAAATCTAATGTTAAATAAATACTTCTTCTTTTTTTTTGTTACGAGTAACTTACAAACGAAACATCTTTCTTCGTTGTATTTCCTGAGCGATATGCCTAAAAAAATGTAAACTGAAGAAAGTTTATGCACATGATAAACCCATTAATAAATTAAAGCTGATAAATAGATAAAAAAAACAATTCCATCAATTCAAGCTTCGATTTTGAAGAAATAAAATAATAAATACCAGGTCCCTGACATAACCGTGAAAACCAGGGTTGTTAAAGCATTTAGATACCTAGATACTATATACAGATACAAAAATGTGGTATCCGTATTTAGATACGCTGTTATAAAAAGTATCTTATCTAGATACTATTTTAGAGGTATCTGTGTCTATTTTATATATACATTTTGATATAATTTAATTCTACGTTTTTTAATATTAAAAATGATATAATATTTGATTTAAATTCATTAAATATTATGTCAGAGTTTATTTCATTACAAAAAAGCAAAATATACATTTTATATTTTAAGCAAAACGATATAACAAGGTAAATTTTATATTTCAATTATGAAAATTAATTTAAAAAACATATATCATAATTTTTAGATTAATATTTCTATACAATATCTGAAAGGAAATAAAATAATTTAATATCAGATTTTTTGGGGCACCCCTGAGATGATATAAGGACACTCATCAAATATTGAATAATTTTAAAAAATGTTTGTCAGGATTATAATATAATATATTTAATGGATATCCCAATATATTTTAAATGTAACATAACTCAGCAGTTAAATGGCCTGGAAGACTTTTTAGTGTGTCAAAAAATGTCTTTACAGATAAATGGGAGTGCCTTAAATGATAAAAATTTTGAGAATGTTTTTTTATTATTAAATCGAATAAATATTACTTATAATAATCATATAATTATATATTTTGCATAATTATAAAATATAACAATTACTATTTATCATTTATACATAGATGTGATATCGGCTTGATAATTTTTTTTTAGCCCACTTCAAAATTTGTTTAACTGGGAATTCTAAATTAAACATTATGCAATATTGGTATATAGGTACGTTTTTAGGTGATATATATGTATCTTGATCCATTTTAAAACTATCCTTTAACAACTTTGGTAAAAACTAATAAAATATATTCCTTGTTTTTTTTAATTAAAAAATTCTCTGTTATCTAGAGTAAAATTTTACAAATATGGAATAAAAATTAGATAAAACATTTAAAAAGAAATAAAAATGGAGGAGGAACGATTAAACTCCTCTGAGAATTGGAACACCTGACCTGGTTTTAGGTCAAAAAATTCAAGGTGATTTCCTGTAAAGAGCTAAATTTTAAGGCTTATAGAATGAAGAAATAGACTCTTAGGGCCAATGTAACCAAGGGTGCTGTCTATAACTGGGTTAAAAAATTATTATGTGGTAAATATGTATTAATATTAATAAAATGTAGGTAATCTATATCTTAGACATTTATAATGGGATCTGATTTAACAGCTGACCTATATTAATTTTATCTTTAATTCTATTTGTGATAATATAAAAAATATATATCAATCTATAATAATAAACAGATAATAATTGATCAAATGTTCCATGAATGTGGCTTTACAGAATTTGTTTAGCATTTATAGAAGAATGGGAAATTAAAGGAAGGTAAAAAGTTATAAAAAAAGAAAGGAAAATCTTTTGAGAGGAGTGGGAGGGGTATATTTCGCATCAGTACCTAAGCCAGGGTAAATAACTTTATATCATTATAGGATGGAAATAATATATAAAAGGCCTAATTCTATTTAAAATAATCGAGTTTGGGTCGAGCTGGGCCTAATATTTAAAAGAAAAATTTGGGCCAAGATCGGATAGGACTTTGGAAATTTTTTTCAATAAATTAAATCAAAAATTTTTATTTTACATAAAAAATTCAATATAAAATTGATAAATTTAGATATATTTAATAAAATTTCCAAGGTCCAATCCAATCTGGACCAAAAATTTTTTAAAAATATTAGGCCTGGCTTGGCCCAAACCCGATTATTTTAAATATAATTAGGCCCGAGCCCAGCCCGAACTGGCTTTGGGCCTAGCCAGACTTGGGCCAGGTACTGGCTGGGCCTAACTTTGCAAATCTCTAATGTTAATATACGGAATAATGTTAATAGTTGATGGTGAGTTTGTAATGCTAATTTGTTTAAAAATACGTTTATTGAGAATAAATATTTTTTTTCTAAAAAAGAGGTATTAATGGCCTTTTTCCATTTTATTAGTATTGGGTAATTGTCAATATGAAAATAAAAGATACAAATATATTACTCATTGCTCGAGGCAATTGGAGCATCCAGTGTTGATATCGGAATAATGTTAATAGTGGATTGTGGGTTTGTAATGCTAATTTAAAAAAAAATAATATATGCATATAGAGAATAAATAATAATCTTTTTGTTCTATAAAAAAAGTGCAATATTTAATACTTCCCCTTTTATCGATATTGGGAATCAATTTTCAGTATAAAAATTAAAGATACAAATATTACCCAAATAATTATAATATATAACATTCGGGCTAATGTATACTTTTCTCTTTATAACCTTGAAGTCAGGGTTGCAATTTAAAAACAAATTAAGTATTAGTGGGCATGACTATCATTATCCTCAGTATAGACCAAAAGAGTGGCATCAATGTAGTTAAATTTTTAGTTTCTCTTTGATACAATTTACAAAATACAAGTAAAAATTATTAAAATTTTTTTGTGCTAGTCCATAAAAATGCTAAAAATTTGAGCTTGGTTTTAGAAAAGAAACAAGGGCTACAAGCATAATTACTTTTTGGTGAAAAAATATATATAAAGTCAATAAAAAAAGATAATCTTGAAATACTTGTCACATAAACATTCTAAAATTTTCTTAAAATCAATGTCATAAATTATTTTATCAATTCAAAATGATAAATTCTCTCAGCATGCTGACTGGTCAATTTTAAAAAGGTGTTTATTTTGACTAACATTGTCAATAAAAATCCCAAATTTGATTTTATTCAAGGTTTTAAATTTTTTTAGCTTATTTGCACGAATTGGTCAAAATGTCTCAAAATGTTTTTAGGCACAATTAACTAACCATGTTTAGACTGTGCAATTACAAGGACAGACCACTTCTGGTGATGATTCCATTTTTATTTTATCTTACAACATTTTTCTAAATAGTTAAATATTAATATTAAATACCTTATGGCTTCCTTCGAATTGTGAATATTTATTTCATTGACATCCTGAATATAGACCTTATGGTAATGGGGTTTTGTACAATTCTTGTTCCCACATTCAAAATATTGGAATTCACCAACTTTATTTATTAAATTATTGTTTCTTTTCAATTTAGTGGTTTTGGGCATTGTCAACATTATTCATAATATATATAAATAGATAGTGAATCACAATAAATGTCTGCTACTTTCTACATATATTTATATCAGGAATCTCTCAATATAAAAATTGTTATATCACACAAGAATCTTTAAAAAATTTACTTAAAATACTAGCATAACATTTTTAAGAAAATATATTCTTTTTACATGAGCTTATAAGTATCATTATTAAAATCTGATCTTTAATAAAACAATAGTTTTTTTTTCATTGTCATAAAATTTCAATATAAAAGGATAGAAATTAAAAAAATTTTGAGCTTTCTTTATTTTATGATTTAAATGTTAGATACAAGTACCAAGAATTATCTATCATTAGTTAATTGCAAAGTACTTAATTAAATAGTAATTATAGTGGTAAAATTAGAAGTTAAGTTATTCTAATTTAGGGAAGGGTACAAATTTTCAAATAGCAGAATTTTTTTTTATTGTACTAAGTCCTTGGCTGGGTAACTGAAGTCTTATTTAATATTGTTAAAAATTGTTTTGTGTAGAAGATGAGGTTTTGAAAGAGTTAGATTTTTTTTCACTGAGCCTAGTTATAATTATACAAAACTAAATGACATTATGTATTGACAAAACTATAATTGCAAATAATATTTCCAAAATGATAAATTTAAATATCGTGGGAATAGAGCAATAAATATAAAATAGGATGATATTATGACATTTTGACACACTAGTTAAATGACACATCTCAGTTATATCTTGTTTCGTAGTCATTTTACCTATGTTCAAATTTTATAATGTAAATATTATGATAATAGAAGTGTAATAAATAAAGCTTCAAAAAAAAATATTAAAAAAAAAATAATCACCTAAAAGTACAAAAAAGTGTCAAAAAGTAATAAAAGACTCAATTTAATAGCAAATAAAGTTTAGAATAGAAAATGAGCAAGAGTAATAGCAACTGAGCAAATACCTGTTTCGAATAAATTAAAAAGTGCAAAAAGAAAAATTAAGTAACAAATAAAATAGGCAGATTTAATGTTAAAAAAATAAACATAATAATAAATTAGAAGATTTAATAATAGATAGACCTGTGCCCCAACAGCATTATCGTCGGCGGCGTTTCTTTTTTTAAAACAATTGGCTGGTGGGAGCGAATCGATTTAGACCCTGTTACAAAAATCAGTGGCGCCGCGGCGTCAAATATTTATCTAACTTAAAATTTTAAATTAAAGTTATAAAGTCATTGGAAACACTTTTAAAATAAAATTTTTGCTTTATAATGTTCATACCTATAATTTAACGATTTTATATAAATATCAAGTATAAATATTATTTTATTTAGATTTATAGGACATAATGATGATCTTTTAGAGTTTAAAGTGAGCCCAGCCATGGAAAATACATTCTCGCATGGTGTGCTCGTAGTGGAACGCATAGAACCTTTCTAGCTAATATTGAAAGTTTAGGAAGGTGCAATGCTGTAATCTTCTAAAAATCTAAGTAGTGCCTGACTGATTAGAACAGCGTCTACATGACAGTATATTCATTGGATGCAAACCCCCCTCAAAAATATATATCTACCCCCCTAAAAATACCAAAATGTTATCCATAGATAATTTAAAAATGTAATGGAAAATTTTCTAGATTATTATAGCCTACCCCCCAAAATGCCTACCCCCTACCACCTACCCCCTACCCCTTTATAGATATTAGGATGCAAACTGTTCCTACCCCCCCCCCCCCGCTCATGTAGACACTGGATTAGAAGCTATTAATCAAAGATTAAAGATATTTGGAATATGATCTTGCTAATTGAAGCCTTGTGCCTTTAAGTATGCGGGATGATAGCAAGAAATGACTCATTCGCATGGGATTATAGGCCCCCTTCAGAAATTTATCACTTTTTGTCAATATCATTTTAAGCTAATAAAAAATATCCCCCTTAGTCCTACCCCCACTCTATGACCCCCATAAATGTATGCATCTATCTTAAATATTTTGAAAGAAAAAAATGTAAGAGTTAATATTTTTTAAACTAAAACTATTCATCATGATTTATACATTTTTGGAAAAAAGCATTTATATATAAAAAAGTGAACCAAAAATGTTTTTTAAGAAATGGAATATAAATCAAAAATAAATCTTAACACAAAAGTATTATGTATTATAATTATTAATAATAGATCCATAAAATTACTAAATAATATAATATATCAAATATAATTTTTCATAAAGTGAATATTTTAATTTATTTATCTTAATAAAAGTAAAATATATTATTAAAACTATTGATAAAATTAAATCAAAAATTAAATAAATATTTAAAACACAATACAAATAGTGTAATATTATATGTCGTAGATTTACAGTATCTAATTTTATCAATTATTATTTGACAATCAAATAATTTTTACCATATAGCGAATTTTATATTTTACAGAAAACTTTAATATTATTAAAGACATCAGAAAATATCTTTCAAAGACATTGTGGGATGAATAATATAAAGATTAATTTTTATTATCATTTTTTATTTAAAATAAATAGATGGCGTTAAATAATTAAACGCAAATTGTTGCTAAATTTATTATCAAGAGCATTGATTAGTAAAATTTGTTAAAATATTAACTGTAATATATTCTCTAACTGTTATATATTCTGTAAAAGTGGAATTTTACCTAGTATTTTGTAACCAATTTTATATAATAGAGGAATATTAACTATATTTCTACTTACCTTTTTATAAATAAATTTCTTATACTTGTTTGGAATAAATTATTACCATTTTATATTAATAGTAATTTATTATATAAACTAATAAGAATATATTTCATATTTGTCCAGGCTTATTTTTTTTAATTAAAATAAACTTCCTATTTTGTAAAAAAAATTTATGACTATATATAGAATAAGGTAATCCGGCCGAAGGCCGGGTAAAAGCGGACCGAAGACCCGCCCAAAATGGGGTCTGGGGGTTTTTTTAATTCCCCCCCCCCTCCTTAGGAAAAACTTGTCTACGCCTATGCATGGTATTCAGGATCTGTCACATTTTTAGAGGTATCATACTGAAACAGGAATTAAGGTCGTTGATGAAGGCTACATAATATTGGCCGGATTGAGAATGGTTATAGGGGCTATCAGTTAATTATTAATTAGGTATGGATAAAATAGATAAGAGCTGTCTGGATTGGGGTAATTTAATTCTTCCATTGCTATAGGATAATATGAGGCCAGCTTTCGATATTAGAATTTTGTTCAACAATTGGCAAATATGTCAGGTAACATTAATATGTGATCAATTGAATAAATTGTTTTTTTTTTAATTTTAACTTTTATAAGGTTTTCCATCCCACAATTGAAAATTATGTCAGTGTGTGTATATTCTTAATAACTTAAGTATTTATTTGTAAAACTTTTTGGTGATAAGATTTTTCAGAATGACCTCCATTATCATAATGTATAAGATACACATTATACAAAGCCTTTATTTTTAGAAACATTTTTCTTTATATAATAATTTTTCATTTCTAAATGCTGAAAAGGGCATTACATTTATTATAGAAATAAGGATAGCAATCATTCAATCAGAGTTTGAAGTAAATCTAAGGTTTTTTAAAAGATTTTATTTGCCCATGTTTTAACAAAAAATCTTTGAAATTATAAATAAATAATTGTTTTTATGTAAAAAAATTTTGGGACTAAATCCCATTCGATTTTTTGATCTAATTTTTGTGGTATTTTGAAAATTTTCTTCATTAAAATCCTATGAAATTATATGCATTTGATTTCTTGATCATAATATATATGTTGAAGATTCTTTGTTTAAAAAATCTTCTGTGATTAGATCCCTAAGAAAATAAGGTCAAATAAAATGAATAATAAAAATATAAATTTGTTTAACATTTTTTGGAAATAAGAATTACGCAAACAACCTCTTAAAAGTAAAATAATTTTAAGTTGTCCTGTTCGTTAAAATATTTTAATTTGAATATAACGAAAATAAAAAAGAAAATTTAAATATAAAGAAAAATGTAAGTTAAAAGATATGCTTTCAAATCTAAAAATTTAATAGTAGGAATATATATATAACAAGAATTATATTATATTATATTAAAAGTAAGACCAAAGAAAATGACGAAATCAAAAATGGTAAAATACTTTTAAATATAAGCTACAATGTCCTGCCAGTGAAATTAAATAAATTATGCTTTAAAAAAAAATTTCTCTATCAAATCATTACTAATTTTATAAAGTTGGAAGAACCTATTTTAACTGCTTGTAGATAAATGGCAGAATTTTATTCGAAGATAAACAAATTTTTCTTTCCACTGGACTGTTTAAATAAATTATTTTATTATATTAGTATTTTAATGGAATTCCCTTTTAAAAAAAAATATATTGGTTTAATTTGACATCAAGAAGAGGCCGAAAGTATTTCATTAGAGCTTAAAGAATATATGCCCAAGTGTTGATTGGGGAAATTCTATAAATTTTGTGATTGTTGCAGACGCGTACGATAAAATTCACTGTGGGAAGGGGATAATTAGATTTTTCCAAGAATATTATTCTAGGTGTCATTTTAGAATATCTCGAATTTCATAAAATTTATTAAGATTAGTAACTAGTGTTGTGGAACTGCTCGATTTGAGCCGATTCAAACGAGGAACTCCATATTTTATCCAGAAAACAAAATATTAGAGGTAACTGCCATGACAATTGTCACTCATCAATTCGCCCGAAATTTTAATTTTACCCCTCAAGATCTAGACGCGCCGCCCATTAATAAGAATAGTGGAGTCAGTCTCAAAATTAAAAGATGTATCTATTATATTATCTTTTCCGCCCATAATATTAATATCTATATTTATATATTTATTGATGTCGATCCTAGTTGGCTCTTGGAAGAAAAAATTAACCTAGACCTTGGGTCAGTTAAAAAAAGCGACCCAAACTTTAGGTCGTGTTAAAAAAAATGACACATATTTGGGTCGGGTAAACGAACCGAACCGAACTTTAAGTCTGAGTCAAAAAAAACAACAGAAATTCTGGAAATAAGCCGTTTTTTTCGGCAGTCTACTCAGATCATAATTTATTCAAAATTTGGGTCAGGTTGTTCGCTGACTCATTAAAATGGTTTTGCCAGTCATCATACACTTCTAAAAAATTAAAATTTCATGAAATTCTAAAAACGACAAAATCAAGTTTTTACCCGAATACTATATCCTAAGCCTCATTTATAATTTTATAACTTCACTTTTTGCAAATAAATTTATTTCGAATTTTATAAAATTTACAGATTATTCAAGTTATAGTCACTTATACTATTAATTTTACTAAATTTACGAAGAAAGAAAGAAAGAAAGAAAGAAAGAAAGAAAGAAAGAAAGAAAGAAAGAAAGAAAGAAAGAAAGAAAGAAAGAAAGAAAGAAAGAAAGAAAGAAAGAAATACATTTCAAGATTAAAATTTTATATTTATTTATAAATATTTTTTAAAAAAACAATAGCCCCTCCTCCCTGCTCCTTAAACAAAACAAAATAGAAGTCAAATACTGTGGCTACAGGCTTAGTTTGAGGAGATGGGTCGTGGTCTTAGACATTCTTTTAGAATATTTTCGGATTCAAAGATTTCAACCCTTAAAATATTTTCTTTACAGATTTATGCATATTAACTCTCCTAAATAATGAATTTTTGGATGATATCATAATAATTCGCTTTATAAAATTTTGAAAATACAAGGTAATATTTTTTTTTTTTAATTTAAAATATTTTGTAATTATTATAATTATTATAATTTTATAATTATAATTGTATAAATTATTTTATCAATTCAAAAACACAGACGTTTATTTCTGCAATTTTAAACAAATTTTTTTTTTCATACTCCCAAACCCCTTAACTCGGATGCTTTTTGAGAGAGGAAAGGGTTAGCCCTAAATAATTACAATTTTTTTTTGAATAAAAAAAAAAGAAAAATTTTGTATCCCCGGTATAAAATAACCCAATTTTGATTGATAACATATGAGTAAAAAGATAAATATAAATATTTAAGGAGCAGTTATGAAGACGTAATTACGACTATAATCATTTATTCCCTTATAGAAGTGTTGAGTTAACGATATTTTGTATTCTAGCTTTGGTTTCACATCATGAAAAGTCCAATTAGTCTCTCTTCTCTATATACATATTAAATATATTAAAATAGTTAATATGATTGTAAGAAATTGGTGTTCATTAAGAATTTTCAGATTTAGGATTTAGGATAAAATTTTGACCACTGGCGAACTCAATGTTAAAAAGAGACCTTTCTTGATTTTGTGGGATAATATAAATAAATATTCTCCTTATTATACCTCTTGGTCTATCTAGTTTCAAATCCTCAGTATATATTTTATAAAATACACAATCTTGTCATATACCCATAAAAATACTTCTTGTGTTAAAATTTAGTCCTGGACAGGTGGATACCATTAAAATTTGGTAGCAGATAAAATTTTCCGCATCCATTCTGTCAGTATTCCAAGATACGAGTGTAGCCAATTTGCCTTCCGATTTAACCATTTGCACTTTATATTTCTCAACAGGGAAGCTATCTTTAAGGAGGGTGCAAATGTTATCAAAAATATTTATTTAAAATAAATTTTTTCTATATAAAAACATTATGTTTAGTATTATTTATATTAGAGGTCAGCGCGGCCTGAGGCCGAAGATAAAAATGGTTTCTTAGAGGCAGAACAAATTTATGCACAATATTAATTATTACGGGTAGGGCAGGTTAACTCATACATAGTTTTTTTTACCAGCAGGACCGAAACCCTCTCAAAAATTTTACAGGTGACCCTTTTGGGCCAGTAATCCGCGCGGAACTTATAATTTATATTTGCGGAAAAGCGATTATTGATAGCCAGTTTGAAAAATAAAAAATGTGATTTAAATCAGATTAATATAAATATATTTTATGATTTTATTGAATGCGTCGTACCAATTTTGAGAGATCTCGTTGATTCTTCATCTATAATTGTTTTTTTAAAAACAAAATTATAAAGAAATTAAATTTCCATAATATGGCGAATAAATTAATGCATTCTTTCTTTCTTTCTTTCTTTCTTTCTTTCTTTCTTTCTTTCTTTCTTTCTTTCTTTCTTTCTTTCTTTCTTTCTTTCTTTCTTTCTTTCTTTCTTTCTTTCTTTCTTTCTTTCTTTCTTTCTTTCTTTCTTTCTTTCTTTCTTTCTTTCTTTCTTTCTTTCTTTCTTTCTTTCTTTCTTTCTTTCTTTCTTTCTTTCTTTTGGACATGTTTTTATTTTTACATTAAAGAAAAAAACTTAATTTTTTCGCCTATTTTTTTAATACAAGAGGCTTATATTTATCAAAAAAATATATAACTGACCTTATCATCGAATATATTTATTTCTTTATTTCTGAAAATTTCTCCTTTATAAAGTTATTGTTGTGATATGCAATAAGAAATGAATAAAAAAGGAATTATTCAGATTAGGTAAAGTTCAAGATTATTTAAATTTGAGGTTTAAACACTATGTAAATGCTTTATGAAAAAGGAAGAAAATATGGGTTTTATATAAATTTTTGAATAATGATGTAAAGTTGATTATAATCCGACGAAATTTATTATGTTATAATAATGTTAATTTTATATAAAAGGCACAATTTTGATAATTTAAATAGATTTTGAAACTTTTAATTTTTTTTTACTTTCACTTAATTTTTCGCATATAATTTTTAGTATTTTTTTATTTTTTATTTTTTTTGGTTATGTTTTACCTTTATATTAATTTATATAATTTATAATTAATTTTTGGTATTAGTGTTTAATAAAGGATTCAAACTATAATTTTAGTATATAATTTTATTTCTATTTTATATTTAGGTTCCTAATCTCCCAATCCATGGAGTAAAGATCTAGGTGGTTTCATTTAATTTAATATTAGATGCCAATATTTATCACCAAAATTATTTAAATAGAGAATAAGTCATAGAGTTATAATAACTATATAGAAACTTTTTTTTGATGATTAAAATAGAATAACTAACTAATATATACCTTAAGAAATCATTTTTTTTTCTCACTTAAAAATCTAATATATAAACAAATGAATGTACAATAATAATATTTACATTTGAATGTGTGGATAGAAGAAAATTGATTAGTTGTACCATTTCTGAGTTGGAAGAACATTTTGAGGTAATATTTCGAGCTTTGATTCAGATTTTCAATTGTAAATCGGTAACTTTTCTATTTTATTTGAAAGAGAAGGAAAAAAAAGTAAAAAAAAATAATTATCGTTTTATATAATAAAAGTGATTTCCTAGATATAAGATTCTATATTTAAATTTATATTAAAAAAAAAGAAAAGATGAAGAATAAACCTGCACGGATTTTCATTCGACAGATCTATTTAGAATAACTTGGCTGAGATTCATACCGGCATCCACGTATTGTAATGTATAAATGAAATGTTTTATAGAATATTTACGGATTAACCGTTTAGGAACCGCGAAATTTGCTTTTACATTATACTTGTCGATACTAATATTTTCTACTAGATCAAATCTAACCTTTCTTGGACCATAAATTGATTCGTTTCTCGCATTTTACAACAGCTATTAGGTTTGAATACTATGTTGTTTTTTTTTTATTTAGAAGTAGATTATGCGTAAAGATTTTTTAAATTCAAAATATGTAATATTTGGTAGTGTTCAATGGCTCGTTTTGAGCCGTGTTTTTATAAAACGGCTAACTCAATACGTAGATGGCACATCGGTTTAGGCATATCCATTCGCAAAATCTCTAGGCATGACCGTTTAACAACACTAATAAGGCATTTATATTATAACGTTATATTAAATAAAATATACAATCTCATTTGCGTTATTTTTCAAGATAAATTAGACCGATAAAATAAAATGTCACCTTTATTTATTAATAAAATTTCCTATATTATTTCAAGTAAATAATAGCATAATATGATATTAATCCTTACTTATTAATTCTCCATTGTTTAGATCCATCACAACAAAGCAAATCAAGCTTAGGAATAAGGTGGAAAAGCAATTTTTGATAGCATAGTCTCGAAAAATCAAATTTAAATTTAAATTGTAATAAAAATGAAAAATTTTAATAAAATTTTTTTTCTTATATATAATCACAAAAAAATAAGCATTTTCTAGGTATTATTTTAGCATAATTATTTCTTAGAAGTGAGTCAGATACATGCGTAATAACAGAGGATATAAATAATTTCAAAAATATTTACTTAGGATGTGCGTAATAAAATGTTTAGTCTACAGATAATTTCAAAATATTTACTTCCGGATATATGTAAAAAGAAATATATTAATCAAGAAAAAAACAATTTTTTTCAAAAAATATTTATTTCTTCGGGCCTGCCGAGATAGCCTATATTACATGACCCCACCCGAATTTGATTAAATATCCTTTCACACTAAGCCCGGCATTTTTTCATGGCCCTAACCGGATATACTATTGATCATCTTACAACTTAGGCCCGAAATTTTCAAATTTTGTTATATTGAATCATTTTGTCCATATATTTTTCAATCAATTGGATCTAACTGATTAATGGATATTATACATTTCGTTTTTGAAATGTTGGCCTGGCCGCGCTTAGGCACAACCCCTTAATGGCAGCAGCAGAAATGGGCAGTTAACGAAATACAATTTGTGTAGATGAAATTTTGATAATTACAAATACATTTTAGGAGGTAAGTTACTGTAACCAAATTTATTACGGCACATAACCTTATTATCCTATAGTCATTTTTAATCGATCTATCCCCCCCCCCCCCCAAGAAAAAAATTACTAAGCTCACGTGAAGCATCATATCCCGGTTCGTCCGAAACTATTATATCATGAATAAATAGGACGTTGAATATTTTATACTTAAATTGTTATACCATTAATATCCTTATCAGATCTTGATAGGGGGGGGGCAGTCTATCTGTATTTACACTTTATGTAATGGGTGAATATTGAGTATAAGGCGTAGATTGGGTTGCGATACTATGAGGGAGTGATGATTTGGAAAAGCTAAAACTTGGAGGTACTAGGTACTTGGTAGTGTTGAAGGGAATGGTAAGGTAACTGATTAGAACGGTAAGAAGAAGGCGTTGTTTGTCAAGTTAATTGATGAGTTATTTGGTTAAGATGAAATTTCTTTCTAACAATAAAAAATTGGTATAGTGAGATATCCAAATTTTTATCTGCTCCTTAGGTTCCTGTAATCATTTTTTTATCATGACTGAGTTTAAAATATTTATCCTTCTTGAAGAAGGTAAAAATATTTCTATAGTTTGAAGACTTTTTTATGTGTCATTTGTATTGAAAAAGTTACTTATTTCCGTGGCCCGATTCTCGAGATATTTCCTCTTATCTCTTCGAATTTCGTTGACTAATATCATCTAGAAAGTACTTTGCTCTATTCATCTTGTAGGGGCCTGTCTCCACGAGGCAAACTTCTGAAAAAAAATTGATTGTAAAAAAAATATTCCCCTAAAAAAGTATAAAAAAGTGTCAAAAAGCTCAAAATGAGTGATAAATTAGGTAGGAGAATAGAAAATGGACATGAGTAAAAGAAAATTAACTAATACCCGTTTTTGCAAAAAAGCGTCAAAAAGTGCAAAAAGAAAAAATTTAATAACAAATAGGCAATTTAATATTAAATTTGCAAATATAATTAAAATATTTAATAATAGATAAGTAAATGTAATAGTAGATTAATAATAACTGAGCAAAAGTAATATCAAAATAACCTTTTCACTTAAAAGTGTCAAAGCATCAATTTATATTGCAAATGGTCACAATCAATCATGGCATGATTATTGGCTGTTGCAAATACATTTTTTTGGTATTTTAGCATGTATATTATATTTTCTGCTTCTACCTCAACGATGGCAAAATTTTAAGAATCATATCAACAGTTTTACATTATCTGAAACTCAATAAAAGTTTAAAACGAGCTTTGGAAGCGCAACTCTTAAATTTATAACAATAATTAGAGAGTAGAGTATTCTTAGTAAGTAGTGTGATAATTATTAATGGCACTCAAAATTTAATTAGCTTACATTTGGTACTCTTTTAGGAATACTATTTAGAATAAAAATAAAGCATGAGTATAAGGTCATTCTCCCTGTATTGTAGGATGGACACACAATTAGAGGGCATTTTAGGTAGTTATTTATGACTAGCAGTAAATTATGACTTAAACAAAAATGTATATTTGGGTCGGGCCTAGAAAATTTTTTTTAAAAAAACCCCGGCCGTCCGTATATTTTAGATAACTATTATTATCTTTAAAAATTAAAAAAAAATAAATTATTTTTTAAAACTGAAAATTTAAAAATGGGGACCGGACCAGAAATTTTTTTTTAAAAAAAATCAGCTTCAGGATTACTTTTTTTTAATCCAGGCTGGGCTGTGAAAACGGTAGAAAAAAGAAAGAAAGAAAGAAAGAAAGAAAGAAAGAAAGAAAGAAAGAAAGAAAGAAAGAAAGAAAGAAAGAAAGAAAGAAAGAAAGAAAGAAAGAAAGAAAGAAAGAAAGAAAGAAAGAAAGAAAGAAAGAAAGAAAGAAAGAAAGAAAGAAAGAAAGAAAGAAAGAAAGAAAGAAAGAAAGAAAGAAAGAAAGAAAGAAAGAAAGAAAGAAAGAAAGAAAGAAAGAAGGAAATTGATTAAAAAAAAAATATTTTCTTAAATTAATGTAATTTCAGTTACGGTATATCATGATTAGGTGAAAATTATTCATTATTTCACCCCTTCCCCTCCATAATTAATAATTTATATTTAATCGGTCACTGGCCTATTCCCTATCATCTTACTCACCGTGGGTGTTTTAGGTAAGTTTATTGCCTCGTGCCACAGGTAACTGCAGCCTGCCTAAAAAATGTGAATGAGCTTCTTTCATATATTATCCCCATGTTCTTATCTCAATTAGTTAGGAATGAGAGAGTCCAAGCGTAGCTCTGTTGGTTCACTATGACATATGGCGTACAATTAAATAATATATAATGATATTTATCTTAGACATATTTATTGCGTGATTTATTGGACCTGAAGTATGAAGTGATGTAGCGGACAGTTAAAATTATTTAATTTATCTTTAATTTTAAAAATATCATTTTTAAGTCATAATTTTTAACAACTAATCGACATATATATATATGTATATTATGGTCTGCATAGAGCCTTAATTTTTCAATCCCGGCCCGAAATTTTTTAAATATATAGAAATTAATTTTTATAATTACTCAAAATAAAAAGATACACGTTATGTGGCGTCTAGTTTCTATAAATAAAATCAAAATATTTTTATTTTACATTAAAAATTCAGTATAAAATTGATAAATTTAAGATATATTTAAAAAAAATTTCCAAGGCCCGACCCGACCCAGCCCGGACCCGATTTTATTTTAAAAAAATAGGCCCAACCGGGCCTACATTTGCAGATCTCTAATATTATATACACAAAATTTATTAACCATATGATGGGTCCAAATGAAAATATAAATTTGTTAACATTTTTTTGAAAATAAAATAAATGTGAACAATATTAAGGTAATAATTTGAAATTGTCTATTTCGTTAAAATATTTTATTTTAAATAATGAAATTTAAAGAAAATTTTAATATAAAGAAATTTAAGAAATACATACAAATCTAAAAATTGAATAGTAGGGATATATATATATAACAAGAATTATATTATATTATATTAAAAGTATGACCAAAGAAAAGAATGAAATCAAAATGCTAAAATACTTTTAAATGTAAGTGGTAGGTGTCAATTAAATTACTTAAGTTATGTTTTTTAAAAAAAATTCACTATCAAATAATTAATTGTACAGTAAGGGAGTCTATTATAAGTGCTTGTAGATAAATGTCAGAATTATATTCGAAGAGAACCTAATTTTTCTTTCCACCCAATCGACTGTTTAAACAAATTATTTAATTATACTAGTATATATTTAATGCAATCTCTTTCAAAATAAATTATATTGGTTTATTTGAGATCAATAAGATGCCGAAAGTATTTCATTAGAGATTAAAGAATATATGCCAAGTGTTTGATTGGGAATTCAATAAATTTTGTGATTGTTGCAGACGCGTAATATGGAACTCGCTGTGGGAGGGGGGATAACTAGATTTTTTTAAAATAAATATTATTTCTAGGAATTATTTATGAATATCTCGAGTTTCATAAATTTATTAAGATTAGTTACAAGTGTTGCTGAACTGCTCGATTTGCCGAAACTCCATATTTTATGCAGAAAATTATGACACCAGTTTGAAAATTTTGCTCGTAAATGGCACACAAAGGTTTGAACACCTATTAACAAAATTTTGAGGCTTGGGCAATATTTTTCTTGTTTTAAAAAAAATAGGCCCAAATCGAGCCATTTAAGAACACTAATTCTCAGGTATATGTATCTATTCTTGGTAAAGAGAAAATATTCTTTCATTGGTAGAAAAATATATAATAAATTTTATACATTAAGAAAAGGGTCTAATATATGTAATTATGCGAAGTAACTATAACATTCTTTGAAACATTATCAGCCATATTTAACTTTTTATGCCATAATTTGCATTCAGCTAGTAATTATCATGCAAAAATCTGGGAATTTTTGTTTGGTATGTTGCCCGATGGTTTCTTATGTCAATTACTATTTGTCAGGAGTCTTTTACTCCTAGGGGTTTTTTTATCCAGGGGTATTATAAAGTTTATGAGATTTGTTTATTTTTCTATGTTTAACATATTTACAAAATACATTTTTACCATTTTATTCAAAAAAAATGTTAAAAAATAATGATTGTGGACAATAGTCACTCTTCTATGGTTCATCATAACATAAATATTGACTTATCATGTTTGCAATTTTTATATTCACACATTTACTTCAAGAAAATCGAAAAAAGTTTTAAAAAAATAACAACTATGACATTTATCTACTTCTATGGTTTTCATCTTGGCTTAAATTTTAATTTAAAATTGGTTAAAAAAAATAACTATCATGACAATTGCCACTCATCAATTTGCCGAAATTTTAAATTTTATTAAGATTAGTGGAGTCAGCCTTGAAATCAAAAGATACATTAACTTCACCCAACCCATTATATTAATATCTAAAAGTTATTTATTATTATATTTATATATTCAATGGAGTGGACCCTAGTTGACTCGGCCTAGACCTCGGGTCAAGGTGAAAAAAAGCGATACAAACCTTTAAGTTAGTGTTAAAAAAATAGACCCAAATTTTGGGAACGACCCGAACTTGAGACGGATTCATAAAATCACCACCCTGAGAACAATTTATCCTAAAGTTTCGGTCTAGCTGTTTGCCGACTCGTAAAAATGTGACCACAAAAAAATTCGCCCCCCTCCCGGTCTCCAAAGATTTGATCGTCATTGTATTATAAAATAGAGGTTTTTTTGTTATTTTATAAACAAGGTTTTTTTTTATTTGTTTTTCTATAATCCAAGCAAAACCCTTTAAATTCGAGAATATTTTGAAATTATAAAAATATTTATATCCCAGCGTAAAGCGAATAAAAAAAATACATTATAAAATAACCCAATTTTAATTTTTAACATAAGAGTTATACATTATAATCCCAATTTATTAATAAAGAAAATATGAGTATAGAGATTAAATTTTATAAAAAGAATCAGTTATGGAGGCATAATCACTGAAACTAGGTGTTATAAGTTATTGTTACTTATAGGTTTTTTGCATTATCGATATTTTGTTTTCTAGATTCGTTTTCACATTAGAGAAAATATAACTAGCTGTTGTTGGATATTTTCTTGGCTATATATATATTAAATATATTAAAAAAGTTAATATAATGTAAGAAATTGTTGTTCATTAAGAATTTTTTTTTTAAAAAAGAAAATGTTTTATAAAAATTTAAGGATTTTGGATAGAATTACGACCACCGTTAGAGTAATGTTAAAAGAGACCTTTCATGATTTTGGAGATTAATATAAAAATATTATTATGCTTATTATAGCTCTCGATCTATCTAGTTTCAAATCTCTGTATATATTTTATAAATATAAAATTTTGTTATTTACATCTAATAATAACTCTTTTTTTAGAATTATTTCGTGGACCCGTAGATTTCATTGAAATATTGTAGATACCAAATACTCTTCAATACCCATGTTGTTAAACAAAAATACGCGTATAGTTCAAATTTGTCTTCCAATTTAACCATTTGAACATTATATATCTGAAAAGGCAAATCGTCTATAAAGAAGTTGCATATGTTTTTAATTTTATTTATAAAACAAACTTAATGCAAAAAAATTATAATTAGTATTATTTATATTAAGAGGTCAGCACGGCTCAATGCCGGAGAAATGCAAATTATTTTTGCTTACTGATCGGGCCGAATAACTCACGCATATTTAGGTTAACAGCTGGGAAAATTCTTTCAAAATTTTTACAAGGGACCAATTTTGGGCCAGTCCGCCTAAAAACTTCTCTTTTCTATAATAAAAGCCATGTCACAGGAAGATTCTCACATTTTGTGAAAAAGTGCAACAAGTCCACGAGGTGGAATCGAACTCGCAACTAAATACAATATTCAATATTTGTCACAGTCTGGCTTACCGCTTTGCTCATCACGGGCTCCTATGAGTTATATATTTTTTTATTCTATATATTTGACTATTATTAATATAATTTTTAAAAATTTTAGATTATACCATAGGAGAATATAATCGCCAATATTATTTCTATTTTGAAATTTAAGATGGATCTAAATATTGGAAATAATCGGGCATATCGTTAGTAACAAGGTATATCTTATATTCATTTTAATTTTTTATAATTATAATATTTAGTTACTAGGAAAATCAAGAGCAGTGTTTTATTGCTTCAACAATCCTTAAGCAAATATCTTATAGTAATTTTAATTTTTAATCCTAATATTAATAATCGAACAAGGTAGCCTCAGAAGCAATTCTAATTCTTATATTCTTTTAAATTTTTATCAACAGTAAACCTTATAATACTCTTTTCGATTTTATAAAATGATAATTTATTTTATTATTTTTTGATTAGTAAATTAATATTAATCAAACTGGGAATCAAACTGGGTAGCCTCAATAGTAAATCTTATATTCTTATTAATTTTTACATTCTATTTCATCCGTTTCAATAATTTTTTACCCTTGTCAAAATTTTAGAGACATATTCTTGGATCAAAGATGATAGCAAAATCATCATCCCGATCAAATATAAGGCAAGACATCTTACATTATCAATTACAGTAAATTCTATTTCATGCTTTCAATTTCTTTTCGCCCGTATTAAAATTTTAGATGTGACATATTTGGGGCGAAGAAATGACAATATCATCATCATCAAATAAAGAGTAACATCTTTATCATCCGTAACAGTAAATTCTATTTTATACTTTCAATTTTCACACTATTTCAGATAATTTATTAAAAAAGACAATATCTTTATCATTAAATAAATGGCAAAATGGTAATTTATGACAATGTTTGGGCGTAAGGTAAAAACTATCATATCATAACATTTACTATATTATCTTCTCTTTTTATATGGCTACAAATGCATGTTAAGACCTCGTATAATCTTAAAGTATGAACAATACTTATATTTTCTTATATATTATATCTTTGGCTCTTATTTCTCTTCTAATTATTCCTTCTTTTATTCATTTCTTTTTCTTCTCTTTGCTACCCTAAAATTCATTTTCCAACTTCACAATGAGGGCAACAATAAGCAATGTTGACAAACGGGAACTTTAATGTTAATGATGGGAGAATCATTTTTTTTTCCTTACTCCTTTATTTGATGGTGGATAAATCAGAAATTTCCCTCTTTATTCTTTGATTTATCCATCCAACAAATGAAGGGGATATTAGGATACAACTATCTTCGAATTAAGAATAAAATTCCTGATTCCCCCATCATTCTGGACGGGATTTCTGATCGTAATTTAAATTTATGGGCAAGCTAATGAATATATCATAGATATTCATGGATTACGATTAATTCTATTGTGCTTTTAGCAATTTGGAATAAATTGAATGTGATTTATTTAGCATAAAATAAATATATTATTTGTATTTATTAAAATTGCATACCAATTTCGAGACATCTTGGTGATTTCTGATCTAAAATTATTTTTCAAAAAAAAAATTATAATAGAATAAAAATAAAATTTGCGTGATAATTAATTTTTCATATGAATTTTATAATTTGAAATTCAATAAAAATTGCCCAAAAATGTATTTCTGAAATTTTCAAAACTTTTTCATTTAGGTTTATCTTTTAAAGTTTTAAACTTTTGAAACAGATTAGACCGACGACCTTACTAAAAAAAATATTATTATTATTTTTTATTAGCATTATAATTAAAATGATAGCAACACATATTTTAGGTCTTCATTTACATTTCTAAGCTCAACAAACGCAAAAAGTACAGAAGATAGAAATAAAAAAGTATTACTTATCGAATTCAAAAATGTTTATAAAATAGGATTCTATTAAAACATGAATTTCTAAGTTTAGTATCATTAAAATTTATAAATCAAAAATCTTTAATTCAAATTCTCATTTTTTTTAAAGACAATTAAACCATGTTATATTAAAATAAAATATATAATCCACCCCCCCCCCCCTTCCCAATTCTTTTGGTATCTTCTCACTAGTTCATATTTTTTCTTAATGAAAAATTTCTGAAATTTCCCTTCTAAAATAAATATGAAGATATATGCAAAAATATAAATATATTATTATCATCAAATTACAATCTTTTCCTCTATTTTTGAAATTTCTCCTTTATATAAAAAAAAGCTATATTTGGATGTAAATGCTCGGATGCCATTTTAATTTAATATTAGATGGCAATATTTATCAACTACAAAATTAAAAATTGAGAATGCGCCATAGAGTTATATTAATTATTATAAGGAATTTGTTTATGATTATAAAATAAAATACGAACTAACAAACCCTAAGAACAATTTTGTTTTCACTTAAAACCTATATCTATCTGGACAAGTGAATTTATAATAATATTACATTTGAATGTGTAGGTAGAAGAAAAGCTTATCAATAAATTGTAACATTTCCTTGTTGGAAGAAGATTTTGATGTAATATTTCGAGCTTTGATTCAAATTTATCAATTGTAAATCGGTGATGCTTCTATTATATATGTATGAAAAAGAAAAAAATGTAAAAAGTAAAAATAATTATCGTTTTATATGCAATTCCTGGGATATAAATTCTATATTATTTTTTATATTATAACCAACAAAGAATAAGAAAAAACCTTTCCGGATTTGTATTCCTACAGATATCCGTTAGAATGACTTGGCTAAGATCCCTATATCATTTACTATTGTTTGCAAGGTATAGTTGAAATACACGAAGGGATATTCAGGGATCATCGATTTGAGAGCTAAGAATCCTCACTATCACATTAAACTTGTCCAATGCTATTGCTTTGTACTAGATGAAATGTAATATTTCTTACACCATAAATCGATTCGTTTTTCATTTTACAGTACGTGCTATTATTAGGTTCGAATACTACATTTTCATCTAGAAGTAGATTATAAGTATACGCAAAATATTTTTAAAATCAAAAAATATAATATTAGGTAGTATTGAATTGAAATTTTAGATTTGACATATTTTGGGCAAAAGTTAAAATTTCAGATGATTTATGTGTTTGGGCGAAGAAAAGACAACATCTTCATCATTAAATAAAAGGCAACGTGGTGATATAACTTTAAAAAATATTTCAAACAGGTTAAAATTTTCGATATTAATTAAATTTTATTATTTTCTCTGTTTAGTTTTTAAAAATCAGCTCAAATCGAGTCATCTTAACAGTACTAATAAGGCATTTATATTTTATCGTTATATTAAATATAAGATTCAATTTCATTCACCTTAATTTACAACATAAATTAGACTGATAAAGTAAAATGTCACCATTTATATATATAAATAAAATAAATTCTTACATTCCTATATAATTTCAAGTAAATAATTGAATTATATATTCAAATAATATGATATTAATCCTTACTTATTAATTCTCCATTGTTTAGATCCATCACAACAAAGCAAATCAAGCTTAGGAATAAGGTGGAAAAGCAATTTTTTGATAGCATAGTCTCGAAAAATCAAATTTAAATTTATATTGTAATAAATGAAAAATTATAATAAAATTTTTTTTCTAATATATAATCACAAAAAAATAAGCATTTTCTAGGTATTATTTTAGCATAATTATTTCTTAGAAGTGAGTCAGATACATGCGTAATAACAAAGGATAATAAACAATTTCAAAAATATTTACTTAGGATGTGCATAATAAAATGTTTAGTCTACAGATAATTTCAAAATATTTACTTCCGGATATATGTAAAAAAAACATATCAACTTTTTAAAATATATTTCGTGCCTGCCGAGATAGCCTATATTACATGGCCAGACCCGATTTCGATAAAATATTCGTTCTAACCCGGCCCGGCATTTTTTTCATGGCCCTACCCGGATATACTATTGATCATTTTACGACTAGGCCCGAAATTTTCAAATTTTGTTATATTTGAATTATTATGCCCAATATATTTTTCAATCGTTTTTTTTTTAAAAAAAAAAGAAAATTGGAAATACTCCATTATTTGATCGAAGTGATTAATGGATATTATAAATTTTGTTTTCGAAATATTGGCCTGGCCCCGCTAGGTAGTGGTCTGGATCGAGCCTAATTATTCAAGCCCGGCCCGAGTTTTTTTTAAAAAAGTTTCGACGGTCAAGTCCGAACCCGAAATTTTTTTAAGAAAATTTACCGGCCAGAACTTATTTAAATATAGATTTTAATTTTTTTATTTTTTTAAAATTACTCAAAATAAAAGACATATGTTATATGGCGACTAGTTCTACAAAATAATATCAAATATTTTTTATTAATTTTAAGGCTCGACCCGACCCGGCCCGAATTTTATTTAAAAATATCACGCCCGACCCGGTCTGAATCCGATTTTTTAAAAATAAATTAGGCCCGAGACCGGCCCGAAGCACGTTGGGGCCAGGCCAACTCTTTGCCGATCTCTCCCGCGCTGCACAACCTGTAAATGGCAGCAGCGGAACTTATTATCTTATAGCCATTTTATAAATCATTTCATAGTTTTATGCTTAATCGATCTTCCCTAATAACCAAGTTCTCATGAAGCAATCATATCCCCACTCGTTCGATACTATTATATCATGAATAGATCGGATGTTGAATATTTTTTGCTTAAATTGATTTACCATATATATATCATAAACCCTACAAAGGTACCATTTGCATATCCCGGCCATTTTTTTAAAAATATATTACGTATTTTTTTTTTATATAAACAAAAATTTAAAAAAAATAAAAAAGTAATTTTTTGTAGCTTCAATTTAATAAAATGCTCCTATCTATTTATACGATTAATGATGGAAAATAAACTAAAAGTGAATCAAAAGAGTTTTCATTAGTGAAGAACCCCATGGAGCATGAAAAAGCTATAAGAGACCAAGGAGGCGGAGTTAAACTATATTATTTTTAAGTTAATTTAATTTTAAAGCTAAGTTTTCTATCAATATAATATCCATTGGATTATCAGATCGTCGCGGTATTCTCTGCCAGCCCTCAAAAATGATAAGACTTTAATAATCATTTACTAATCTCCTAAAAAATGTATAAAAATAATGCTAATAAAAAAAAAATCTTTTAAATTTAATTTAGGTTAGCATTAATGGATGAATTTATATTAAAATTCAAAATATAAATTTGGTTTTTTTATTTTGCGTAATTTTTGTTTGCCTGCTATTCAATTGCTTATTTTATTTAAAAATTTTTCATCATTTCCCTTTCTACCATTTTGTAACGATCAGTTCTCTAGATGTCAGATCAACGACTTACATTTTCTTGAATGCATCGACGAAGAAGAAGAACATAAATATTAGTCGGTTTGTGCTGATGATGATATGAAGAAAAACGATTTAGATAATAAAATAAAAGAAATAAATGATAGATTTTATGTTTATAATGACATTTATCAAAAAAAAATTTAATTAATTTTAAGATTAATAAATGGGTCATATTGGTTGCAGCAAATTTTCTGGACATTCTTCCAAAAAGTGTAAATAAATAAATGCAAAAGAATTCCCATAATGTTATTTGTTAAATTCAAAAAGAGAAAAAAAATCAGTTTTTATTAGAACTGTTTAGGTAATGTTCAAATCATTTGAAATAAATTAAGCTATTGTCCCGAAAACAGATATGGTAAATAGTCACATGCATATTATTATTTTTATTATGTAGCTAACCCTATTCTATACGTATATAGTATGTGTTTTATAGGAATCAAATGAATAATATGTGTATTATTTTAAAATAAATTTGAAAAAAATTGCGAAAATTTAAGTACTATACTTTTAAAAGCAAAACCTATGCCCAATATCAGCCCTTCTCTTTATATTTAATATATATTAATATACCAACCTAACCCTCCTACATCGGGCATAGGATTTTATATAGGTTCCTTTTTATTTTAAACCTACTTTATATAACATCATTTTTACATTTGTGACTATTTCCTTTTTGTGACAAAATGTAAAATTTGAATATAAAACAAAAAAAACATTATATTTTCTGTTTCATATTTTTGTCTTACTCTTTAAATCCACTACAACGATTAAAATAAATATGGCGCCCTCAAATTTCATTATTAAAATCATAGAAAGATGAAAAAAAATGAGAAAGATCTCAAGGGAACCCCAAGTGAAGGATTTTTCCTTCGTCAGCTGATTTCCCTGGAAATCTTCCGTTCTAATTTTTTAAAGCATTCACTCTTCTCTAGGGGTGATATGTATACCCTTTTTGTTAATATTTTTTTCTTTCTTACTTCTCTTTTATGTTTTTCTTCATTATTTACAAATATATATATTTTATTAATATTTAGTTTTTTTTGATATATCCTTATTTGCTTCTTTATTTTTAAAAATGTATTTTTAATTCAATAGTGTCTATATAAATGTTTATATTAAAGAAAATTTACTTACCTTCAAACAAAAATATATAGATATACAATGTAAAAAAAAAAAAATTGTTTGTAAAAACTTGTAGTATTTGAGCAAGATTTAAAATTATATAATTGAGCATCTTTAAATAATTAATTTAATAAAATATATATGTCTCTATATATATTCAGAAATCACCATTAAATTATACAGTTTATGTGTATATTTTTTTAAGGAAAATGGTAAATAAATAATTAAATCTTTATTTAATTTTTAAGAAAACTTAAAAGTTTGTATATATTCGGAACTACCATTAAATTTCCAGTTTAATGATGCCTATATATTTTTACTTTCAGAAAAAAGTTAATTAATATTTAATTTTTAAGGAAAACTTATAAATTTATTTTTACTCTTATTCACCATTAAATTTTTAGGTTAATATCCTTTTTTCTATATGCATCTCTACTTTTTTTCTTCAAACAAATAATCAGTTAGAAAAATATTTTTACTTTATATAAATCAGGCATTTCGAGCAATCAAGTAAACACAACTCGATTTCAGATTCGATAAAAAGTTTTATGGGTAGCAAACGGAAATTTTGTTATTTATATCTTTTGATATAATTTAAATTTCCGATACGATAAATTGTATCGCTATAATTGAAACTTTTTAGACAATTACTCTACCGATAAGTGTGTCCTAAATCTTAAAAAATATAAATAAATAAATTTGTTAAATTTTGAAGGAAAAAAAATAATATAAGCTATTTTTAAGGTAAAAATAAAATAGTGTTCTAAATCAATTTTTCGTCATTTACAAAAATTTATATTTTTTTTAAAAAGATATATTTATTTGAGCAATTTTTATGAAAAAAAAACTGGTAAGTAATATTTTTGTTTTTTTCGTTGTTTTTTTTGTAAAGAATAATAATTGGAAGATTTCGGACATGCGAAAATTAATAAATTTTGAGATTTTTTATTTGGAAACATTAATGACCCAGTCTAAGAAAGAACTAATATTTTTCGATAAAGATTTTATTTTCTAATTTATATTAAAAATCATTCAATATATAATTATTTTATAAAAGAAATTATTATTATTTTTATGAAATATATTTCACTGAGAGACAATTTGGTTAAATTAATCGAATTTATGGATATGTTATCCTGTTACATTATAAAAGGATTTTTTTTTTAAAAAATTAATAAAATATTATATTGCTAAAATCTATTTGCGCGATATTCATATTTATTTTTAAAATTTAGATAAATTAAAGCATTTATCTAAGCCAGAAACCTTAAAAAGTAACTGCCCGACCTGGCCCGGATTTTTTTTCAAAAATTTTTTACGGCCCTACCCGGGTTTTATATTTTAAGGCCCGGCCCGGATTTTTTTAAAAATATATTCTATTTATTTTTGATTTTATAGCCAATAAAGATGATTTCAAATATTTGGTTTTACAATATACGGCCCGGCCCGGCCATTTTTTAAAAATGTGGTGCGGCCTGTCCCTAAATCTGGGCCGGACCTGCAAGTCTCTGAACTAAGCTATATATTCTGAGATTCAATATTTAAGTAAAAATATAAGAATCGATTCTAATAATGTAATTCCAATTCTCATATTTATTTAATAACCTTTAATTTTTATTGAGGCACATATACAAAATACATCAATAAATTAAGACAATGATTGATAATTTTTATATTATAAAATTGATCATTATGTCTCAGTTCATATAAAATATATATGATAATAGTTTATAATAAAATTTAGCATAGATAAATGTTTAAATTATAATTTTAAATACTAATATTTTGTATAGAATTTTTAAAGAAAAATCTACTCATCTTAACTGGAAAACCCCTTATCTTTATTTATAGTAATAGAATCCTTTAGTTTAAAGTTATCACCTTTTAAAGAGATTTTGATTTTTTCTAATTGCAGGATGAATAATAAAATGTTTACTTTTTAAATTTATGTATAACTTAATAGATGGCGTTAAATACTTGAATGCTTGTTACTATATTTATTAGAGACCTGCAGGCCCGGCCCTAAACCCGGCCCTATTTTAAATTTTTTAAATATACCCGGGCCGGGCGGGCCGTACCTAAAAAATTTTTTTTTAACATATCCGGGCCAGGCCGGGCCGGGCCTAAGATTGTTAAACCCGGGCCTGGACGGGCCTTAATATTTTTTATAAAAATTTTTACATTATGAGTTAATGGTTATAAAATTATATTATATTATAGTTATGATTAATATAATATTGGGTGATGGTTAACACTACCTAACACCCGCAGATTGATCTAATTATTAATTTTCTGCAAATTTATTCAAAGTATTAATATATTTTTTTATAATTCATATCTAAATTTTTACAACATATTTTACCAAAACAATCAAATAAAGGAATATTTTAAATACGCCCCAATATTCAAGTATTATTAATATATTTTTTTATAATTCATATCTAAATTTTTAGAATATATTTTACCAAAACAATCTAATAAAGGAATATCACTTCTTGAAGTTTGTAATAGCTTTCATAGCGAAAAAGGAGAAATAAAATTGATTTTACTTAATATCAAGCATTTTTTAATTGAAAAATTTTTTATTTCTCTTTTTTTCTGTCCCAAATTCGATCGCAAGATGACGGAAAACTATATAAAAGATTATATTAAATTACAAGAGGCTCAGGAAGTAAATAAAATACCATCGACCAATCAAATTACGACTGTTGTTAAACAAACTGAATCGTTTTATGACAAATGGGGCGATGGTAATTCTGGTAATATGTCAATACCCGATGATGAATATTATAATTACATAAATAAAAAAATAGATGAAACATTTAAGGTGGATAATTTGTTAGAGTGGTGGGCGGCTCATAGAAGCGAATTTCCAATTTGAGCAAAATTGGCAAAACGGGTATTGGCAATTCCTGCTTCAAGTGCAAGCTGTGAGCGGAATTTTTCCACTACATAATTTTAAAAAATTCCGAGCCGGGCCTAAAATTTTTTTTTAAAAAAATATCCGGGCCGGGCTTTATATTTTTAAATCCGGGCCGGGCCGATAAAAAATTTTTTTTTAAAATATCCGGGCCGGGCCTAAAAATATTTAAAACCGGGCCGGGCCGTGCAAATGGTACCTCTGGCAGGCCTCTGATATTTATTATCAAAACCATTTATTAGTAAAATTTATTATAATATTAACTGTAATATATTATATAACTGTCAAATACGTCTATAAAAAGTGGCATTTTATCTAATATTTTATAAACAACTTTATATAATAGAGGATTATAAGTTATATGTCTACTTACTTTTTATAAAGAAATCTCTTATACTTATTTGAGCCTTGAAAATATTTTTAGGAATAGGTATGATAATAAAATTTAAAAATAAATTCTGTGTTAAAAATGGAATATCAATCATTATGTCTAAATTAGAGGTCTGCAAAGGCGAGTTTTTAGCCTACAAGCCCGCCCATAGTTTTTAAGAAAATATATTCGCCCTCTAAAACTCTTTACCAACATCTCCACCCGCCCATTAATCTAAAAAATTTTTACCCGTCTGTCCATTATATAAAAAAATTTAATAACCCATTCCGCCCATGAAATTTTAAAAGCTTGAATTCCTTCAATTTTCTTTTAAAATCTAATTTAAATATAAATTATTTAGTTTCAGCGCTAATTTTTTTTTTATAATTTAAGGAAATTGTTATATTAAGCAAAAAAATAATAATATTCAATTTAAATTACGGGATAAGGAATTGATTTGATTTAAGAAAATATTTATGTAAAAAATATAAATACTAATTATAATGCAAAAATAATAATGAATCCACATTTTCTGGATCCCCGCACCTTCCTTTTTGTTCTATAAACTTTCCGGCAGTGTTAATTCCTCGCTCACAAGAAGCACTGGTTAATCTTGATAGCTTAGATAAAAAATTTTCTTGTGGTTTCTACCAAAGAAGGATATCCGTTTGCTCTACTTAAGCTTAATAATAAATATTAAAAGAGTAATTTAAATTAATTGTTTGCAAATTGCAAACTTAAACTAAACTTAGTAACTCTTGCTAAATTATGCAAAAACTCGCTACTTTAAGATTTAAATATTTTGTTATGGGTAAGGTGCTCTCCTCTCTAAAAGCCACATCTTCCTCTCTGTTGCTGTTTAATTTTTGACGTGGATTCTATCTATTTCAAACATCGCATTTATAATTTAATAACCTTTAATTAATATTCTCTTTGCTTTTGAAGAAACTGGTAAAATGAGATTTTCATCCACGTTGATATTATATTCTTCCCCGCAAATAGATTTTTTTCAATATCAACACATCCTGAGATATCGATTGGTATTAAAAATGTTGAAATTTCTTAGAGCTATTTATAAATAGTATTTACATAAAAGATTTTAAGTAATAAATTAAAGTTTTAAATTTTTTAACCTCAATAGTTTAAATATTTTTCTTAACCCACCCAACCGCCAGCCCGTTTTTCATATAATTTAATCCGTCGCCCGCCAGCCCATCTAGTTTAAATATCAATATAGGATTAAGAATTGAAGTTTAATAGATTTTTTAATATTTAAATTATTTTATAACCCTAATTAAATAAATAAAATCATTTATTAATTGAAAATTTAACATATTTAATATTGTAATTAGCCCAGTTCTCATCCATTTTTTAATTTAATTACCATGCCTCTTCCTAAAAATATTTCCATGGTCTAAACTGTATATTTGAATATCTATATATTTTAAAGGTTACCTTATATATTTTAAAAGGTTACGTTATTTGTAAAATATATTATTATAACTTTCCTACATTTAATTATATCTTATGGAGGTCAATGCAATTGCATATTATTAGAAGTTAAATGACATAATTATAAAATACTATATATATAGGAAACAATTTAAAATAAAGAAACGGATTGTTTTGACTATAAAATAAACAAGTATAAGAAATATATTTATAAATAATAAGTAGACATATATTTGATAATCCTCTATTATATTGAAATGGTTAGAAAATATTAAGTAAAATGCCACTTTTACAGATATATTTAACTGTTATAGAATATATTGAGGTTAATATTTTAATAAATACTAATAAATGCTTTTGATAATAATTATAAGTAACAATTTGCATTCAATTCGTTAACGCCATCTATTTATATTTAATAAAAATTTATTACTAAAAAATTAAACATCTATTCATCCCACAATGAATGTAATCCTTATTAGATATTTTTTTTCCATCTTTTTTTATGTGTTTTCTAGGAAAGCTATTTTTTTTTCTTCATTGAAAAACAGTTTTGAGTTAAATTTTAATACGTTAATATTTTGATATTATTACCTCCATCCACCCAACATACAATTTACTACAATTTACTATAATAATTATTATTTTTTTTTATTATACAGTTTTTTATATAAATTTTAATTTACAAATAGTTTACATGATATTTTTAATATATATTTTTAAATTACTTATATATGTTTTACTTTAACCTTCAATGTATTATTTTAAAATTGTGATATAGTTTCATATAAATCTATAATATCATCTTATAAATAGTAGTAATTTACAACTAGAGGTGTTACCACAATAATATAGAAAATCTTAATTAATTTCATCCTATTATTCCGGTTCTTATTTTCTAGTTATTAAATGATTCATCTCTAATATGACATCCTTACCTAACTCAAGGCTTCAATATATTTGAATAATTATTTCTTCTAAAGATTTTTAGTGTTTTTGTTTTATCAATTTATCTAACATAATAAATTCAGATATAAGTTTACATCGTGAGCTTCATGGCTATGACTGCAAAACCAAAATCTATTATTTGTGTGGCTATTATAATTTAAGATTGTTACTCCTGCTACTGAGAGAATTTTTGCATAATTTATGGTCAACTGTCTAATCGTTTATATATCATTAAAAATGGAAGAAAATCTTTTAGAAATGTAATATCTCATTTTCTCGATTATCAAGCCTCCATAACATCAGAGGACGCTCTAACCACCATATAGTTTGATGATTTGGATTAGTCGTTTACATTCTCTTCTACAAGAATTATTAATTTGGTTAGGCCTACAAATTTTTCTTTATTAGTCCATTCTATAAAACATTTTATAAATGGTAACACAACATTATATTAATTATATGCTAAGAATTATATTGCCATCTTTAGAAATGTTTTTTTATTTGATTTCATTATTTGTATGCATAATAAATGACAAAATATGAAATTCAGAATAATTGCTCAGAGTTTACAATTCAATTTAAAAAAGTAATGTTAATATAAAACCCGACCGTAGGCCGGGTAAAAGCGGGGGCTATGGGGGCGTGTAAATTCTAATGAGCCTCTGCATAACATTTTATCTAATCAATAAGTGAGTTATTTACTTGATTGTTGTAAATTTATATAGTAAAATTATCATATTAAAAATTTGACGGAAATTGTAAATCTATTAATTTCTATGTTTTATTATAAAAAAATTTTATTTTATTATTATTATTTCTGAAAGTGTATTTAAAGTTAAACCTTAAACTGTAAATTTATATATATTTATTAATTAATTAAAGATGCTCAATTATGTGATTTTAATTCTTGTTCAAATAGGCTATAATTTTTTTATAATAAACAAAATTATTATTTATCGTTATATTTTTTGTCAGTTCAAGAGCAAAATAAGAACAGAAAATCCTTTATGTATGGCTAAGAGTCCATTATTCATTCACATAATATAGAAAAAGGTATTTTAAAAATTTCAAGATAATTTTAAAAAATTTATAAATACTTCAAAAAATAAAAAATAAATATAATATTTATATATAAAAAAAAATAAAATATAAATTAACCAATAATAATAACTACCAATCCCTTATTATATAAAATGGGAACGATAGTTAAATTTAAAAAAATATTTAGACTACTCAATTTGATTAGAATCAAAGTTTCCTAGCATCAAATGCCAGTATTTTAATTTTGTGAGCTAAAAAAACCCCCCGAATATCATAAGAGTAAACTGCCCGTTGGTAGAAGTTGCAACTGACGAGAATATAAGTTAAGTTTTTTATATTTGTTAATCTTTTTAAAAATATTCTTTAATAGGGGTTTGGTTAAGGGAAGTAACAATTTGTAACATTATTATTTGTATAAATTAATTTCAAAAATAAATTGGTTCTTGCAAATTTTACCTTATTTTTTATATACTCCAAACCGGAAACTCTAAACTTTTTGAGAGCGAAGGAATAATCCCAATTTTTTTTTGAAATAATAATAAACAAAAATAAATACCTTTTTAATATCCCAGAGTAAAAATACGATTTAATAATAAAATTAGATTATAAAATTAGCCCATGTTTAAATTTATAAAGATAAGAAAAAAATACATTTTTAATCACATATAATATACTAAAATAATATGAAGTATATAAAAATTTAATATTTAAGGAAGAACAGTTATATAGACTTGATGGGTTGTGTAATATTTATAATTATTTGGGTCTAATGAGCATACCGTTACCGATATTCTATATTCGTTCCTTGGTGTCACATTCGTAAAAATGTGAGATGTCACTTCCTAAATAATATATTTAAAAAAAATTGTTTTTCTATTTAGAATTGCCCCAAAAAATAGGTTTTTATAGAAATTTGGACATAATTTTGACAACTGGAAGAGGAATGTTAAAAAGAGAAATTTTATGCTGATTATTATTCCTCTTGAACAACTATCTAGTCTCAAATCTCAGAATTTTATTTTTAAAAAAAATACTATGCTATTTACTATACTAGCTTTTCTTGAAAAATTTGCCGGATAGGTGGATTCCATTGAAACGCAAAATAAAATATTTTCCGTGCCAACAGCAGAATTCCAAAATACTTGTATAGCTAATCCGTCATTTAATTTAATCATCAGTACTTTATATATCGTTGCATCGAGGGAGAAATCACCTTCAAAATGATGCACATGTTATTAATTATTTATGAACAAATTCTATATAAAAAGGAACTGCACCACTAGTATTATTTAATATTAAAGGTATGCGTGCTAAATTATCTGGGTCGGGTCAAAAACCTATTTCAAAATTTTTCACGGGCCGCTCCGGTCCGCACACATCTTTAATTTTTAATATGTGATAAAGCAGATGAATTGATTATCGATGTTCATAGATTGGATAATTATATATTTAATAGCAATTTGTAAAATAAATGTGATTTAGACATATAGTAAATTTTTTTTTTATTAATGCGTACCAATTTTGATATCTCCATATAATTTTACATCTATAATTTAAAAAATAAATTATAATAAAATACCATAATAATTGAAGGAAGAATAATTCTGAAATTTTCAGGACTTTATCAATAGGTTTCCTTAAAGTTTCAAAATATTTGAAACAAGTTTTTTTTTTTATTTTACTAAAAATTTTATTTTATTTTGTTCATAATTACAAAATCTACAAAACAATAAACATCTTCTAGGACTTGTTTATATGAATAAATATCCCATTTATTTTTATTTCTTAAATTCAAAAAAAGGTAAATATTAATGATTCAGAGACCTGCAGATCCGGCCCTAAGCCCGGGTACACGGGTTCGGCCTAAATTATTTTAATTATACCTTAGCCGGACCTGAGATAAAATTTCCAAAAAATTTTTTGGCTCATAATTTTTGGGAAAAAAAAATCCTCTATAGATTGCCCCTATTAGCGTTCAACTTGCTATTTTTTTCTAGAGTAATAGCGTAGCCCCCCCCCCCGCCCCAAATGTTAGGAGTACACCATTGAGTTCAAGATATTTAATAATAAATTTTGAAACGATGTTCAATTTTGCTCTATTAGATATTTTGTCACAATTTTTAATTTCTTGATTTCTCAGGGTCTAGAAAGACAATTCAACACCTAGATAATCTTTTTAAATAGTAAATTAAAATTCTATTAACTGTAGATAGCAAACAGGAAATCGTAGGACAAGTTTTTTAAAAATATTTAATAATAGATCAGAAAAATAATAATATTATTCTTAAGCCCGATTCTGAGACTTTTCTAGGTCCTGCTTGGATATATTTTGGGATACTGTAAAAAAATTTATTTTATTAATACTTACCAAATTCGATACGTCCTTTTGATTCATCTTCAGCTAATATAAAAAATTAAATTGTTTAAAAAAATCATAATAAATTATTTTTTTTAAAAATTTTAATCGAGAAATTCATTAAAATTTGTGAACATCAATAAAAAAAAAATAAGGAAAATTTAACTAATAACATAGTTTTCATTAATCTGTGTATAAGACATCAAAAATATTTAATTCTTTCACTATTTTATTCGAAAAACACAAAATAGATACTTTTTTTACATAGAAAAATAAATAATTATAAGGCCAAAACATATTTCTAAAATCTTCGAACATTTATAGTAAGTATTTGTTTTAAGGTTTTAAATATCAACAAAATTTAGTTTATTCCAGTATTAATAAAGACTAAAAACAATTAGGCCTTATTTGCATAGATAAAGTTATTGTTTCGAGCATAATTAATAGCGTCGGTCTAGAATTGGAGTGCTCCACTCGCTATTTTTAAAATTTCTGAGTTAGAAATGGATAATAACTTGTTCATTCCATATATATATATAAACTAGATTTAAAAAATATAATTTTTGCCCAAAGTTATAGCACTGTCAATTATGCACTATTTGCGTATAAAGGATGTAATTTTAGCTTCATATGCATGGCGCCTATCCTATTATCTTATTTTATCACGTGTTGTATTTCCCTCCTTTTTTAATCTTTTGCTTTTCCATCATATCTATCCTAAATTATTGTAATGTCATGCTTTTCCATCATATCTATCCTAAATTATTGTAATGTCATGGTAAATTTATAATTCATTATTTTGATATTTATTCTTCAATATAATACACAATTTACACTAATACATTCAAACATAAAAAAAATATAGGACATCATAAAGCAATATGCTCCAAACAATTAATAATTTCATATAAGAAATTACTCCTTGTAGTGGATATTTTTGTTTGTTATATTATGTGAATTAATTGATATTATGTTAGAAGTGTGTAAGACCTTTTTAAATTTGCATCATTCTTTGTCATTCAATACACCATATCTAACCTACCTTTAGTCGTATTATACAATGTTAACATTTCAGGCTTACTTGAATCATTTATATCAACATTTCTATTATAGAAGTTGATAGCATTATGACATCCTTTTTTTTCTTTGATATGATAATAAATGATAAAAATAATTTGAAAAATGAGATAATTATAAATAAAATATACCACACTGTATTAATGGGTTAAACATTACTTGCTCATTAAATATAAGGTTTTATTTTTATTTTATCTAACCCTCCACTTTCTAGAGGCAAAGCAAATGACAGAAAAAGATTTAGGGAATATGGTGAAGCTTATATCAATATTAAAGGTGATTTGAAATAGCAAGGATGGTTCAGAATGATCATTCTAATAAATGTACATTTCAATGTCATAAAAAATTTAATGCATATCAGATTAAAATTATTCATGAGGCTTTTTGGAGATGAGTTGATGAAGATAAAGAATCTATCTATAGAAAATTTATTGTTAGTACTCTATGTAAGAGAAGGGTAAAAGATTCTTTAAATTATAAAAACTGTTCATACTTATATTTTTAGAAGTGGAGAATTTTAAAGTTAGATGCATATAATTTTTCTTACAAACACTTGACATAAAGAAAAAACATTTATTTTCTTAAAAATTTATACCAAAATATTGGAACTGATTTATCTGGTAAAAATACTAAAAATGTGATTTCTGATGGAGATAAGGATTTCATTATTGATCATATAAACACCATTCCAAGAGTCTATTCACATTACAGGCATCTTCAAAGAGGGAAGTCTCAATTATAAAATATCTTATGATTTATATTACTAAAAAAAATGTTATGAATTATGACGAATTCCTGTTAAAAATCTTTATTACATAAATAAATTAGAAAAAATTAAGATACAATGTTAATTTAGATGATTTGAAGTTATTATTTTGAATATATTTATAAAATTGTAATAAAAAAATAATGTAAATGGATCATTTTGAACATCAAAAATAAATCATAAAGTGTTATATATGCTTCATTTGCATTTTGATTTTATATTAAAAATTTCTAAGCAAATATTTTTTTAGGCAATAATTAATTAACAATATGATAAATTATCTCTGGAATTTTTAATTAATTGATCAATAAGTTTTTCCAATTAAATGTTGGTTTTTCTCATTTTAAACATTTGCGAAAGTGGAGCACTCCAATTCTAGACCGAAGATATATAACACAATGTGGTTGTGACATTTAATTTTAACCATTTCTTTTGAGTCACATTATAGTTATTATCTTCTGGAATCGTCAATTTAAAAATATCAGGGTATAAATTAGTGCTATTAAGATTTAGCATATCCGATGTTCGGTATATTGTTGTGTGGCATTTTCTCTTTGACGACATTATAAAATTACAAGATTAATGAGACCAATTAGAATAAAAATAATTTTTAAAAGATCCAGGAGCCGGCTTATGCCGCCGTTATGAGCATCGGCGAAGAGCTGGCGTGATTCTTAAACGGCGACGTGTTCGGTGCGATTTAAAATATCTGTAGACAATTCATGCACTGGTTTTAGATACACTAAAGGATATATTGTTCCGAAACAAATTTATTTTAAAATATTATTTTTAGCTGAAGTCTACCAAGATTATTTAATACATGGACCAGATTGGTAAATAAATATTATTCTTAAGCCCTATCTGAAACTTTCCTTGGCTCGATTTATTTTGTGATGAAGTAAAATATAAAAAAGATTTCATTATTATTTACCATCTTGAACTGTAATTTATATTTTAAAAAATTGTTTTAAAATCATTATAAAATATAATTTCCAAAAATAAATTATTTTTAATGAATTTTATCATTGAAATTCATTAAAATTTGTGAACATCAATAAAAAAAAGATAAAGAAAATTTAATTCATCAAACAGTTTTCATTAATTTGTGTGTAAGAATCAAAAATATTTAATTCGAAAACTTTTCGCTTATTTTATCGAAAAACACGAAATAAAATTTTTTTACTTAGAAAAATAAAACAAATATAAGGCCAAAAAATATATTTCTGAATTCTTCCAACATTTATAGTTAGGTTATTTCAAGGTTCTAAAATTTCTGAAAATAGTTTGCACGCAAAGTTATATCATCATATGTAGTTTATTCTAGTATTAATAAAGAATCAAAAAAAATTATTCCTTGTTTACATAAATATTAGTGCTTCTATCGGTAATTATTATTTTTATTAATGTTATGTTTTTTAGGTGTATTTATTTTGTGAAAATATATAAATACTGTTTCTATATATTTCGAAAGAAAAAAAATTTATAATTCTTCTATTAGATATGTAAATTGAAGGTGTGAGATAATGCTATACAAATTTATTTAAAACATTATTAATTAGAATTCTATTAGAGCTCTAGATATGTTTTCGAGTATAATTAATATATTATATCATCTGGTTGGGACATTTAATTCATTGTTATTCTCATCAGGTATTATAACCAATTTGAAAATGGGTAATCAGGATATTGGATCAGTTCTATCAAGATCTTATCCGATGTTCGATATATTGTTTGACGATATTATACAATTACAACAGTAATAGAATAAAAATTATAAATTATTTTTTAAAAGATTTAAGCGCCGGGTGATGCTACCGTTATGAATATCAGCGGGGAGTCAACGTGATTTTAGTCACAAAAAGCCACGTTTTCGGTATGAACCTAAGATTTAGGTAGTCAGCTGACCCGCATGCCTAGATATACTTGGAGGATATATTAGTCCTTAACAAATTAATTTTAAAAATATTATTTTAGCAGAGAGCTGCAAGATTATTTAATACATAGACCAGATTGGAAAAAAAATAAATATTATTCTTAAGCCCGTGAGACTTTCCTCGGTTCTGCCATGATTTATTTAAGGATGAGGTAAAAATGGGAAAAAAAATTTTTTTTATTAATACCAGTTTTGACATCTGCAACTGTTTCTTGAACTGTAATTTATATTTAAAAAAAAAATTGTTTGAAAAATCATAATAAAAATATAATTTCCATAATAAATTATTTAAAATAAATTTTAATCATGAAATCCATTAAAATTTGTGTATTTTTTTCTCGCTGAAAATTTCTTCCTTCCAAATTATTTATAAGATATATTTCAATTTTTTTTTAAATAAAATTTTTATATAGCAAAAAATATAAAAGATTTGCTTCTTATTCTTATCATAAAAAAATACATTTGTAATTATCTCAATTTCCCCTATATAAGATAAGGCTATATCTGGGGTAAAGGCATGGGTTTAATTAAGGGTTAATTAAAATATTAAATATCAGTATTTATCACCATAATAAAAAAAATAGCTTCTCTTCTCAGTCAAAAAGAGTTAATTATAATTATATAATAGGGTTATATATTTATGATTAATGAAAATTACGAACTTGTGTACTCTAAGAATTAGTGCTGTTAAACAAGCAGATTTTTAAAAACGGCTAACTCAAATATTGTCTAAGCCTCGAGATTTTTGTTAATAGTGATATTCAAACCTTTGTGCCACATACTACCAAAATCTTAAGGCTTTCGTTAATAATATTCCTAAAAATTATTGAGTTACCCTTTTTTTAAAAAATCGGCTCAAAATGAGTCGTTTATCAACACTACTATGAATCATTCCATTATCTAAGCAAATGAAAGCATAAGTAAATATTTACATTTGAATGTGCGACTTGAGGAAATGTGATTTATTGTATCATTTTTGTATTTGGTGTAAATATTTATGTGATATATAGAATCGCGTTCCAAATTTTCAAATTCAAATTCGTATTCATCTTGTTTCTATTTTTATATGAATTATATATAAGTGCATTACTAATTATCGTTTGTAATTAACAATTATTGTTTGTATAATAAGAGATATGTATAATTTAATTTCTATATTTAAAAAAAATAAATAAATAAAAAATAATTGTTACGGAATTGTATTTTATAATTTGGGTTTGGGCAATATTTTCGCCAATTCTCTTAAAGTTACACTTGAAAAATTCTATGGTATGTTCCGAGTTAGGAGGTAAGAATCTTACCATCACATCGTAAGTTTCTATGACGCCATATTTACTTAATAATTTGATTGCTAAATGTCTTGGACCATGAGTTGAATCACTTTGGAATACTATATTTTTTATTTAAAAAGTAGATCGTGCCTAAATATTTCTTAAAATCAAAAATGATGTTATATCACGCACATTTCGTTGTTATCTAGTCTCCGATCAAAGAAATCAATATATATAAAACAAATTCATATAAAATCTCATTTTACTTATAAATTCAAATAAATACTCATATTATTTCTAATAAACTATTTGTATTAATATAAGACTCCTTTTTTTTTACTCATTAAACTTTCACGTCCATTTTCCAGATCCTTCCCATCAGAGCCTATGAAATCTGAGAATAGATTGTAGATTCAATATTGATAGCATGAAATCAAATCGTAAATAAATTGAAAATAAAAACGAAAAATTAAATGAGTGATATATAATCTCAAAAAACATTTTTCTAGTGAATTATTTAGACGCTATAGAAATGTTAGCGAATGGGAAATTAAAAAATTTGATTAATGCAAATACATTTAAAAAAATATTTAATTTTTTCGGGATATGTGTTAAAAAAATCAAAAATATTTATTTTTTAATTTATAACAGAGCTTCAGTATATTGTTATTATAATGGCTCGGCCCAGTTTAAATTTTGATAATTTTTAAGACCCGGCAGTAGAATTTCAAAAAAAATTTCATAATTTTTTGAATCATTTTGGCTGTTGTAATAATGCAAGTTTTTTTCATAAGAAATTAAAAAAATGAGCGGGGTCAATGGATATTAAAATGTTCCATTATTTGATTCAATAATTTTTCCACAGGCCGTTTCGATCAAGTTTGGGCATACTTCGAATTTATATTTGCGGAAAAGAGAACGAATAAATAATAGATATTCATAGATTGCTTAAATTATATTAACAAATGTGAAGGTAAAAAAAATATGATTTCGATATATAATATATATATATATAATTGACTTCATTAAATACATACTTTTTTCGATACATTTAGATGATTTCTGATCTGTAATAAATTACAAAAAAAATATATAATTTTCCCATAATTTTTTTTTGAAATTTAATATAAAATTCGTGAATAACAAATTAAATAATAGGAAAAATTTTAAATCATCAAATAGTTTGCATTAGGATCTGTCCAGAGAGAACAAAAAAATTTAATACTAAAAAGTTTCAAAAACTTTATCATAAAAACACGAAAAAATTTTATAATCTTCCATCTTTAAAGCTAAATCATGGATAAGGCCTGGTAAAGTTAATGTTATATTAGATATCAGAATTTATCATCAAAATACAAATATATAAACAATTTTAAAAGGTTTGTTTTAATGATATAGAAAATTTATTTATGTTTAGAATAAAATAAGTGAACTGGCATAAACCAAGAATATACATTCTATTTTACAACGACTAAAACAAATGAATATATAAAAAAAAACATATTATCAATTTTACGTTTGAATTTTTGCATAACAGAAAACGTTGTAACATTTTCGTGCTGGAAGAAAACTTTTATGGAATACGTTGAATTTTGTTGTAATTTTTCTATTGTAAATTCATATTGTTTCTATTTTATTTTTAAAGAAGAAAAAAAAAATTATAAATATAAATTTATGTATAAATATTATAGATAATCATCATTTTATAAGTTAGATAATTCTATTAAAAAAGGAAGAAGAAAAAATAACCGTTTCGGTCATGTATTTGATAGAATTATTTCTAATAACCGAGCTACGATTTCCACCCGCATATTTATACAATGTATAAAAATATTTGATTGAATCGTCAAGGACCAACGATTCATGTAAGAATTTTCCGCTTAAATTATACTTGCCGTTACTTCCCGCTAACTTGAGCGCAAAATTTTTTATGCCATAAATTGTATCCTTTCCCATTTTACAGTTCATATCATTAGGTGGTAATACTTTATTTTATTTTAGATAGATTTTGCTTATAAATAATTTTAAAATAAAAATCTATAATATTGCCCCATTTATAATTGTTAACTAGTTCCAAAATCAAAGATATCAATTATACAAAATTAAATAAATTCTTATACAATCTCATTTTACGTTATTTATCATATGAATGATTAAAAATATCTTTATTTATATATCAAATAAATTTTATATATTTACTTCAATGTATTAAATTTTGAAATAATTTTATTATTAATATAAGACTTACTAATTAAACTTCCATAGTCATCCGGATCCATCATAGGAAAGCATATCAAGCCTAAGATATAAGATTGTAGAAGTTATTTTTTTGATAAAATAAGTAGAAAATTTATATCGTAATATAAATTGAAAATTTTTTGAAAAAATTTTAAAAAAATATTTTTTCTAGTAATTATTTCAGCATAACTTTTCCTAGATAGAGGAGTTAAAAAATATTTATAGATACGCTCAGGGGTAATTACGTGGGGTCTGCGCCCACCCAAACAATTTTTTTTTGGCCCACAAAAAAACAAGATAAATAATTTTGTATGTGTTTATTTTCAACATGTCATTTCCTTTATAATTGCCAATCATTGATATTCAATATCTATATATGAACCTTTCCTTTCCACTTAATAATTTTAATATTATATTTAGTGTCAAAAAAGTCCTTTAATATTTCAAGTTCAATTAAAATTCCAAGGTGACCTTGGCTAGAATTAATATAAACAATAGTAGCTGATGCTGTTTTTTGTTTTGATCTATAAAATTCATTTTTGACTCAAGTGATGAATTTGAACATAATTGAATTGGAAAAATGCGTTGGCTGCTAAAAATGAACTGCTAAAACATGAAAGCTCAAAAGCTCATTTAAATTCACAATATGGCATTGCTGATAACAATTATTGTATGCCCAAATTAATGGTAATCGTTATTACCTTAAATAAATTATTTGATTTGATGCTATTTCCTAGCATTCATTATCTACCTTTAGGATGCTGCAAAAGAAGAAAATAGAATTTATGCTACTGGACTCGTACACCATCCATAAAGATCCCGAATGAAATAAAATTATCAAATTAATACCCAATATTGCACAAAATACAATACCCCAAATTCAAAACAAGGTCATATCTTCAGATATGGTGCAGAATATATCTCAAAAAAACATAACAAAAGGGAGATGTTTTTTTTTGTCTTAAGGCTGATGAGACACAAAGGGTGCATCAGATTGTGAAAACCATTAGGGTAAAAATTTTAAGATTATTAGTCGATACCAATATCAAATTGCAATGATATTATCAAGATGTTTATAATCTTCTATCATGTTTTAATACACTGTAACTCCTAGAGCCTGACTATTTTATATCAGATAAAATAACTCCTTCGAATCATTATTAATATAAATATGTAAATGTCAGGCCATGAAATGAGCAAATTATTAGCTTGCGAAGGTTAAAGATATACATAATTTTAAAAATATCACAAATATTACGTATAAAAAAATAAATAAAATCTTGCATTTAAAAAATCGTATAAATGCTACTCGGCAGTCATTACCATTGGGGTATCAACTGCCTCTTATGAGTTTTATAGAGCACTAGAGAATAGATGGAAGATCGATGTAAACAAGATTTTTTATTAAATAGATTTTTTTTAAAAATAGCAGAAGCCTCTAGAGGTGGCTTATTACAGAACCCGAAAAGGGTTGGGGAATTAAATTATATTCTCAGACTCGTTGATGTATTATTTTCTCCGCCCTATATGGATTTATTTTCATTATTTATCCGGCATGCCCAAAAATTTTTTATCCTTCTTATTTGGGAACCATTTTAACTCTATTTCTTAAAGTTATTTTAGGAAGGTTAAAAATATGAGAAGTAATTGAACGCTTCATCATTTGATTCAACTGATTTATTGTTATTCCAATTTTGTTTTATTTCTAATATGAGCCTGGTCTAGTGTTGTTGAAAAGCCCTATTTGGGTCGAGTTTTATTAACGGCCCATGTAATATTTCGATGAAAACGAAGTCTTATTCAAATCAGAAGAATTATTACGATATTATTTAATATTATCGACTATATAAATGAGAAATTAAAGATTTATGATTGAAATTTGTGAATATATTATAATAAATACTTTTCAATTTTTTGAAAAGAATCCTTTTTTTAATTTTTATTTTTCGCTTTTAACCCTTTCCCTCTTATTTTTTAGGTCTTATTATAACATAATTATGTGGAATCATGTAATAAAATGATAGTAAAATTATTTATTCCTATTTTAAATATATATTGTGATATTATTACTTTCCAGTTTCTTATGATTTCGCCGAGATTTTGCAAATAGAAATCCAAATATTTTTGCCATATATATGGTAAAATCTCCAGGCTTACTACATAATATTATTTTGACTAAAATTCTGATTGGGCCCTTTTTAAAAATCGACTCGGTGCTTTTTAAAGCCTGGCCCCGAATTTTAGATAAAACCAGGGTAACCGGGTATATACATAACGCATTTGCTCGAACAGTTGTCATTCTAACACAGTTTATATTATAATCTAGTCAGCTGCTACTCAAAATGTTGTTTCTTTTATTTTCTAAGATCAAAATCATGAGCATGCACCGCTACCTTTACCATCTTATTGACAAAATTAAATACAACCAAATTATATTTCAATGAAATAATGTAACACGAAAAGCTTTATTGTCTATTATTTGTTGTTGTTATTTATTAATATTTATTTAAGTGCCCAAGCAAATGAAATATAAATTAAAATTAGCAAAAAAGGAAAGCTCAAATTATACCAAAAATATTAATTAAAAAGGATAAAAAATATCATTTAGATATATAATAAAAAAAATATTTCATTTCATTAATACATACCCTTTTCCATACATATTGGTTCCTTTTCATCTAGATTGTATAACAAATTATAATAAAATATAATTTCGCAAAATTTTTATTTTGAATTAATTTTATCATTTGATAATTCATTAAAATTCGTGAAAAACAAATTAATAAAAAAAATATATAGGAAATTTAAATTAATTAAATAGGTTTTCTGTCCAACCTTTAAACAAAAAAAAATTTAGTTCGATAAACTTTCAAAACTTTATTATAAAAAAAAATGAATAGATTTTATCTCAAATAAAATCCTCTAAAAAGTATTTTCTTTGATAAGACCTGGTAAAGTTAATATAATATTAAATATTAGTATTTATCACCAAAATACAAATATAAAGTTAAAATGTTATTATAGTATTATATGTTAGAATAAAATATGAACTGGCTTATCCAATAATACATTCTAATTTTACACAGCTAAAAAAATGAATAAATAACTATATATATATTAATTACATTTGAATGTTTGCGTGGTAGAAAACTGATTAATTGCAAAATTTTCGTATTGGATTAGAACTTTTAGGGAATATGTTGAAGCTTTATGCAAATTATGAATTCCAAATCGGTGCTGTTTTTATTTTATTTTAAAGGAAAATAATATACATATATATAGATATAGATAATAACATTTTATAAATTTCCTACTAAATTAGAAATAACCTGTTTATTTTTAATAGACATATTTATAAGAACTGAGGTACGCTTTAAATCCACATATTTATACAATGTATAATTGAGATATTTGATCGGGATCGCAGTAGGAAATAATCTTCCTGTTAAATTATACTTGTTGACGTTATCATTTTTCACGAGATCTAGTGTAATATATCTTATGCCATATGAATCCTTTCCCATTTTACAGTGCATGTCATTAGGTGGTAGTACTATATTTTATTTAGAAGTAGATTAATTGCGCATAAAACAAGAATATATAATATTAACCCCCTCTTCCATAGTAATTAATTATATAAGAGCCCCTTAAAATAAAATTTAAAATCATAAATATAGAATCACATCGACGTTATATTTTTTTTCAGCATATAAATTATAATTGATAAAATAAAGATGTCACTGTTTATTTTTTTATGAATTTTATAATATTTTTAAATTAAAATATTGTATTAAAATTTCTAATAACATTATATAAATACAAGACTATTTTTTTTTCTTACTCATTAAACTTCCATTGTTCAGATCCATCATAGAAAAGCATATCGAGCTTAGGAATAGTATATTGTAGAAGTAAATTTTTGATAACATAGTTCGTAAAATTCAAATCGTAATATAAATCGAAAAAAATATTTAATATATAATCTAAAAAAAAAATATTTTGTAAGTTATTATTTAACCCTAATTTTTCTTTAGAAAGTTAGTTCAAAAAAGATATTTATAGATATGTTTAAAACAAAGATAAAAAAATTTTTAAAAATATGTAATTTTGATGTACTTGATAAAGTGTTGAGCTTGAGTATGCTAAAAAATTATTTATTTCTTCTATTTATAGGCAGAAACCTAAGGAGGTTATACATTACATGACCCGAACCGGTTTGTAAGAAAAATTGGGTCGGGATTTATTTTTGATCATTTTCACGGCCCGGCCCGGAATTTTTAGAACCTTGGTTATTTTGAATCATTTTGACTGTCTTTTTTGTAAGTTATTTCAAAAGGGGGGAGGGGAGGGGTAAATTTATTAGAAGTAAATGAATTATTTAAATGCCCCACCATTATTTGACCCGACTGAATTATTGATATAATTCTAATTCCTCTTTTTTATCGCCCTGGCATGACGAGCCGATTTAAAAAAACGGGCCTTATTGACCCAACCCGGCCTTTTTTCAACACTAGCCTGGCCTTCTCACGGATTTTAGTCACAACCCGGATTACCGGTCCGAGGTTTAACACATTTCTTCTTCAAGTAGCAGCTGACTAAAGAGTCGTGATATAAACTGTGAAAGTATAAGAAGGATAAATGTTAAAGCATAAAAATGTTGTTATTTTACTTCTAAGATCAACATCACGAGCATGCACCGATACCTTACCATCTAATTGACAAAATTAAACAAAACCAAATTATTCAATGTAATAATATACACGAAAGTGTTATTTATTGTATTATTATATTGTTATATAGTTATTTATTGTATTTTAAAATATAAATTTAAATAAAGAATTTTCTAATAAATATCAAAATGTACTAATTATAATATTTTTTTTAAAAAAAATGAACCATGCAACGTTTGCTTTTTTAGTTGAATTTTTTTACCCCCACATATTTCTTCGTTTATACAAATTATTATCTGTGTGAAACGATATTTGCAAATATGCCTAAATTTTATATGTGGAAGCCTAATTCACTTCTTGTAATACGAAAATATGAATCATTTCATATTCTATATATGATTAATATTATATATGTACAGTTTCAATAAAAAATTTTTTATTGCAAATAGCTGTGCTTAAACCTTAGGCAGCCCCCGGGGCTAAATGAACCAGGCGTCGAATCCCTTTATATAAAACAATTTATTTAAATCCCCAAAGCAAATAAAATATTAATTAAAAAAGAAAATTACAAATCATAAAGACTTGATGGGGTGATGCGAGCAAAGGCATTTGTATTTTTAATATCAATTAAAATCTAATTGGGAAATTTTTTTTTTAAAACTTTATCGAAAAAACATATTTCTGATTTCGATTATCACTGGTTGTTTTAAAAATCCAATATTTCGTCTCTCTCTTTTTCTAGACACTCCAAATTAAGATATCTTTTATCTTTCGATAATATTTTTTTAACATCATCCAAATGCTGTTTATTATCGCTAATCATTTCTTTTGATCTAATTAACATAATTAAAAGAATATATTAAAAAATAAATATTAATAAAGTTAAAATTTCAAATGTATAAATAAATACTTGTAGGTTATAAATTTTGTCTCCTTTAATAATTCTTTGAATTCTGATTGAGCGCTTGATGTCCTATACTCATCAAACTCTTTTTCCCTTTTCTACAGGCATATAATTTCAATAAAATTTCTTATAAAAAACCTTATCGCTATTGGAAAATTTAATGTATCAAGTTCTTTAATCAATTTCTTTGCGGATTTCCATGGTGTCACAAGAGTGATCTTTATATTTAAAAAAGATTATAGAACATTTTAAAGCAATAAAGCAATGAATATTAATAATATTACATCTTTCGTCTCGACTAATAGTTGTCTAAATTTTTCACGTTTTTTCTTTGTCAATATGTCGATATGTTTTTCAAAAAATCTTTCTCTTTCATCCCTATCTAAAACCTTACAGAGTTCCCATCTTTGATCTTTTTCAAAATCTTTTTAGCATCCTTCCAATCGTCAAAAGCTTTTTTAACTTAGACAATCATTTATAAGAATAATTTAAATTCTAAATCATTATTATTTTTCTATAACTATTACATCTACTATAATTTTCTACAATTAAATATTCGACCAGGCTATAACAATTATATTTGTAGTATATATTATGCATCATACCTAAATTTTCAGGTTTGACTTAATATGAGATAAAATTTTAAAAAAATTTTCCGAATGATATAATCTTTTTTAAAGATCCGAAACTTAAATTATCTTAAATATAGGTCCGAGTTCAATTCTAATTTTTTTATCACGAAAAGTAAAATATTTCAACAAACGTGAGAATATTCTAAGTATTAAAGAAAAATAAAAAAAATTAAAAGACATCCCACTTATAAATAAAAAGTAATTTTACAGCAACCAACTACTTTGCCAAAAAAAATAGTGGGCTATAGCCATAGTCATAACGTTTTTTAAAGCGATTTCTGAAGGCATGTTTCCAATGATTTTTTTTTTATTTCCAAACAAAAAATAATAAAATGTCTAATTAATTTTTTTTTTTATAATATAATGTTTATAAAAAAAACTTGATAATTCAAATCAAACTCAGGTGTTGATGATTCTCTCAAGTGGAGCCTGATCTAAATCAGGCCTACTTTCCCAAGTAGCCCGGTCCTGAACGAATTTTTCTTTTATTTGTCCCAAATAAAAGTATTTGTTGGCACGGCCCAAATTTATTTAAATATATAAAAATGTATAATCTTTTTATTGTAAAAAAATATCCTACAAATAAAAAATTTTAGCGCCTTGTTTCTTGCAAGAATTATTAAGTATATCAATTTATTTGACAATAATGTAATGATATCAAATTTAAAAAGCCCAACCAGGCCTAAATTTTTTTAAAAAATAAGGGCCAACCCAGCCCGATATTATATTTTTATAAAGTAGCATATTTTAGCTATAGCTACTATCGCCGGGGTGGCCTAATGGATTATGATGTATGCTTGGAAACAGAAGATCCTAGGTTCAAACCTGGAAAGGAACATAAAAATTTTCAGGTTTTTCTTCAATGGCTGATGTGTAAAGATATATGGTAAGATAAATTTCGGAGCTTTGAAATGACACCCAAGTCACCGACAGGCCTGGACAGCCGGGTGCTAAGGATACTTGTCCAATAAACAAAAATGAAGGATACAAACAAAAATGAATATGAAAGCTAAGGCGTTCCCTCCAAGCGACGTGCAGTGTGTAAACCTCCATCCTGTGAAACGTAAAATAAGGGTCTAAGCAAAGATGACAAGATTAGCAAGTTTGAATATTGGGACACTTAAAAAGACGAGAGAATTAGCATCAATGTTGAACAAGAGAAAATTTGATAGCGTGCATACAAGAGATAAAATGGAAAGGTCAGAAGACTTTAATGATTGAAGATGGGTATTGTACTATAAGGGAATTGCAAGTAATAGGATAATCCTCAGTCAAGATCTAATCTCCTCAGTGGTAGAAGTTAATAGGATCTCTGATAAAATATGAAAATAAAACTCTGCATTGGTCTATCAATACTACACATCCTTTCAGTATATGCTCCTCAAACGGGTTGAGAAGGAGAGAAAGATGACTTTAGAGCTATCCTTGATGAAGTTGTAATGGAAATCCCTAAGGATGACCTAGTCATAATAGGTGGTAACTTAAATGTGCATGTGGAAAAAGCAAGAGATAGCTACAAAATCATTGTGGTTTTGGATATGGAGAAAGAAATGATGAAGAAGAGCATGTAATGAAATTTGCGCAAGCCTGACCTTGCCTAAACCTACCTACTATAGGATAAAAGACAGTCATTTAATAACATATAAAAGTGGGACAAGGAAAACACAGATAGATTACATGATCACTCGCAGAAAATTAAAAGATGTATGCAAAGTCATTCCAGGAGAAGATATCGCCTCGCAACACAAGCTACTAGTCATGGATTACACATCCCAAATAAATCCACTCAAAATAAAATAAAACTTGAACCATGCATCCAATGGGGTAAATTAAAAACAATGATAGATGCCTTTGCAATCAATGCAAACATTGAAACAATAGATTCCTCACAGGTCAGTGAAAAAAATGTGGACAGACCTTTCATCCAGATTAATAGACACTGCCAAATCGATATTAGGCTTGACAAGTGGAGGCAACAAATCATAGAAAAAACTATGGTGGTGAAATGAAGAGGTACAAACCACTATACAGGAGAAAAAAGCCCTATATAAAATATGGTACAAATCTAAAAACCCATAACAAGACAAATTACAAAAAATCCAAGAGAATAGCTACAAAGGCGGTGGCTAGGGCCAAAGCTATGGCATACGATGACATGTATGATGAACTACATACCAAAGAAGGGCAAAATAAAATATACAGATTAGCCAAACAGCGAGAAAAGAATTATAGGGATACAAACGGAGCTCCGAGTAGTGTTGTTAAACGGCTCTTTTTGAGCCGATTTTTAAAAACGGCTAACTCACTATTTCACCCAGAATAATTTAACTCAAGCCTGAAGATTTTGTTTGTAGAAGGAACAAAGGTTTGGACATCTATTAGCGAAATCTCAAGGCTTAGGCTATATTTTTCAGGCTAAAATATTGAGTTAGCCGTTTTTAAAAATCGGCTCAAAATGAACCGTTTAACAACCCTATCCGAAAGTAATTAAAAATAAATATGGGAAATTGATAATAAAGGAAAAAGAAATAATGAATAGATGGAAAGACTATTTTCAAGAGCTTCTCAACTTTAATCCCCACATACTACACTAGATGAATACTCCCCATGTCAAAACCATATGCAGCCATAACAGAACAAGAAACAATCACATACCTCAAGCATATGAAAAACAACAAATCTATGGATCCAGATGATATTCCAATAGAAAGCCTTAAGGCACTAGGAGATTATGGAATACATTTCCTCATAAATCTATACAATAAAATACTGGAAAATGAAGATATTCCTCAAAAATGGAGACAGAGCTATCTAGTTCCTATCTTCAAAAATAAAGGAGATCCACACAATGATCAAAATTACAGGGGCATAAAACTAATGTCACCTTGTCTTAAACTCTACGAAAAAATAATAGAAAAAAGATTAAGAGACAGAGACTCAGTTTGTCTTTATGCCTGGAAGATCAACGACTGATGCAATCCAGGCAATCAGGCAAATGAGCGAAAAATACAGGGAAAAGAACAAAAAGCACACATGGTATTTTTCAATCTAGAAAAAGCCTTCGCTAGAATCCCAAGAAAACTTACCTGGTGGGAGCTACGCTACAAAAAGGTTCCCGTAAAATATATAAAAATAATACAGGATATGTATATGGGCCATACAAAAATGGTCGGTAGCACAACAGGTACTAGCAGGCTTCACAATAGCCAAGGGATTTATCAAGGGTCGGCTCTCAGCCCACTTCTCTTCATTACCATAATAGATGTACAAACAGTGCTTGGAATATATTTGCAGATGATTTTGTGGAAGGATGAAATGAAAGAAAGATTAGTGAGTTGGATAAATATCCTAAAAAAGCAGGGACTAAAAGTAAATAGATCAAAGACGGAGTATATGGTGATAGGAGGAGATGAAACAGAGAACATTGATACAAATGAATGGCAGATATTGGCAATTGAAAACTGCAAATATTTGGGTTCCTTTATACAAACAAAAGAGATAAAGAGTAAAATTAATCAAGGGTGGTTAAAGTGGAGATCTTTATCTGCTCTTTGACAAAAGATTCCCACACAAATTAAAGGGAAAAATTTACAGTTCCATAGTACAACCAACTATTCTATATAGTTCGGAAACATGGCCAACCAAAGAATCAGACGAGAGAAGTCTTCAAACAATGGAAATAAGAATGCTGAGGATGATTGCTGGGGTAACAAGAAAGGATAAAGTGCGCAGTACAAGAATACTAAGTAGTTTAAAGGTAGTGCCCATTAAGACTAAGTCAATGGTAAACAGACTTAGGTGGTATGGGCACACAATGAGAAGGCCTATGAACTACATAGGAAATAAAGTTGTTGGAAGTGATGGACAAACGTAAAAGAGGAGGGCCAAAACTTCAATGGGACCATAAAGTTAGAGCCAATATAAAGAAGTATAAATTAGATAAAAGAGATTGTATGAATAACATAAACTGGAGAGTAATGTTGAAGGAGCTTACCACCAGAAAAGGTGAAAGCTAAAGAGAAAAAAAAACTCTATAAATAAAATTCTTGTAAAAAGGACCTAAATTAAAACCATTATATATAATAAATAATGTTGTCGATCGACTAAAACTCAATCCAGTTAAATGCTTTTATATGCGAGTTGAATTTATATTATATAATAAATAATTGCTGATGATCGGCTAAAAATTGATCCAGGTAATTGCTTTTATACGCGAATTGGGTATATATTATATAATAAATAATGTTGACGATCAGTTAAAACCCAAATCGTTGCCCTTAATTGCAAGCTGGTCACTAGCCTTTACAATATCAGGTGGCTAAAAATAAAAATTTTTTAAAATTATTTTCGATAAGCTAATTTTTGGTAGTAAAAAAAATTCAAAACTTTGAAGGGGACTCTTTAAATTTTTCGGCGGGCTCAAGACTCTGTAGCCCCCTCTAGTAACGCTAATGAGCTAGATTTTATTCGTTTATCAGCCGTGCCCTGAAACGCAAGTCGATTTTTTATATGAAGAATAAAATTTTTGACTTAAGGTTAGATTTAGCAAAACACAGCCCAACACCGATTCGGGGAGTTTTCAAAGAACATAAAGCAACATATTCTTAATTCGTAATCAAATGGAAAACTAAGTGTTACTTAAATTATTTAATATAAAGGTATTGTTTAAAGAGAGAATTCGTGGTGATTTGAGTGGATAAATTGAATGTAAGTAACGTTTTCTATGAATTCAAAAGTATCAAAATCATATTTTAAATATATATATCTGAATTCACATATGTCATTATATCACCGGATCATAAAATAAATATGAAAAGGATTAACGTAAATATGAGCCTAATTTTAAAGTTTTTAATTTACTCGATCATACTCCACATGACCTCAGGCTTATTTAATGGCCTCAATCGCTTGCCCGTAAAATCGCTTGCTCGTATAATTGAGCTGACTTTTCGCAATGCAATGGACTGTACAAAACGTTATCCCCGATCGAAACATCTAGATACTCTTCAGCATTTCGACCAACTCTCTAAATTTGATTATACTGATACGAGTCTTTTTAATGTTTGGTCATAAACATCGAAATGGATGAATAATCTTTTAACTGTGGTACATCTCTGGCCTGAAGTTCCAACGCCTGCAAACAAAATGAAGGGAACAGCCAGTTCAAGATCCGCATCTTCAAATACTCTTTATTTCAAATAGTTTATATCGTGAGATATGAAATTTATTTAAAATTATTTATATTTGTTAGAATCATGCCACTGGGATACAACGTCGATAAATAGCCCCATTTCAAAATTATTCATGGCAACATTTATAGCCCACTTTTCTTAAATATAAATCTTAGCCCTAACAACATGTGTTTTTGATGAAAACAAACAATTATATAAAAAAAATTTATTTAAAAACAAATGAGATATAAAATTTAGCATTATTTTAAAGCAAAACCTGAAAAACTATTCACTTAGTTTTGAAAGTATTTAATATCTAGTCCAGACTTCTCTTCTACTTGAACCTTGTTAGCCAGATTCTGTGTACTCTCGGTCGATTCGGAAATAAGGTATAAATCATGAGCGAAGGCCAATTATTAGTAGCCCAAATGAATATATCTCTTTCTTCCCCTATCTCGATTTATTAAGAAAAATGGCGATACACACTATGCTTTAAACCAAACTCTAGTTTTGTTAATGGGTCATATAAATGTATGCCACCTTTAGAATTTGATTTAAATGTAATAATGAATATTTTTATAATCAAATATCAAATAAGAACATTTTACCTTAAAAAAAATATTAACATTCATTATATCAAATCATTCACAAAAAATGTATATTAAATATTATTTAGCCACTTATATCATAAAGAACTTTAAGTAAAATATAAAAAAAATGAGATTTTCACAAAATTAAAATTATAAGTTTTTTGCTATTTTTTTTTACAAATATTTAGCATTTATTTAAGTTTTTTTCAAGTTTAAGTTTTTAAAAAAAAAATCAGTCCCCATAGACATTTTTATAAATCATCGCCTGTTTAGTTGTTAATTAGATCCAAGATTTCAAAAATTAAAATTTTGTCAAAAAGTTGCATATCGTCGGAATTTATTATTAAAAATCTTAAATGATTTGACAAGACTAGCAAATTTATTATTATACTTATTTATACAATTTACATTTTGTAATATTTTAAAAATACTATTTAAAAGTATTATTATATATAAAAAAAAAATTTACTTAGCATATGTATTTTAATTTTTAATTTTCTTCTATTTTATCTTTAGGCACTGTTAGATATATTTTAAATGTTAAAATTATTCGTACCACCTTTCGTACTTTTTCTTTCTTTTTCTTTGTATGACCTTTATAAACTTATCGTACTTTTTATATGTAAATACATGTTAAAATAACTTTTCTTAAAGTAACCTTAAAACAAATTGCACATATGTAAATATTATTAAAATAATAATATATATATAGTTGTAAAAAGATATAATGTTTTTTTAGATAAAGAAAAATTAAATAAAAAGATTTAAAATAGATTTTATCCTTTTTGATACATTGCCTTCCGTGAAAATAAAAAATAACATGGTTGCAGAATTCAACTACCTTATAATAATTACGTTGCCTTCTGATTTTACTATTCGACAACTACATGATGAGATAAAAAAACGATTTAAAATACGCATTCCATGAAAGTAAGACAATTATTCTTTAAGTTATCATAGACGAGAAGACATGCAAAACACTTATAGACTATTCCACGGCAAACAATACATAGATGGTAATGGGAGTTATTCACATTAAAAGCGAAGCGTTATCAACGATATTAAAGAGACGAACAATATTAGATAGTTGTATTGTATTTTGATATATAAATTATAAATTATATTATAAAACACTGATATAATAAAATATATGATATAATAATATAATAATGAAACCGTTAGTAAATGTTAAAAAAAAATTCATTGAGTGTCCAAAATTATACTAATAATATTGAAGTTTTTTTAAAAAAATTTTACATTATTTTTAGAGACCCTCAATTCTCAGACGCGGAGAAGGCGAATGCGTTTACTCAAAATCTTTCCGAGGAAGAATATCTAAAACTAGAGTATGTACTCCAACAGAGTTTAACAATCCGTCCATTTTTCTCGAAAGATTCAGACTATTAATGTGCACCGAGAAATAAAAGAGTCGATAAAAAGGGAGTTTGTTAGTAAAATTGAAAAATGGTAAAGTACATTTTTTTTTAAAGTTAAAGAGTCGATAAAAAGGGAGTTTGTTAGTAAAATTGAAAAATGGTAAAGTACATTTTTTTTTAAAGTTCAAGAGTCGATAAAAAGGGAGTTTGTTAGTAAAATTGAAAAATGGTAAAGTACATTTTTCCAAAAAAAAAATTCGCGAGTCGATTAAAAAGGGGGTAGGTTTGTGAAAAATTGAAATGGTAAAATATATTAATTATTTTAAATTAATAATAAAAATAAATGGAAATTGAAAGATAGATTATTTTGTTTCAAGGAAAAATATAATCGTTGATTATGAGTGAGGAAAATTCTATTTACAATGATTTCAAGAATATTACACCAATGATTCAGAATAAAAGATAATAAGACCAACTATCAAACTATCCACAATGACGCGATCAACTTTCAAGTTCGGATGCAGCCAATCATTTAACTACCAACTTAACTTTAGATGATGCAAAGCAAATGATCCATTATGCAATGATCTACTAACGAAATTGCTAAAGACCGATAACTCGATGATGAACAATACGACACGATCAATTAATGGTGTCAACAACAATATGAAAATTGATATATTACAAAGAATAATAGTTTTTTTTTAAAAAAAATTTTGAATTAGTGTCCTGAGAATGCCTCTTAAAAATAAGGGAGGCGTTCTAGGTATATGTTTATTATTATTATTGTTATTAATTTAAAGAAAATAATATTGATTTTTTTTTAATGTATTAATATATTTTATTATTATTAAAAATTGTTAGATTTTAGTTTTTGAAATATAAAAGATTTTTAAGTATAATCTCAAAAGATTTTTAAGTATAATCGCAAAAGTGTATTGAAAAATTCAATAAATAAGATATACAATTTAAATAATAGGTAGACTGAAAAAGAAATTTTGATAATAAGATATCCGCTAGATGGGGTAATATATCTTAAATTTATTTTTGATTTTATTTAATAACAATTAATTAATTTAGTTGAAAAATGTATCCATAATTTTTAAAAAAAAACTACATTTATTTTTAGAAAAATTCTTAGATTAAATAATCAATTTTAGCTTTTCTTTCTTTCTTTCTTTCTTTCTTTCTTTCTTTCTTTCTTTCTTTCTTTCTTTCTTTCTTTCTTTCTTTCTTTCTTTCTTTCTTTCTTAACTTAAATAAATGTAAAATGCAAAAGTTTGGTTGTTTAACATTATTTTAGAAATCACCCCAAATATAAATGTCAATTCTCAGTTTAGTCTTTCTTTAAAATAGACTTTTGAAATTATGGAAGTATTTTTGATTTATTTTGTTCTTTGAAAAATTTAATATAAATTACTATTTTTGCTTTTGGAAATAGAACAAATAGACAAAAAATTACAAATAAATATAATTATGGTTCCTTTTTGGGAGCTAGATTGTCAAATTCATATGGATGTGTCCTAGTTCTCTAATTTTGATAAGTTATTGTTGTTTAGCTAAGCTAAACAGCGGGTTGAACAATGACACTCTATTTTGATTTATTTTAAGTGATTGGTGGCATTGTAATCTTTCGTATTTATTTTCTCGTTTTTTTAAAAACATTTTAGGCTTTTTAGTCAAAGCTAAAATACCTGGCTAAACAACCGACTGTTTAGTAATAAGTTCAACAAGAAAACGGCCTTTAAGGCCTTCATATTTTATTTTAATACAATTTTTGTAACATGTCATTTTTTCTTTAAAATTAATAAAAAATTTTTTCTTCGCCTTATGGTAAAATCGTGATTCAAATATTTATATTTTCGCATTTTTTAAAGTATAAATTTCAATCAATGCCATTCCTGCCTTTCCAGTTTTCACATATAAATTCAAAATAGTTCTAATATTATAATGTAAAATTATGCTGTCAAAAAAAAAACTTGATTTATCAAATTAATTTCGTTGTTTAATCTATTTTTATGATTATGACATAATTGTATTCAAAACACCCAACATATAAATCCAAAAATAGATATAATCTAGAAACCATTTGAATTATATGATAAAGCTGTTGGTTATATTTAATATTGTGATCAGAAAATTTGCAACTATTAAAACATATAAGATGCATGATAGATACCAGAATATCCTCTTTTGAGATATCTAAACATATGTTTTTTTTACATATTATTTTAGGAAAGGTATTTTTTTTTCTAAATTAACATCAAAAAAATATTAAAGACCGATTCTAAACCGGTTATCATTTTCCAGATATTAACCGTATAAATATTGGCGCCAAGATTAAAATCCTTAAAAAAGGTTAAATTTTTTTTCTAAAATAGCTATCTGTTACAAGATTGTAAATTTTGTAAAATAATATATTATTTATATTATAATGTTTAAGGCGTTATTTTATAGTGTATTGCCACTTGATAAATGGATAAAAGTTAATTGTTTGAAAAAGAAAGTTAAATTCGTATATATATATATATTATAGTTTCTACATAAATAAGATACACATTTTTTTCTTAAAAAAATCTACACAAAATAATAATACAATTTTCTTAAATTAAACGACATTAAATAATAAAAAATCGTCTCACTATCAAATCGTTCTCATATTATTATCGACTCAAACCGCAACGTAAGTGCAATCCCCCCCCCCATCCTTTGTATCACCATCGATAGAGAATCTTTTCTCTTTCCTACTGGTGTCTCAAAATTATTTTTTATCTTTTTTTTTTTTTACTATTTTATAAAATCAAACGTTAAATTTTGAATATAGCCCGAAGTAGGTTAATGATGCTTACTAACAAAGGCAATACCGAGCAAATCGTGATTTTACAATTTAGATTTGATACATACTGCCAAAATACCAAAATTTATTAAAATGTAATAAGACCCTTATTATTTAACGTATTTTTAATTTTTGGAAGGCAATTATGAGTTCGGCCTCCTATATATCATCCCCCCAAGGACGGAACCACCAAGTTAGATTGAGAAAAAAAAATATGATCATTGCTGGGATTCGCACCCATAACCATGGGATTGGTAAACAACTCACGCTTTCCAAAGATCACGATTTTTCAAATATATCTTATAAATATATTTGGTAATGCCTTTTCAAATAAAAAATAAACAAAACACAAATTAGATAGGTAATATCTTAAGGTAGTAAGCATCATTAACCCCTTTAAAAAGGGAATCAATTTGTACTGTTTTAAAGTCGATTTATACCATTATAGTTTTTGAGATATTCGTATTTGAAGCCTTGGGGCCAATAAATATTTTTAAAAAAACTTAACGAAGATTAAAATCATCATAAATCAGAGTCTAGGTTCTGCAATAAAAAAGTTAAATGGCAGTTTACAAATACATACGATTTGGATGATTAAAACACGATAACAAAAAAAAATGGTTTATATAACTTCATTCGATTAGTTTATATTTTTTTAAATGCGATAAAACCTATCTTCAATATTTATTAACAGCTTAAATTAGGCGATTACTTTCGATCCCATATAACACAACCCCCTATTTGCCTTCGGAAAAAAAACTAAATCATTTTTCTGGAATTTAACGATCTAGGTGATGTGATATACATATTCACTGACTAAGCCCTTAAATACTTTTTTGGAACTGGTGATTTTTTAAAAAATATATAATATTTATATATACTTAAAAGTGATTATATATATGCCAAAACAAAATTTTATTCATTAAAAGCATGTTCAATTTTACCCTGATGCTTAACCATTTTTATGGGTATGGAGTAAATCAAAGAAAATGTTACTTCACGTAATATATAGCGCTTAAAGTATACTTTTATTTTATTATGTAGATTAGAGGGATTTGGCTATATATAAATCTATATTTTGTACTGTTTTTTTTTTGTTTCTTTATGGTAAAAATTCAAAAGCCATCGTTTTACCCTGGTTTCCCTTACCGGTTTAAAGAAATTTGGTCATGGACAACAAATTAATGTCTTCTATTTTTGATAGAAAACAACTGGACAAAATTAGGGTTAACATTAGAAGGATCGCCAGATACGGAGAAATTTAATATGATTTTTTTTTAAATTTCATTTTGAAAGCATTTTTAAGGGTGAAAATTACAAAACAAACTCGGGAATTTAACCATAATTAAAAAAAATTTTCTTCTTTATAACAAATAATATTAAATTCTTTCCCGGTTATTATTTCTTTATTTAAACGTATATCTTAAGTGTTGTTAAATGGTTTGTTTTGAGCCGATTTTTAAATATGGCTAACTCAATATTTCATCCAGAATAATATTACGGCAAGCCTGAAGATTTTGTTTGTAGGAGGAACTTTGGACAACTATTAGCGAAATCTTGAAGACTTGGGATATTTTATTTCTGCTAAAATATTGAGTTAGCCGTTTTTAAAAATAGCCTCAAAACTAACCGTTTAACAATACTAGTATATCTAATACACAACAGTAAAAAGTAAAGGTTAATATTATTTTTTAAATATAAAATTAATAGATATTATTTAAATAATAATTAATTACGTATTTCTTTATTTTTTGTTACATTAAAATCTTTACAAGTATAAATTAAAATTATGCTTGATCATCAAATTCCACTTCCAAAGCTGATAGAAATAAACCAATTACGATCCTTCCACCAGAAAATTTTTCATTAAACTAAATATGCTCTCTGAATCAGCGTTAGAGTGTGGTATAACGAGAATATAATATTGCATATTGTTTTACATTGTTGATAACATTTCAATTTAAATTTATTTATTTATTATTGTCTTATACCTTATATAATTATACTGTTTTAAGGCAATAATGTAAATCGTGATATTTTTAAATTGGATATTTAGTTATATTAAATGTTATTTAATTTTGATATATATATTATTTCAGAAAAAAAGAAGATTATTATAAAAATTTTATATTATCGTATAGATAAATAGTTATTAATAAAGGTTTTTTCTTTTTTCTTAAAGATAAAAACTTTGCATAAACAAAGAATTTATTTTAGTTTTCCCAAATAAAGACTTTATTCACATTCTTATTTCGACCAAATCTCAGTGCAAGACCCACCCCACTTACATCACATATTTTTTCAAAATTTGGCGCAATTGTTATTTGAAAAAAAGTACCCATTAGTTTTTATGAGACAAGTTCGATACTTTTTGACGCTTTTGTTCTACACTTTATGTATGTCTTTGGTTACTTTTGAATCAAGAATGGGGTATAGGAAATAAGTTTGTAGATAAATAACTAAGCGAATGTTTTGTTATGTGATAATAGATGAATGTCGTTTCGGTTATCTCAGTGTTACCAACACATAAATTATTCTTTTTGAAGTGTAGTTAGATATTAATTGATTCCTTATTTTCTTTTTAATAGGAAATATGTTTTTAACCTTGTTAAATGTTTTTTTTAGATCATGGAATGCTCCATGGTTGATATAAAATTTTATTTTGCATATTATACAAATTGCATTTAAGGCACAGTTATCTTCTAAGAATTAGAATTCCAGTTATTTTGATATGATTAACATTTTTTTTTGGATGTTAAACTTAAACTGTAATTTATATATAATTTTTAAATTAATGGAATAAAATTGGAAATGAAATATTATGTAAAAACTTTATTTAATTATTCAAAAATTATTATTAGATTATAAAAACATGTTAAAATTTTTAATAATTACTAACTTCCAAAATATCATCTCATATATTGATTTCTAAAAATTATATAAAAATGCTTACTTGACATAAGAATCATTCTTAGGAGGAAGTAATTATTATATCATAGAAATTTAAAGATGTTAAATTTGAAAGTTTTGGAGATCAAATAATATTTTTCAGAATTGTTTTTTCCTTTCTCAAAATATGGATAAAAAATAAACAAGATGTCTTTTTAAAATGATAAAAAAATCATAACAAAAGTTTCTGGTTACAATATTTTTAAAAATCAGGAGAAACATTAAATCAATAGAAAGTATGTTTTGGCATAAACTAAAGTAAAAAAATTGGGAAATTACTCCAAAAGTGGGAGATCTAGCTTAGCTACCTTGGTAAATACAAAGAGCCCCCATCACTTCTTTAATTAATGGATCTGAGGAAATTTTGGAAGTTATATAATCTAACAATCTTCAGCTAAAACTAATCAATGAGCTTTACCTACTTATATATTTAAATAATAATTCATTTACAGATAAAGAATAAATTATAATATATATTGCATAACTTATAATATATCTTTATGGAAAATAAATTATGTCAATTTGCAAATATATTACTTATCCACTCCCTCTCTTGATTGAATTTACTTTTTAGTAATTAATGCATTTTTATAACTTTATTCTAATATTGATTCAATGGGGATTTAAAATCCCTAAATTTTATATTATTTATTGAGAGTAATTTAAATTTGGACAATCTTATTTGACCAGAAATGACTTCCAGCACACAAAATACTTTTCAGATAGTTCTTGCTGAAATATTTTGTGTATTAACCATTTAAATGTGAAAAATTTATATAAAAATGAATATAAGTTAAGAGTGAATCAAAAGTTTAAGATATAATTGTATAAAATTAAGTGTGGGTAATCCAAATGTGCTGGTATACATTGGTCAAACTTATTTTCCTAATTTAAAATCTGAATCATCATGGATTCCATATCCAAATATAATATAGGCAATAATAATTATAAAATATTTATCCAGGTTATAAATATGTAATTAAAAATCTTTTTATAAAAGTTTTATACTTATAACATGGTGTTATTTTGTTCTAAATACATGCAATATGAATTCAATTTAATGATAATAGCAATAAGATATTGAGTCAAATATAAATATTATCCATTCAAAATATTCACCTTGCAAAGTTAATCAATATTTTATTATATAAAATCTAAAAAAGTATTGAATTATCAAATACTGTACAAAGCATACAATTTTTTATTTATTAAAACAATTCAAATCTATAATCATCAAAGCTCATTCGATACTAAGATTCATTTTTTTAAAAGAAACGTCATAAGCTGTTTCATGTTCTAAAATCTTTTGTTTATTAATTCTTGTCCTCATCCTTGATATATAAGCTAATGATTTTTCCATAGCTATTGGCAGTAAAATCTATAATAAAATGCATAAGTAATATATCAATTTAAAACTTTAAGCTTGTTTCAGTATTTCCGATTGAATATTCAAGATATAAAAGCATATATTGCTATGCGATGGTCTTTACAATTTATATTTATATTTAATCTTTCTTGATGCTTTGAATTTAAACTAGAAGATATGTTGGGAAAATAAATAAATTGGTGTACCTCGAATATATTCTTTCGCAACTTATCTATATTACAAATATTTTGAACTGACACTCGTTCAAAATTTTAAATCAATAGTGTGCTGAAAACATAAAATATAGCAATTTAAAATCCCCACCCCCCTTCCATTAGCGTATCTCTGTTGAATCAACAGTAGAAGGCACGCTTTTATAACGTATCACGTATCACGTAAGAAAATGTATATAATATGATATGATATATAATAAAAATATAAAACAAAAAAATATTTTTACCATTTATTTTTCCGTCCATTTTGATTTTAGAAACAATAAATTCACTATCTAAATTGCATGTAAAATTTATAAAAATAAATATTGAAAAAAATAATAACGAAAATAAAATAATATTAATTGATGAAGATACTTTCATTAAAATGTGTGTGAGAATATAAAAATAAATATAAGTTTAAATATTTTTATATGGGTTTATCATGTGAAAAAAGCAAGAATTTTTTTTCTCTTTTTAGTTTTCACCTTTTCTGGTAAGCTCCTTCAATAACTCTCTCCACTTTATGTTATTCATATATCTCGTCTATCTAATTTATACTTCTTCATATTGGCTCTAACTTTATGGCTCCATTGAAGTTTTGGACTTCGTCTTTTACGTTACCCATCTCTTCCAAACTCTCAACCTTATTTCCTATGTAGTTCATAGGCTTTCCTATTGTATGCCCATACCAATTACTTGCCATTATCTTAGTCCAGTGGCGTATCTAAGATTTTCTTATGGGGGGGGGGACTTCGCCCCCAAACCCCCTTATCTGGCCTTCGGCCAGCTTTCCCCGGGTCATGTTTTAGCTATTCCATTAAATTATTAATAATTTAATAATAATAATATTTCTATTTGTAACTATTATTTACTAATTCGTGCTAATGGATATTACAAGCCTATTTTTTATTATTTTTAGTTAGGTATATTATATTTAATAAAGTTTTCTAAATGTAAAGTTGAAATAAAGTTTAATGTCATTTTTTTTATAAAATTTGCTTTAAAAACTAGCCTCAGCTTAAATTCTCATACAATATAAGTATAATATAATTTTTTTATTGAAAATACTAATAGTAGTGTGTATAAAATATTAATGTTGTTAAACGGCTCGTTTTGAGACGGTTTTTATAAACGGCTAACTCAATATTTTCGCCAGATAAATATTAACTAAGCCTCGAAATTTCTACTATATGTCTAGACCTTTGCTCCTTCTATGAGAAAAATTTTCAGGCTTGCATAATATTTTTCTGGATAAATAACTGAGTTAGCCGTTTTTAAAAATCGGCTCAAAACGAGGCGTTTAACAATACTTATTGACTAGAAAATAATTTAAAAAACAAGTTTTTTTAAACTTCTTATCAAATACAATATTATACAAATTTTTTTATTAAATACTATAATTATAATGTGATTTTTAATTTTCGTGGGAATGTTGCCAATTCATTAAGAATTTTGTTTGTCGCAAATCTCTGTGGATATTTAACAGAGCTAACCCTTTTAGCAGATTCGGAAGTAGTACTTCATGAATATGTTTTCAACCTTTTTAAGTTGGAAAGTCCTTTCATTCGTAAATGTTATGATAGGCAAACATGGTAGAATATAAAACAACTTAAAATATTAGGAATTTGAGCCAAGGTTTTTTTACACCGATTGAGAGCATCAAATGCATGCTCAGGTAAAATAGCTAAACGTAGTAAATATTTATACCACAATTTGAATTCACTGATTAAATTTATTTCAGTATCAATATCATAGGAATAAAATTTTGCTAAATATTTAATTTTACCAATAGTGGCATTAGAAAACGAAGATGGATCTTTGGGTATTAAAACTTGAAGATTGCTAAAGACTTGTTTTTTATCTAAAAACCATACTTTTATTTGCGATAAAAAAGTATCTAAGAATGGGATGAAAGTGAATATTTTATAATATTCTTCAGTTGAGCCAATATTTATTTTACATCTCAATAATTGCCCAGGTGCTAGACGAGGTTTAATTAGTATATTATCATAAAATTTAGCCTTCAATTCAACGTCTATATAAATATTATGAAAATATTCATCTACATTCATTCTTATTGTATCTACCTGTTCATATATATTTTCCGCCAAATCAATAACCTGAACCAAATCTAAATTTGGTTTTTTTTAAATTTCTACAAAGCAATGAGCTATAGGAAAATAATTTATTGATGCAACTAGCAGCAATGATAAACTCTGATTGATCAATTGAATTCAATAATGATATCGCTTCTGACGACACATTACTTTTTTTCATGCTCAGCCTTATTTAACTTTTGTATTTCTATTTCTTCTGTTCTACAAAATCGAAGTAAAAATAATATTTAAAAAATTATAGATATTTATTAATAATTAATATTAAAAATACTTATTAATTCTAACTTACTAGTAATTTTGAATTTAATAAAAAAATTATATATAATAATAAAATAAATTACCATTTGATTTCAATCTCTTTGACTTAAAATTTTTCCATTTTATTAATATTTTTGAATAATGTTAATGTATTCACAAGGAAAGGAAATTTTAATAAAATTTATTTATAAAAAATAAGTTTTATGTTGGAAAATTGATATTTAAATATTTGTAAAATTTTGATTTTGGGGGGGGGGGGGGGGGGGGTGGGGGGGATAGGGTGGAGGGTAAAATTTTTATTAGCTTAAAATGATATTTATGAAAACTGCGATGGGGGGGGGGGGTTTCCCCTTTTCCCCCATTGGTTACTCGCCTGTCTTAGTCTTAATGGGAACTACCTTTAATCTTCCTAGTATTCTTTACTTCGCACCTTATCTTTTCTTGTTACCCCAGCAATCATCCTCAGCATTTCCATATCCATAATTTGTAGAATTCCTCTCGTCTGATTCTTTGGTTGGCCATGTTTTCGAATATAGAATAGTTGGTTGTACTATGGAACTGTTTATTTTTCCTTTCAATGAGTGGGATTCTTTTGTCAAGGAGCACTCCAGATATAGATCTCCACTTAAACTACCCTTATTTATTTTACTCTTTATCTCTTTCTCTATTATGCCGTTTGTTTGTATAATGGAGCCCAAATATTTACAGCTTTCATTTGCCGATATCTGCCATTCATTTATATCAATGCTCACTGTTTCATCTCCTCCTATCACCATATACTCCGTCTTTTCTCTATTTACTTTTAGTCCGCGCTTTTCTAGGATATTTATCCAGCTCACTAATCTTTCTTTAATTTCATCCTTGGATTCGGCAAGTATCAAAATATCATCTGCAAATATCATATTCCACGGGACTGTGTGTGGTATAGACTCTGCTAATACAGCTATTAATGTTAAGGAGAGAAGTGGGTTGAGAGCCGACCCTTGATGAACTCCTTCGGCTATTGTGAAGCATGTTGAAGTTATAGTTGTGCTAAGGACAATTGTTGTATGACCCATATACATATCCTGTATTATTCTTATATATTTTTCGGGAATTTGCGGCGTAGCGCCGACCAAATTAGTTTTCTTGGGATTCTATCAAAGGCCTTTTCTAAATCAAGAAAGACCATGTATAGCTTTTTGTTCTTTTCCCTATATTTTTCACTCATTTGCCTAATTGCGTGGATAGCATCAGTTGTTGATCTTCCAGGCATAAAGCCAAACTAAATTTTTCCTATTTCGATTATGTCTCTTAACCTTTTTTCTATTATTTTTTCGTAGAGGTTAAGACAGTGTGACATTAGTTTTATGCCCGACAATTCTGTGGATCCCCTTTATTTTTGAAGATAGGAACTAGATAGCTATACCTCCATTTTTGAGTAATCTCTTCATTTCCCAGTATTTTATTGTACAGATTTGTGAGGAGATGTATTCCATCTTTTCCTAGTGCTTTAAGGCTTTCTATTGGAATGTCATCTTGACCCATAACTTTGTTGTTTTTCATATGCTGAGACATGTGATTATTACTTGTTCTGTTATTAGTTGTACAAAATTTTGACATGGGGTGTGTTCATCTAGATGTAGTATGTGGGGATTAAAGTTGAGAAGCTCCTGAAAATATTCTTTCCATCTATTCATTATTTCTTTTTCCTTTATTATCAATTTCCAATCTTTATTTTTGATTACTTTAGGAGCTCCGTTTATATCCTTAGAATTCATTTCTCGCTGTTTGGCTAATCTGTATATTTTATTTTGCCCATCTTTGATATGTAGTTCTTCATACATGTCATCGCATACCATATCAGCCCTAGCCACCGCCTTTGTAGTTCTTCTCTTGGATTTTTTGTAATTTGTCTTGTCATCTGGGTTTTTGGATTTGTCCCATATTTTATATAGGGCATTTTTCTCCTTTATAGTAGTTTGGGCCTCTTCATTCCACCACCATAGTTCTTTGTATGATTTGTTGCCTCCCTTTGTCAAGCCGTCGTTGTGGCAATGTCTATTAATCTGAATGAAAGGTCTGTCCACATTTTTTCACTGACTTGTGAGGAATCTATTGTTTCAATGTTTCCATTGATTGCAAAGGCATCTGTCATTGTTTTTAATTTACCCCATTTAATGAATGGTTCAAGTTTTATTTTATTTTGAATGGATTTATTTGAGAATGTAAATCCATGACTAATAGCTTGTGTTGCGAGGTGATATCTTCTCCTGGGATGACTTTGCAGTTTATTACATCTTTTAATCATCTTCGAGAGATCAGCATGTAATCTATTTGTGTTTTCCTTGTACCACTATATTATTAAAAGACTGTCTTTTTTCCTATACTAGGTGTGGTAAGGTCAAAGTCTTGTGCAAATTTCAGTATATGCTTTCCTTCGTCATTTATTTTCCGTATCCAAAACCACCATGATGCCTTTTGTAGCTATCTCTTGTTTTTCCAACATGCGCATTTAAGTCACCACCTATTATTACTAGGTCCTCCTAGGAATTCCCATTACAGCTTCACAAGGATAGCTCTAAAGTCATCTTTCTCCCTTATTTGCAAAGGAGTATATACTGAAAGGATGTGTAGTATTGATTAACCAATGCAGAGTTTTATCTTCGTTAGTCTATCAGAGATCCTGTTGACTTCTATTATTGAGGAGGTTAGATTTTGACTGCTGATGATGCCGACACCATTCTTATTGCTAACAATTCCATTATAGTACAATTTATACACATCTCCAATCATTAAAGTCGTCTGACCTTTCCATTTCGTCTCTTGTACAGGGTTGCCATGTCTATCCCATCAGCAGGAGACTCCCGCAATTTTTAGTTTACACGCTGACATCTATCTCCCGCAAAACTACATTGGAAATCTCCCGCAAAAATCTACCGCAATTTTTTAATTTCTCCCGCAATGTTTTTAAAAAGTATTTTAACGTTTTTAATAAATAAATAATAATTTTGAGAGGGAGTAATTGATTATTTTTATATTTTTAAAATAAATTTTAAATATTTCGAAAAACATGTCTAATTTGTAAATTTCTTTTTATCCTCTTTTATTTTATCCAATAATAAATATACATCATTTCATTCATATAAGTCAGTATAGGGGAGTATATCGTATATCAACATCGATTGCAATACAAAAATATTCTCCAAAAATAATAAATAATACGGATGCAACTACAGCTGCGGAAATCGTATAAACCTATTATGTATTTCAACATTCAAAGAGCTATATTATCACAATGTTGGTATCTTTTTCCCATGATATTTAATGACTCTAATATAAGTGCAAACCTTACTTGGTTTTAGTACCTGAATCCTAGAGCTCAATTCTAGAAGATGAGCATCCATATGCAATTCCAACAGATGCATCTAATACGGGAAATATTAAAACATTTCCCTTGATCTTTTTCTATTTCAACTAGAATAAGAACATTCCAATAAAACTGTTACAATATTTTCCTCGGATAGTGAAAAATCCAACTATGTAGCTAACCACATAATGTAAATATAGCTGATAGGGTTATCAATGAATTGTATGTCAGCTATATGCGCTGATAATGCCTCTGTAAATTTTGGCAAAAACCAAAGTGTATTTACCTAATTGAGGCAGCACAATAATGAATTAATAACAATTGGCTGTATATGCCATATACAACATTATTCTTGCAAGAAGGCAATAAATGTACTATCTATGGATGTCGAAATAATTGTGATGAAATGTTTTAACGAATTTAGTTCATCAACTAAAAGAATTAATGAATTAAAAGAGTTGGTAGAGTGATCTGACTTGGAATGGTGTGAGTTTTTGCGATATGTACCTATCAGGTGGTTTTCATTAATACTTGCTATCGATAGAATTTTAAAATTTTACAAACCCTTAAAAAAATACTTTTTAAATAAAGATTTTATAAGCTGTCCTAAAATTTTGAAAAATTGGATTATGAAATGGCAGAAGCATATTTGGGATTAGTCTCACATGTAGGAAATCTATTTCATGGTTAATATTTAGTTGTAATCAGAATATTCTTTATTAATAAAGATTCACAAAATCATGCTACAGCTCTGTTCATCTCTAGAGTTAAAAATTGATAATAAATTTTATGGCGCTATTGCTAAAAATATTATATTAAAATGTTCAAATAATACTCTAATTAATACATTTTAAATGAAGCAGAAGCAGATATTTTTATTAAGACAATTTTAGAAAATTTACAATCAAAATTTTTAACAACTCTATTTACACATGTATAAATATGACCTCGGAACAGAAACCATCAATTGATGGTTTTTGTAATAAATATATTTAAAATACTGAAAAACATTGATGTCTTGTTTGAGGAGATTGTTTTTCTCTCTATTTTTTTATGATTAGCCAGAATACTTAAAGCTAGATGGTCTAAAAGTAGAGGAGAAATGGGTTGAATTTTTTCGTAATAACAATAAATCCCCATGCTTGGAAAAAATATGCGAGTGTCTTCTCCTTACCTCATTCTAATGCCTCATCCGAGCGCATTTTTAGCCTGATGAGGACTGCCCGGAAAAAGGAGAGAAATCGGATTGCTTTAACAACATTAGAGGCCGAGCTAATGGTTAAACATATTTATAATATGTCATGCCATGAATTTTAAAAATATCTCACTAACGACGGTAAACGTTTAGTTCCATTATTTAAATCTCAAATAAAATATAATTGACATTATAACTATTTAATTTTCCACATTTTTTTTATATTTTAAAAATCTTATTTATACATTCGCATAACATAAATATATTTTTTACATTGTAAATCAAAAATAGAGAGCATTACAATCTCCTCAGAAAAGACATCAATGTCTATCGGTATTTTTTAAATATATTTTAATATAGTTTTATCAATGGCGCCATAAAATTTATTGTCAATTTTTAACTGTAAAGAAGAACACATCTGCAGCATAATTTTGGGAATCTTTGTTAAGATTCTTTGATTGCAATTGCACATCAACAGCATGTAGTAGATTTCCTACATGTGAAATCAATCCTAAATACACCTCTGCCATTCATTATTGAAAAGAATTTTCGAAATGTTAGGACATCTTTTATAATCTTTATTTAAGAAATATATTTTTAAAGGTTTATAAAATTTTAGGAATATATCGATGGCGGATATTATTAATATATCGCAACCAACATTGTGCTGACTCAATTCTGTAAATACACTCTGGTTTTTTCCAAATTCACTGAGGCATTATCAGATCAGAAAGCTGACATGCAATTTATTGATAATCCCGAATCTGCTATATTTACCATTATATGGTTAACTATGCCTTTGGATTTTTCACTATTTAAGGGGAAAAAATTTAATCGTTTCCTTGAAACGTCCTTAATTTTGTTAAAATAGCAGAGGATCAAGGTAAATATTTTAATATTTCCCTTATTAGATGCATCTGTTAGAATTGCATATGTATGCCCATCTTTCAAATCGTCAAGAATTGACCTCCTAAATTCAGATTCCAAAACATTAATGGTATATTTGCTCATTTTTGTTCTACAAGTAAAGTTTTCATTTATCTTGGAGTCGTTAAATATTATGTGGAAAGATTCTACGCACATTGTAATGATAAGTAGCTCTGTGAATGTTGTACTACAAGATAAGTAATTACAATTGCTGCAACTGTAGTTGCATCTGTATTATTTCTTATTTTTGGAGAATATTTTTGTTTTGCAATGGATGTAGATACACTCTCCTGCACTGATTATAATAATGCGATTGAACAATAATAAATAAAATAATTATCATTGAAATGAGTATAATATTACCTTATTATGTATTTAAACGTGATACGTGATAATTAAGCGCCTATCCCTATAATGTTATACACACACAAGGTAGATTTCCAATTGCGGATGTTTTGCGGAACATTCGCATAAAATATATTTTTTACATTAAATCGTTTGTTTTTTTTATAAAATCTTATCTTGTTTACATTCTTTTATATTTAAAAAGGATCGTTGGTTATTTTATAAATTAATATATTTTAATAAATCAAGATGTTATTTTATTTTGAAAAATAGTTACCGACTGTATTTATATAAACTAATTATAAAAAATAATAGGCGGATAATTAAGTCAATTCAAAATACCGGCCGAAGGCCCTCAAAAATTTTTTGTTGACAACTTTTATATTTCTACTGCAATTTTCATATTACTCCCGCAAAATACCAAATTTATCCCGCAATTTAAAAATTATGACCTGGCAACCCTGCTCTAGTACGTACGCTATATCAACTTTTCTCTTGTTCAACATTGATGCCAATTCTCTCGTCTTACATTTAAGTGTCTCAATATTCAAACTTACTAACCTTGGCTTCTTTGCTTTGACCTTTATTTTACTTTTCGCTGCGCGTAGCTTGGAGGGTACGCCCTAGCTTTCATATTTTCAAAAAAGGTAAGAATTTAATAGAAAAAAAAATAACTTTAGGTAAACCAGATGGAAATGTGATGAACATAAGTTATTAATTATATATATATATATATTTAGATGGTCATAAAAATAAAGCTTTTATTTTATTAATACTACTAACATCAACACCAACAGAAAAATTGATATCTAAAATAAATCCTTGTCCTGCCCCATAAAGTAATCAAATATATGCGCAATTGGCAGGTATAGACTTACATTTGCCCAACTCTTTTTATATCAAGATATAGAGTTTAAAAGACAGTTCATCGGATTTTAACTACAAATATTTTAATATCGATTTTGGTTGTATTCATATAAAAATTTCCTTAAAATAGAACTTTGGCATCTTCGGCTAAATTCAAAAATTTTATGTTGTAATCTTCATAATAATAAACGAGAAAATCAATAATAAAAGGTGTTTTATGCTTTTTATTATAATAATATTATATCCTTTATGAAAAGAACGAAGGAAAGATTTACCTGCGAGTAAGTAAAAATATATTTTATTATTATTAACTAACTTCTTTTTCTCTTTATACACATGCTATATATATACTATATAAAATTATAATATATATGATTAAACAAAAAACAAAAAGTAAGGTTACGAAAAATAAAAAGTAATATAAGTTGAATTTGAATTCATAACAATAAATAAAAATATTATTTGAATAAATATAATGAATGTACGTTATATAAATAAAATATATTACTATTCAATAACCAATATTTTAATTTATTAATTCCTATAATGTACACTTTAATATTCATATGGTTGTATCAGCATAATTATTGGTATTATTTCTTGTTATAATATTGCTTCTATATATAGTAGCCCATTCTATATTCTTTGCAAACAAATTCAATCAATATTTACAATATTATGGTTAGTATGTTTCTTTTTTCATGGGCTTTTTGTAATATTTCCTATTTTCTGCATAAAGGAATTAACATTTTTGTCATAAAAGCTAAAGGGTATTAAAATGATAATTAAATAATTAAGAAAGATTAAAAATTTACATTATTTCTATATTCCTGTGGGTAGTGCTCCCTGAAAAGAGAAAACACATTCTTATAACTTTCCATGGAATATACCTTTAGCAAAAAAATGGCACCTGTTTTAGTTGCAATAAGCATTAGTGTGATAGTAGAATTGTCACTATCACAACAAGACGTGAAATCCACAAATATTATCTCCTTGGAAGATAGCAACTCTTGTGCTCTCATCGTGATAGGAGTTATTAACATAACCCCTCATATGAATTCTTCCCATATATATTTTTACTAATTAAAATATGTAATTTATTCATATATATTTCATACTTTTATCTTCCAATTCAATCTTCCTTTTTTATAATGAAAATCAATAGACGAACCAAATTTTTAAGTATACCATACATCATAAATGTGTTTAATTTATCTGGATTTTCGTTTAATGGAGGCATTAGCTCTGCAAACTAAACTTGATGGTGGAGCTTTCTGATTTATTCTCTCAAAAACAGACACTCCCTGTTCAAAGATCTTTATACATTTTTCTTTTGTCTATAAATATATATGTGAAAATTACTAAATCATTAACTCTAAGCTGTCTTAATGAATCTGCATTATGAATGATGATTATGTTGGAATTGTAATGTTGCGATGATCAATTGCCTTTATAACAACATTGATAAAAGCTAGGTAGTTTGAATTTGGAAGCTATTATTTTCTTTGTTAAGTGAATTTAGGTGACATTTCCCAGACATATTTTAATAACATGATGAATTAGAGGGCAATAGCAAATATTTTATTTATGTATGTACTTTTTAGGTTTTAAAAAACGGCATAGAATCCAAGCAGTATTTTCTTTTAGCCTATTATGTGAAACAAAACTTTCTGCTTCTTATGGACTTGAGATATTTGTTATTATGATAACTAAATCTTATTCTATTGATTGAGAAATAATTTCCCTACCAAAATCTGATAGAATATCCATAATCTAGATCAGGGGTATCACCAGCACAATTAAAAATTTTGTCAGATGTGTGCATATTTTTAATATCATCTAAATGTTTATTTTTAAAACTTTTTGGTGATACGAATATTTAGAATTACCTCAATTATTATATTGTATCGGATATCTTATACAAAATTTTCATATTTAGAACATTCCTGTTAATATAATAATTTAATACTTATCATACAATGCTTTAAATGCTACTAATATTTTAATTTTTCAAGCTTTCTCCTGGTTTGTCATATTACTTAAAGCTGGCTGACTAAATTTCTAAAAAAGTAGGGGTAATTAAACTTTTAAGCAGGGATGCGAACCCGGGAAAAATTTTAAACGGGTTCGGTTCGGGTAGGTTTAAGGAAAAATTTTTGAACTCGGGTTTGGTTACGGGTTCCGCTCGGATTTAAGAATTATTGAATTGATAAAATAAATTATATATCATAAATAAAAAACTAGACATAAATTTGGTAAAAATAAGGCAAAATATATTTAAAAATAAAAAATACAAAGCATGGTCATGTATAAGGTTTAAAAATTTTATTTAGACGTATTAGCATAATATCTTCCAAGAATCGTTGTTCATCCTCGATCTATGTAATGAAAGAATGAATTTCAAATGTGAATAAGATCTTTCAACGTTTACTTATATTAACTATATTTATATAAAAATATTATAAATAAACTTGGCTTGCAGGCACAGCAAATAGGATTTTGGATAAAATATATAAATTAAGGTGCTCCAGCTTAGCAGACTCACAAAAATGAAAAATATTTTCCTTCTGATCTAATCATTTAAAATCGCTAAATCCAGTAATTATCGTTCCAATGCTTTTATATGCAATCGTTTGGCCCTTTTTTGAGTATTATATCCTGACTCTATTTAAGTTGTTTCAATTTCTCTAGACCATTTGGATCAATAACATCAAAACTATTATCATTAGATAAATAAATTACGATCATTTATAATGTTATCTTTGTAAATACAAGTCCAAAATTTCTTTTTAATAATTTCCTGATTGAAATATATTACAATTTTATTAATTTCTATAAATGTGATATTCATAAATATTATTTGAATCATCAACGCAGGTAGGAGCTAGATACTTAAGGCATTATAATTGAAAATTCAGAATTAGCGCAAGAATATTTCCACCAAAGTTGGCGAAAATTTGTTATGAGGGAGATAAATGGGGCCGGGTTTGCTTCCATTAAATATCCTGTCATGTAGACATTGAAATCAACATGGGCTCTATAGCATAGATATATTTACCGGTAACGGTTGCATGAAAGTTATTTCCTCCATTTTAATTTTTAAAAAAATGTGTCAGTGAAAGTAAAGATAAAAAAAAATTGATTTATTAGTTATTATAAATAAAAGTATATTAAATTACAAATTAAAAAGATGATAAAATTATAAATAGTAAGCAGAAGATAAAGTTTATATTTGGGTATGTTTTTTTGGTAAAACAAATAATGGAAGATTTCGGATATGCTTTATTATTTTTTTAATTTGCGAATTTATAAATTTTGAGATTTTTCAAAACATTTAGGAAACAGCCTAAAAGGAAAATTGATCATTTTGACTCAGATAGCTTAAAGTATCTGAATATGATAATATATTATAATATATTTAGCTAGAATCTTAAATTATAATGTTAAATATTAATATTTTGTATATGATTCCTAAAGAAATATTCATTAATATCTTAACTGGAAAACCCTGCTTTTTATTAGTAATAGAATCCCTTAGTTTGACGATAAAGCCTTTTAAAGAGATTTTATTTTTTTTCTAAAGTAGCCAATGAATACATTCATATTTTGTGATTACTAGCTGATAGCCCGTAAAGAATAACCTGGAACCAGAATTTTCTCCTTACGGATAAATAACAAATTTTACCTTTATTTGACGATGGGTCAATCAGATTAGTCAAATGAGAGGAATAGATTATCGGTATTCATTCTTCCAAGACTTCTATAAATTTTTTGAGAAAAGGCCAAATATATTGTGGAAATGGAATAAAAAAAATATGATTTGTGAGGTATGATATTTATCAATTCCTTTAAAAAAATTTTCCACATCCAGACACATTAGTTTTTGCCCTCTTACATTGTAGAAAATCTCCATTCACCTCAAAGAATAATTTAAATGATTTTAAAACCTTTCTAAATACTCTATTAAAAAAAATACCTGCCATCAAAGATTTGAATCAATTATGGGAGCAAACCTGATTATCCACCCCAGTGCAATGGGCTATTTAGAAGATTATTAACAAAAATAATTGCCACAGGGCAAAATCCAGGGTCTTAACTTATTAAGTATAAGTATCAATTAGGATTTGGTGTTAAGGGAGAAGGCAAAATAGCTTCACATGTATTTGTTTTATATCCAAAATTCTCCTCCTAACATGGCTATTATCAAAGTAGACTAGAAATGCTTTCAATAGCAACTTTCGTTTATCAATTTAATAGTAAGTTTTTAACACGAGAATAATTAATATACGTGTTACCAAAATGGCGGGTCCAGCTGATTCGCTTTTAACGACGCATAAAAATGTATTTAATAAAGAATCGTCAGTCACCTTTTATTCATTATATATTTTTTTGGGTTATCGTAAAAATGAGCATGATATAATATTTTATGATGAAAGATTTATCAGGAAATAAATAATGTTGTATAAAAATTTAAAAAAAAAGCATTACACGGGTTTAGGGTTGTTTAAAAGAAACCCGGTTGGTGTCAATTTTTAAAAACGATCAAGAAAGAAAGAAAGAAAGAAAGAAAGAAAGAAAGAAAGAAAGAAAGAAAGAAAGAAAGAAAGAAAGAAAGAAAGAAAGAAAGAAAGAAAGAAAGAAAGAAAGAATTTAATCATCGAGATTTGGCAAATAGAGGTCTAAAATCTTTCTATCATTCTATGAGCAAAATGTCGAGGCTTGCATGATATTATTCCCTGGCTAAAATCTTATCAATCGGGTCGTTTTTAGCCACACCGGAAAAGTTGAGAAACATTGTTGGGATCTAAAAAAGCAAGCTATAAAAGACACGGGAATCGGGGTACTATTCATGAATATCTTCTTTAATAATCGATAATTTCGATAAATACGGAACATTAAATCGTTTAAAGAAATTTTTATATTATTGAATGATTGTTATAAATTCTGATATTATATTTCTATTTGAATAATATAATACTGCTTTAAAACTTTTAATTTTCCATTATATAACTTTTATATAATTTTTTTTATAATTTTATCTAAAAATTTAATTGTTAACTTCCAAAAAATACCCTACATTAACTCACCTTAGATGCCTATCCACTAGTGTTGTTAAACGGCTCGTTTTAAGCTAATTTTTAAAAACGGCTAACTCAATATTTTATCCAGAGGAATACTACGCAAGCCTGAAGATTTTGCTCATAGAAGGAACAAAGGTCTGACCATATATTAATGAAATCTCGAGGCTTAGACAATATTTTTCTGGCAAAAATATTGAGTTAGCCGTTTTAAAAAATCGGCTCAAAACGAGCCGTTTAACAACACTACTATCCACCTTCAACAAATTTGAAAGCAAAATATTTCTCACCCTCCTCCACTCCCACTAACTTTAGATAGACCCTTTATGTATATGGCTAAGAGTTCTCTATTCACTCACATAATTTAGAAAAAGGTTAAAAATTCCTAGTATATATAAAAAAAAAATTTGTATTTTGAATTTGTGAGCTATATATTATAAAAAAAATATGAACAAACTTCCCGTTGGGTAGAAGTTGCAACTGGCGTGAATATATAAGATTGCCGAATTTTTTTATATTTATTTTCATTTTTTTTTATAAAAAAAATAAAATCTTTGCTAGAGTGAGTAGATTGCTACTTATATTATCGGCGAAGAATGCGAACTTAATAAGGGATTCGGCCATGGGAAGTAACAATTTGTAACATTATTATTGTATAAATTATTTCATGATAAAATTAATTTTCAAAAATAAAACCATTAGGTTCTTGCTATTTTTAAAACCAATTTTATTTATACATTACTCCAAACCCCAAACTTCTAAACTCTTTTTGAGAGCGAGGGAATAATCACAATTTTTTGAAATAATTATCAAAAATAAAATAATAACTTTTAATATCCCGGCGTAAAAAATAGATTATATAATTAACCCATGTTTAAATCATTTTAATCACAAATTCCCTTAAATACCAAATAATATGAGTATATAAAAATTTATTATTTAAGGTTTATATAGACTTGATGTTTGGTTTGATATTTATCATTTTCTTCGAATTGGCATAACGCCGAAACCCATAGCGATAATCTATATTCGTTATTTGTTATCGCCTTCAGAAAGATGTGAGAAGTCTCTCCCCACTATAAATATTATATATATAAAAAAATTAATATGATATAAGAAAATTGTTTGTTAATTCGCCAAAAAAAAGGAGGAGGTCCTATAGAAATTTTAGGATCATAATTAATTTTGATAACTGGAAGAGCAATGTTAAAGAGAAAAATTTCATGATTTTGAGAGTATTACAAATATTATTTCTGATTATTATACTACCTCTTGAACTATCTAGTCTCAAATCTCAGAATTTTATTTTAAAAAAATACTAAATTTTGCTATTTACTATCGTAGCTTTTTTTGAAACATTTCCCGGATAGGTGGAATCCATTGAAACGCAAAATAAAGTATTTTTCGTTCTTACAGTAGAATTCCAAAATACTTGAATTGCTAATCCGTCCTTTAATGTAATCCTCCTTACCTTATATATCGTCGCATCATAGAAATTACCTTCAAAATGATTCATATGTTATTAATTATTTATGAACAATGCTATATAAAAAGTACTGCACTAGTATTATTTATATTAAAAGTCGCTAAATTATCGGGGTCGGGTCAAAAACCTATTTCAAAAATTTTTCAGGGGCCGTTTTGAACCGGTCCGTGCCGACCTTTAGTTTGTAATATGTGATAAAAGCAGTTGAATTGATTATCGATGTTCATAGATTGGATAATTATATACCGCAATTTATAAAATGTGATTTAGACAGAATAAATTTTTTTTATTTTTTATTTTATTAATGCGTACCAATATTGACATCTTCATGTAATATTAGAGCTATAATTTAGAAGGAAAAAAAATTATAATTAAAATATAATTTCCATAATAATTTTTCTTTGAAAAGGAAGGAAGGAAGGAAGGAAGGAAGGAAGGAAGGAAGGAAGGAAGGAAGGAAGGAAAAATAATTTTCTGAAATTTTCAGGAATTTTTTTTTAACTAAAAATTTTTTATTTTATTTTATCCGTAATACAAATTCATCAAAACAATAAACATTTTCTAAGACTTGTTTACATGCATAAATATCACATTAAAGGTAAATATTAATGATTCAGAGGCCTGCATGTCCGGCCCTAAGCACGGATACAAGGGCCAGATCTTATTTTAATTTTTTTTAAATTAAACCTTAGCCGGACGTAAAAAATAATTTTTCAAATATCAGGATCGGGCCATCCATATCTTTTAAAATTAAGCATAGTAAATCGCCATTGTTGCCTATAAAAAATTTAAAAAAAAATCGGGTAAGGCCAGAAAAAAACGGGTCGAACCGTGCATATGGTATCAATGCAGATCTCGAATAATATATTATATATTGCAATTCTAGCGTAATTAAAACGTGATTCTAATTTAAGTGGAATATGGATAAATTTAAAACTCCCATAATTCGAAATTCTCATTGATTTTTATTATGTATAAACTGAATAAAGGCCTCTTTTTTAGGTTAATGATGCTTGGTACCTTAAGGTACCATCTATCAAATTTGAATTTTGTTCATTTTTCATTTGGATAGGCACTACCAAATATATTTATAATATATATTTGAAAAATCGTGATTTTTGGAAAGCCTCTATGGCCTAGTAGGCATTAGCTTGGCTTACTTATCCTAAGCTCCCGGGTTCGAATCCCAGGAATGATCATGTTTTTTTTCTTATTCTAACTTGGTGGTTCCATCCTTGGGGGGATGATATGTAGAAGGCCGGACTCGACCACGTGATTCCGTATTAATATATTAAATAATAAGGGTCTTATTACATTTTAATAAATTTTGGTCGGTATTTAGCAAATTAGATTGGTATTTAAAATATTTCCATACATTCACTTGGTAGTAAGCATCATTAACCTCTTTTTTAGGACAAACTATTTTTGAATAAAAATTCGGTTTAAAAATAAGGTAAGCTAAAATTTAATGAGGCCAAAAGTCGTGGTCTATTAAGAGCTAACCCCCCCCCTTCCTACACACATACATCTAGCATACCCGTTGTTCGATATTTTGTCGTATTTATGCATTTTTTTTGACGACATTTGTGGCCAATCAGAAGAAAGTTAGGCGCCAGCTTACGTCGCCGTTATGAATATCGGCGGGGAGCCGGCGCGATTTTCGTACGACGTTTTCGGTCTGATCAAAATATCGGTAGTCAGTCGACACACAGGTCTAGATATACTTAGAGAAGCTATTAGTCCGGTACAATTAATCTTAAAAAATAATTATTTTAGCAGAGATTCGTCAAAATTATTTAATACACAGACTAGATATAGTCCTGCTTGGATTTATTTTGGGATAATGTAAATAATTTATTATATTAATACTTACTAAATTCTATACGTCCTATTAATTCATCTTGAGCTAATGTAAAAAATAAAATTGTTTAAAATCATAATAATAAATAATTTTCATAATAAAATTTTTTTTAAATGAATTTTATCGTAATTGAAATTCATTAAAATTTATGAATATCATTTTAAAAAATAAAAAATAAAATAAGGAAATTTAAACTCATCAAATACTTTTCATTAAGCTGTGTTTAAGAAGATCAAAAATATTTAATTCGAAAACTTTTCACTATTTTATTCGAAGAACACAAAATAAATCCTTTTTTTTACATAGAAAAATAAAAAATTCTGTAGGCATTTGATGCGCTGGTCTTATACTAGAGGATATATTAGTTCCGATATAAATTAATTTAAAAAAAATAGTATTTTTAGCTGAGGTCTATCAAGATTATTTAATACATGGACCAGATTATAAAAATATATTATTCTTAAGCCCTATCTGAGACTTTTCTCGGTTCTGCCCTGATTTCCTTTTGGGATGAAGTAAAAATAAAAAAAGATTTCATTAATATTTACCACTTTGAACTGTAATTTATATTTTTAAAAAAATAGTTTGAAAAATCATTATAAAATATAATTTCCAATAATAAATTATTTTTAATTAATTTTATCATTGAAATTCATTTAAATTTGTGAACATCAATGAAAAAAAATAATAATGAGATGGAATAGTTTTTTTCATTAATCTGTGTATAAGACATCAAAAATGTTTAATTCAAAAATAGGGTTATATTTTAAGATTTTAAAATTTCTGAAAATGGTTTGCACGCAAAGTTATATCAACAAATTTAGTTTTTAGTATTAATAAAGAATCAAAACAATTAGGATTTATTTACATTACATAAATAAAGTTATTGCTTCTTTCCTTTAATTATTTTTATTAATGTTATGTTCTTTAGGTTATATTTATTTTGTGACAATAGAAATACTGTTTCTAAATTACGAAAGGAAAAATTGATAATTCCTCTATTAGGCTCGATATGTAAATTGAAAGTTTGAGATAATGCTTTATAAATTTATTCAAAAAATAAATAATTAGATTTCAATTAGCTCTAGATATGTTTTCCTAGAATAATTAATATATAACACTATATGGTTGGGACATTTAATTTTAATGTTTTCTTTTGAGTCAATTGTTATTAACATCCGAAATCGTCAATTTAAAAACTGGTATCAGGGTAGAGATCAGTGCCATCAAGATCTAGCATATCCGATGTTCGATATATTGTTGTGGGCATTTTTATTTGACGACATTATACAACAATTACAAGAGTAATGTGACCAATTAGAAGGAAAATTTAGGCCGCCGTTATGAGTATCGGCGGGGAGCTGGCGCGATTTTTTCTTAAACGGCGACGTTTTCGGTGTGATTTAAAATATTGGTGAGTCATCCGACGCACAGATTTAGGTATACTTAGAGGATATATTAGTTCCGAAACAAATTGATATGGAAATTATTATTTTAGCAGAGACCTGCCAACAAGATTAGCCTGATCTGAGACTTTCCTCACTCATGCCCGAATTTATTTTTGGGATGAAGTAAAAATACAAAAGATTTTATATAATACTTACTAGTTTTGACATCTGCACCTGTTTCTTGAACTGCAATTTATATTTTTAAAAAAAAGAAATTGTTCGAAAAATCATAATAAAATATAATTTTTCCAATAATAAATTAATCAATAATCAATTTTGTCATGAAATTCATTAAAATTTATGAGCAATTAATAAATAAAAAAAAATATATAAGGAAAATTTAACTCAATTTATTATATTTTAGTATTAAAATATAAAATCAAAACAATAAATATCGTTTAGCTTTAGAGGTTTCTTTGATTAGATAAACAAAGTCATTGCTTCTTTCGGTGGGCATATTATTTGATTTTTATTTCATTGTTTTTAAATGTTATTTTTCCTTGGTATATTTTTTTAGCATTAAAAAGGGATTGGTTGTTTTCTAAGATTTCCAAAAATCAATGTGCAAAAAATTTTTTTAAATTGGTTTCTATTAAAACGTGAGTTTAGTTTCAATGGATATGATGTAATTAAAATCTTATAATTTAAATTCTCATTTAATATTTACATAAAAACTGAATATAACTCATTTCTTAAGACAATAAAAGTATTTTTTAATATAAATAAAATGGATAACCCTCTCCCACTTTTATTTGGTATTTTTCCGTTAGTTCGTAATTTTTTCTTACTGAAAATTTCTGAAATTGTCCTTCCAAATTTTAAAATTTGTTTTTTATATATCAAGAAAAATATAAAAGATTTGCTTATTATCATAAAAAAATTGCATTTGTATCTATTTCTAAAATATCTCCCTATATAAATGCTAAATCTGGAGTAAGGTTTCAATTATGAAGTTAATAATATTTATCACCATAATTAAAATAAGAAATTAATTATAACTATATAGGGTCATTTATTTATACGAACTCGGGGTCGCGTATACTTTTAAGGAACCATTCTTACTTTTTTTTAAAAAAATAATACTTAAATCCAATAACTAACCAAATGAATGCACAAGTAATATTTACATTTGAAAGTGCGACTAGAGGAAATGTGATTTATTATATCATTTTCGTATTTGGTGCCTATATTTATGTAATATATAGAATTGCGATCCAAATTTTCAAAGTCAAATTGGTATTCTTCTTTTCTCTATTTTTATATGAATTATATATATATATATATATTGTATTAATAATTATCATTGTATAAGAGATTCATATATGTATAATTTCTATATTTAAAAAAAAAATTAATAAGAAATAACTTTACCGATTTGTATACGAGATTTTGGGTCTGAGTATAATTTCGGCCAATTTTTTTTAAGGTACAGATGAAATATTTTATGGTACGCTCCGATTTAGGAATTAAAAATCTTGCCGCTATATCAATAGACCCTTGGACATATTTATCTATTGGTTCGATTGTTAAAAATCTCGGACCATAAATTGAATCATTTTGGAATGCTATATGATTTTATTAAAAAGTAAATCGTGCCTAAATATTTCTTAAAATCAAAATCAAAAATGTTGTGTTATATTGCGCGCATTTCAATTGTTAACTAGTCCGATCATAGATATCAATTATATAAAATCGTTATAACAAAACGAATTAAATTTATTATACAATACTCATTAAGGTTATTTTTTTTTTAGTGTAAATTTAGAATTGTTAAAATTTAATGTCACATTTAATTACAAATCAACTCATATAAATTAAAATAAACTATTGTATTATTATAAAATCCTTTTTTTTTTACTCATTGAATTTTCACGTACAGTGTCCAGATGCTTCACATCAGAGCCTATGAAACCTGAGAATATATTGTAGAATCAATTTGTTAGCATAAATCGAATCGTAAATAAATTGAGGAAAAAAAATGAATCTCAAAAAACATTTATCTAGTGATTTACTTAGACATAATTATTCTCAGAATTAGTGTTAATTTTTATTTTACAGATATGCGCTATAGAAATGTTAGCGAATTTCTAAATATATTTCCTTTATATATGGGCATAATAAAATAATAAAAAGTTGATTAAAGCAAAAACAGCTTCAAAATATTTTTTTTCAGGAAATGTGTAAAAAAAATTAAAAATATTTTATTTCTTTGATTTATAAGAGAGATCGGTAGATGTCATCTATTATATGGTTAGGCCGGGTTTAAATTTTGACCATTTTTAAGACCCGGCCATGAATTAAAAAATTTTTTTTTAATGATTTTTGCTTTTTCAAAGTAAGAAATTAAAAATGTTGAGCGGTCAGTGGATATTAAATGTTTCATTATATGATTCAATAATTTTTCCACAGGCCCGTTTAGATCAAGGTTGTGCATACTTCAAATTTATAAATGCGGGAATAAGAAACGAATAAATGATCAATATTCAGAAAGTGTTTAAATTATATTAACAATTATTGTTGTTAAACTTCGGCTTAACTCAATTCAATATTTTTTAGCCAGAAAAACATTGCCCAAGCCTCGAGATTACGATAATGTATGTCTAGAGACTTTTGTTCCATCTGTGAGCTAAATCTTCAAGCTCGCGTAATATTTTTTCTGGACGAAATATTGAGTTTAGCCGTATTTAATAAGCGGCTCATAACAATGTGAAGAAAAAAAAATGAATGTGATATCGATAATACATACCCTTTTCGATACATTTTGGTAATATCGGATCTGTAATAAATTACAAAAAAAAAAATATATAACAATTATTGTTGTTAAACGGCTTGTTTTGAGCAAATGGCGAAACTCACCTTTTTATGTTAGCCAGAAAAATATTGTCCAAGCCTCAGATTTCGATAATATATGTCTTAGAGACTTTTGTTCCATCTGTGAGCTAAATCTTCAAGCTCGCGTAATATTTTCCTGGATAAAATATTGAGTTAGCCGTTCTTAAAAATCGGCTCAAAACGAGCCGTTTAACAACACTATTATACAATGTGAAGAAGAAGAAAAAATGTGATTTCGATAATACATACCCTTTTCGATACATTTTGGTAATATCGGATCTGTAATAAATTACAAAAAAAAAAAATATATAACAATTATTGTTGTTAAACGGCTTGTTTTGAGCAAATGGCGAAACTCACCTTTTTATGTTAGCCAGAAAAATATTGTCCAAGCCTCAGATTTCGATAATATATGTCTTAGAGACTTTTGTTCCATCTGTGAGCTAAATCTTCCAGCTCGCGTAATATTTTTCTGGATGAAGTATTGAGTTAGCCGTTCTTAAAAATCGGCTCAAAACGAGCCGTTTAGCAACACTATTATACAATGTGAAGAAAAAAAAAGGTGAGATAATACATACCCTTTCCGATACATTTTGGTAATATCGGATCTGTAATAAATTACGAAAAAAAAATTTAATTTCCTTCATAAATTTTTTTTTTGAATGAATTTTATCCTTTTTTTTAAATTCAAGAAAATTCGTGAAATAACAAATTAAATAATTTTTACAAATAGAAAAAATTTTGAATCATCAAATAGTTAGCATTTAGGATCTGTCCAAAACAACGACAAATTTAAATTCGCAAAAGCTTCAAAATTTTTATTATAAAAACACTAAAAGATTTTATAATCAATTCCGAAAATTTCCATCTTTAAGCGAAATCTAGAATAAGACCTGGTAAAGTTAATATAATATTGGCCTATCATTATTTATCATCAAAATACAAAGTGTGTAGTATAGAGTTATTTATTATTTATGTTTAGAATAAAAATATGAAATGGCATATCCAATTTTACGCAACTAAACAAATGAATTTATATAAGGTTCATGTATAATTACATTTGAATTTTTGAATAAGAGAAAACAGTTTAGTTGTATCATTTTCGTGGTATAAGGAAACTCTTAAGTAATATGTTGTAGGCTGTTTTAATTTCCCAATTGCAATAGTATATTGTTCCTATTTTATTTTAAAGAAGAGTATGATTAAAATTCTATATAAAAAGAAATAACCTTTCCCGTCATGTTGATAGATTTATTTTTAATAACTGTTATAAATGTTCCATTCTTAAATATATACAATGTATATTTGAGTGAATAATTAGTGTTCAACGATATATCAGGTAATAATTTTCCATATAAACTATACGTGATGCCACTAATTTTCCATACCTTGAGTGCAAAAATTTTCATGCCATAAATTGTATTCTTTCCCATTTTGCAAAGCATGTCATAAGGTGTTAATACTATATTTTATGTAGATAGATTATGCTTATAAATAATTTTAAAATAAAAATATATAATATTGCCCCCTTTTTTACAATTGTTAACTAACTCCTATCATAGAAATCAAATTATACAAAATCGTGATTAAATTTATATACAATCTCATTTACGCATATAAATTATTACATTGTCTTAATTTATAAAACAAGTAAATTCTTATATTATTTCAAAGTATTAAATTTTGAAATAATTTATTATTATTATAAGACTCACTTGTTAAACTTCCATTGTTTTGATCCCTCATAGGAAAGCACATCAAGCCTAGAAATAGATGATTGTAGAAGGTTAGATTGTCGAAAAATTTACATCGTATATAAATTGAAAAAAAAATTAAAAGAATAAAACGATTTAATATATAATATCGAAAAAAAAAATATTTTCTAGTAGTTATTTTAGCATAATTTTTTAGATAAAGAGTTAAAAATTTATAGATATGCTCAGGGCTGTAGTCACGTGTGGTCTGTCCCTCCTCACCCCTCCCTCTAAAAAAATTTTTTTGGCCCACAAACCTGGCCCTTTGAAAAATATTTAGGCCCCTTAAAAAAAATTTCTCTTTAAATACTAGATAAATAATATTGTACATGTTTATTATCAAGATGTGTCCTTTCCTTTATATTTGCCAATCACTGATGTTCTTTATCTATTTATGAACCTTTCCTTTCCATTTAATAATTATAATGTTATTTTTTAGTGTCAAAAAAGTTCTTTTTAATGTTTCAGGTTCACTTCAAGTCCCAGGTGACTTTGGCTTAAATGAACTAAAACAAAACGAATTAACCAATTACGTGAAAAAAAAGGATATCCACGGAAGGCCAAAATCATATCAAAAATCATGGTAAAGAGGTCAAGACTGGTTGGAGTTACAGTGTAGAAACTGTGAATTTTCTTTTTGATCTTTGAAATTTTTTTTTTGGCTCTAGTGATGAATTCTTAAAAAAAGAAATTTAAAAAATGCATTAGCTGTAAAGAAGGAACTGCAGCTCAAAAGCTCATTTAAATTCACAATATGGCATGATAAAAATCTTAATATAAATAGGATACAAATTAACCTTATACCTTAAATCAATTATTTAATTTGAATGCTATTTCTTAGCATACTCTACCTACCTTTTTGCGGAATGGTTTTCAAAAAGTACGGATGCTGCAAAAGATGAAAACATAATTTATTCTTCTGTACTTTTTATAACAATTTTTTCATATGCTATCCAAAAAGATCCCGAATTAAATAAAATTATGAAATTGCCCAAAAAAGCACATTTTATATCACCCCAAATTCAAAATGATGTCATATCTTCAGATATGGTGCTGAAATCAAAAAATATAAAGACTGATGAAAGAAAAGATGCATCAGGTTGTGAAACCATAAAGGATATGTTAAACGCCTACAAACCTTCAAGATTATTTAGACGATACCAAATTACAATTTTATTGTGAAAAGGACTCCAATTGGAGTCCTTTAATAAACAATTATTATGAATTGATTTGTAGATCGTTTTAATATAGTTTTACACAAGATGATTTTAATATTCTATCATGTTTTAATACATTGTCTCCCCTAGACCCAGATTATTTTGTATCAAATATAATAGCTCTTTCGAATCATTTTTAATTTTAAATATGGTAAAGGTCACATCATGAAATGAAAAAAGCAAAAAGGATTATTAGCTGCAGAAGTTAAAGAAACACATAATTTTGAAAAATGTCATAAATATTATGTATAAAAAAATATGTCATCTTGCATTTAAAAGAATTGTATAAACTTTATCAACAGCTATCATAATTGGGGTCAACAGTTTATTGTGTGGCCGCATTCTCTACACTAAAGAGGTTATCACAAGCACTAGAGAATCGATGGAAGATCGATGTAAACAAGATATTTTATTAAATGTCTTTTGAAAAACTAATACCAGAAACCTGTAGAGGTGACTTATTAAACCACCTAAATATGGTTGGGAAAAAAAATTTCATGCTCAAACCCGTTCCTGTATTATTTTCTCGGCCCTGCCAGGATTTATTTTTGATTATTTTTTCCCGGCATGCCCAAAAATCGAAACCTTCATATTTGGTAATTCATTTTGAACTCTATATTATTTTTTTTAAAGTTTATTTTAAAGGAGGAAAAATTAAAAAAATATGAGAAATGAAGGAATTATTGAAACGTTTCGTCATTTGCTTCAACCGATTTATTGATATTCTAATATTAGTATAATTTTTTTTTTAATTATGAGTTCCGGTCTAGTGTTGTTAAATAGCCCTATTTGGGTCGAGTTTGGAAAATGGCTCAATTATGATTTCGCTAAAAAGGTATTAGGTAAGCCTCGATATTTTTCAAATAGAAATCCAAATATTTTGAACATCTATGTGTGTTAAAAATTCCAGGCTTACTGCATAATTTTATTTTGGCAAAAAAAATCCTGATTGCGCCCTTTTTTAAAAATCGATCAGGGCTATTTAACAACACCAGCCTTACCCCGAATTTTAGACACAACCCACACAACACAGATTTCTTCTTCAAGTAGCAGCTGACTACAAGGATCATAATATAAACTGCGTAAGAATGATAAATGTTCGAGCAGAAAATGTTGCATCGCGATTCATGAGCATGTACAGACCACCCTTACCATCATAATTCGTGGGAATACAACAAATTATATTTTGAAATGATATAACATACATCGAAAAAGCTCGATTGTCTATTATTTGTATTCTATTTAAAAATTTTATTTTAAATCATAATGAAAAAATAAAATAAACTATGAATATTTTGTATAGTAATAATAAAATATTTTATGCAACGTTTGATTTTTCCACAAGGCCTTTTTCACCCCTTATACATATTTCGTTTAATTTTAATTATACAAATTGTTATCTGTGAGTGTGATACAATATTTGCAATATGCCCGATTTTATACGTGGAAGCCTAATTCTCTCTGCGATACGAAATATGAATCGTTTTATATAAAATACATAATGTATGATGATTAATTTTATATTTACAGTTTGAAAAGATATTTTGTTGTGTATCATCCGTGATAGGGCCTTTGACAGCCCGGGGCGAAATGAATTAGTCTCCAAGGCAAATGAAATACAAATTAAAATAACCAAAAATATTAAAATTAAAAAAGATTGCCTAATCTATTAAGAATGTGAGAAGAAAAAAAATATGATTTAGATATACAATAAAAAAAATATTTTATTTCTTTAATACATACCCTTTTCGATACATTTTGGTTTCTTTTCATCTATAGATTGTATAATAAATAATAAAAAAAAATATAACTTTTCAAAATATTTTTTTTTAAAAAAAATTAATTATATCATTTGATAATTCATTAAAATTCGTGAAAAATAAATAAATAAAAAAAATATAGAAAAAACTTAAAAATCATCAAATTGGTTTTATTAAGTTCTGTCTGTGCCAACTTTAAAAAAAATAATTAAATTAGAAATACTTTCAAAACTTTAATTATAAAAAACACGAAATTTTTTTTTTATAGTTTTAAAATTTTCCTCTATTTGATAAGACCTGTTAAAGTTAACATGATATTAGACATCAGTATTTATCACCAAATTACAAATATAAACAAAAGTCAAAATGTTGTTTATAGTAATTATTTATGTTTAGAATAAAATATGAACTGGCTTATCCAAGAATACATTCTAATTTTACACAGCTAAAACAAATGAATAAATAACTATATATATATTAATTACATTTGAATGTTAGGGTCACAGAAAACTGATTAATTGTAACATTTCCGTATTGGAAGAGAACTTTTAGGGAATATGTTGAATTTTTATCCAAATCATTAATTTCAAATTGGTACTATTTTTATTTTAAAGGAAAATAAGGTGTAAATATATATATATTTATATATATATAGATATAGATAATCAACATTTTATAGATAAATATTGTATATCTTCAAAAAAAATAAGAAATTACATTTTCGGCTTTGATAGATATATTTATAGGAACTGGGGTACCAATCTTGTGTATAATAAACAATTTATAATTGATAACTTTGATAGCATTCAACATCGCAAAAGTAGGAATGTATTTTCCTTTTAAATCAAACGTGTCGTTGTTATGATCTTTCACTAAAGATAGGCCAGTATTTTTGATGCCATATGATTCATTTTCAATTTGAAAGTACACGTCAGTAGGTGACAATGCTATATTTTAATAAGTAGATTATGGGGTGAATAATTTAAAAATATAAATATATAATACCCCTCTCAATTGTTAACGAAATCAACGTTAAAATTAATTAAAATCATATGCAATCTCATTAACGTTAATTTTATTTTTCAGCATATAAATAAATTGATTAAAATAAAATGTCACCGTTTATTTTATAAATCAAATAAAATTTTTGTACTATTTTTTTTAATAAATTATTAATTTCTAATAACATTATATAAATATAAGACTATTTTTTTTTTCTTACTCATTAAACTTCCATTGTTCAGATCCATCATAGAAAAGCATATCGAACTTAGGAATAGTAGATTGTAGAAGTAATTTTTTGATAACATAGTTCGAAAAAATTCAAATCGTAATATAAATTGAAGAAAAATTTAATATTATAATTCTTAGAAAACGTATTAAAAAAATTAATTATTAGATATGTTTTAATAACAAGGATGAATAATTTTTAAAATATTTACATTGGATGTGTATAATAATAAAATGATGAGTTATGCCTTTTTTTAAAAAAAAATTATTCATTTTCCTTCGATTTGTAGTCGAAACCCGTAGAGGTTGCATATGACACGACCCAAGCCGGTTTGTAAGAAAAAATTTTTTATTCTTAAAACCGGTTCGGTATTCTTTTCTTCGGTTCACTCGGGATTTATTTTTGATCATCTTCACAGCCCAGCTCGGAATTTTTTAAAATCTTGTTATTTTTGTATCATTTTGACTCAATTTTTGTAAATTACCACAAAGGGGAGTGGAAGGAAGGAGGTATGGGTGGAAGGGTAAATTGAGTGTGAATTATTTAACGCCCAAATCATCATTTGACCCTACTGACTTATTGATATAATTCTAATTCCTATTTTTTAATGGCCTGGCATAGTGTTGTTAAATAGCCCCGATGGCTCGATTTTAATAAGATTTAAGTTAATCGGCCTTTTTTCAATACTAGACTGGCCCTGCACGGATTTTAGTCCCAACCCTGGTTACCGGTCCGGGGTTAAAAAGAAATGCATTTTTTCTTCAAGTAGCAATTGACTAAAGGAGATTATAATATAAAAACTGCGAAAGAATAAGAATGATAAATGTTCAAGCATAAGATGTTGGCATATTACTTCTAAGATCAACATCATATAGGCCTACACCGACACTTTTACCAATCTTATGGAACAAAATTGCTTTATTGCTATTTATTGTATTATTATATTGTTATCTAGTTATTTATTGTATTATTATATTGTTATCTAGTTATTTATTGTATTATTATATTGTTATCTAGTTATTTATTGTATTTTGAAATTTAATTAAAATTTTATAATAAAAATAAAAAAAATTGAAAAGATCTTAAAATTTCCATATTTTTAATATATTATAATGTAATGTTATTATAATCTTATCTTATTTTTTTCTCTAACAAAAGCAATAAATCAATCAAATTTCTCATTAATATTTTCTTTGTTATTTTTATTTTCAATATTATTTTTTAGTCTTTCGTATTACCAAGCCTTTCGACTTTTAGACCTTGCGCACTAATAATATTTCTTCTTCTTCTTCTTCTTCTTCTTCTTCTTTTAGCACGTTGGTCATAGACCTGCCCAAAATGAGCGGACGTGAATTATATGAAGGTCCAATAATTATGCCGGTTTTTTCCTCGAGGGTACCAACAAACCTCTTACCCAGGAGTTTTTAAGTGAGGGTGGAACTTCCCTATACCATTTTTTGTAAAATAATTAGATTTAGTGAGGAAAGTAAAGGGGGATCAAAGAGAAGAAATAGTAAATGGAATAACTGTTATTTATTTTCTCTATTTTCAAGTACCAAATACAACAGTCTCTTTTAATTAGGATTAATTTAAAAGATTTTAGAAAGGGTTTTATTCTTTACGATTAGTCACGAAGATTAATTAATTGCCTAAATTAAGCTATGAAGATTAAAAATTGTGGGTTAAAATTTATTTCTTATAAGGTTTAGTTTCCTTTCCTGTTTATTATCTGTGCTTAATTTATTTATGTTTTCTTTCCCGTTTTTTTTTTATCTTTGCTTAATTTATTTATTTCTTTGCTTAATTTATTTATTTACCCTTAACTTTGCTTAATTTATTTATTTACCCGTAAAGGAATGTTAATAGCTCATAATTATGATATTTGAATATTATTATTTAATTTATTGCCCTACTCAGCAGTTATTGGACATATGCTCATAAATTAGACTAAGAATGAATTTGAAAATTTTCTGTCGGTCGACGTTTTTTTTTTTTATCTGTGCTTAATTTATTTATTTCTTTGCTTAATTTATTTATTTACCCTTAACTTTGCTTAATTTATTTATTTACCCGTAAAGGAATGTTAATAGCTCATAATTATGATATTTGAATATTATTATTTAATTTATTGCCCTACTCAGCAGTTATTGAACATATGCTCATAAATTAGACTAAGAATGAATTTGAAAATTTTTCTATCGGTTGACGCTCTCTCTAGGAAAAACCCAGGATAGGTCGAGTTCTTCTAAGGATTTTGTTATTTTTCCGTACCAGCTGTTTTTGTACGACAAGAACGGCTTATGAAACTTTTCCTCCGGAATATTTACTAATGTTTGATAAATTAAGTTGTTGGATTTATGTGGTAGGATATGGCCCATCAGTTCTATTTTTTTGTATTGTATCATTTTATAGACGGGGAGCAGATCGCATCTCGTCCATAGGGAGTAGTTTGTTGTGTTTCTAGGGTAATAGGTTTTTGTTATGTATCGAAGGCATTTATTTATAAATGTTTGGGTCTTTCTGTTCCCTATTTGGGAATCCTTCCAGGTTTCAATACCGTAATATAAGGATGGTATTATAAGAGTTTTAAAAAGTCTTAATTTTAGCGGAATTGATATTTGTCGGGAGGTCCATATTTTTGTGAGCATTCTGTATTTGGTTCTTGTTTTATTTATTCCTTAAGCATTGATCTTGCTTTGTACTTCCCTACCTATCTATTGTAACGCCTAAATATTTTAATTGGGATACTACCATTATTATTTGACCATTTAATGTAAGATTTGTCTGCGAGGAAGTATAAAATGAAGTTAGCATTTTCGTTTTCCTTATATTTAATTTTAACCCAAATAGGCCAGCCTCTATTATTATTAAATCAATGATATGTTGTAGGTCTAACTCTGATATACCTATCAGACATAGATCATCGGCGAAGGCTAAAATATTTATTTCACCTTTGTCCCATCTGTCAGTATAGAATGTTTTTATTTTAATCATTATACAGTTTATAATGAGGTTGAAAAAAATGGGAGATAATACGCACCCTTGTTTAAGACCTATTTTGACTGGAATTTTTGCAGATTTTAGATCTGATTGTATGATTTGTATAGAGTAATCTTTGTAAATCGTTTTTACCAAATTTATTAAGGAATTAGGTATGCCTACTTCCTCTAGTTTACTCCATAATTTGGAGTGTATAATTGAATCAAATGCCTTCTCGAAGTCTAAGGCGACCATTATTAATTGGCTTTTCCGTACGTTCGCCCTTTCCAAATGAATTTTTGCAGCGAGAATTGCTTCTAATGTGTTATGCCCTCTTCTAAAAGACACTATTGAATCTACATATTTGGGTTCGATAAACCATCTTATTCTGTTTAGTATTATATTAGCAAAAATCTTATAGATGACTGAGTTTAATGAAATACACCTCCAATCCTCCACAGAAGTAGGATTATTCGTTTTTGGGAAGTTGATCAATATGGCTGTAATCCATTCTTTGGGGCAAGTCCCTTTGTACCACACACGATTTATTACCGGGAAAATAATTTCAGCGCTTAAAACTGAGTCGGTTTTTAGGTATTCACTATAAATGGAATCCTGCCCGCACGCTTTATGGTTCTTTAGTTTTTTGATTATATTTGTTATTTCACCTTTAGTCGGTGGGTGAACCTCTTTCAGATTTTGTACATCTGAGGTTTGTTTTTTGTGGAATGGGTGAACCTCTTTCAGAATTTGTACATCTGAGGTTTTTTTTTTTTTGATAGTTAGATGAAGGTAGAACGTCATTCATTGTACTAAGTGTTTGTTTTTATTTAAGCTGGTTGTAAAAGGGGGGGGGGGGTATTATGACTGCATCTCTTTACTTTGTTATTAATTTGTGTGGGAGGCCAATCCTTCGAAGTTGTGGGATTTTGTTCAAGAGTCCCATTATTACTATGATTATTTAATAATGTATGCCATGAAATGTGATGATTAGGCGAGGAAGAGCAGTGTATAAATTTCGTGTGATCAGCGAAACGGTTAGGGGCCATAATTTCGAAGTTGAGGGGCATTGAGTGTTTTGTGGCCATAATTTCGAAGTTGAGGGGAATTGATCGTGTTTTGGGGGAGGGATACTGGACCTATTCAGAGTTGAGAAACTTTGCTCGTAAACGATATAAAATTAAAACAACTATTGAAATAAAAATACAATTTCATAAATTGTGTTCCCAAAAAGTAACCATAATTCTATCTAAAAAATATATATACGACATGTATTTTTTTCCATCAATATGTTACTTTTTCAACTTTAATTCATTATTTTGAGGGCGTTTTTTAAAAAAAAAATTAAATATCTGATTTTATTGGAAATGTATACATTCATGTTTGGAATACCTAACCTATGAATTTCAGACAATGTTTCCTTGAATTTTTGAACTTAATTATAATTTATATTAGATTTTTCCATATATTTTTTTTAGATAAATTATGAATGACTCAAAGGTTAACAGAAAAATTGTCTTACAAAATTCATAAAATAGGTATTCCAAACATGATGGAATATATTTATGGGCAAAATTCGATTTTTAAATTTAAAAAAAAACACCTTTCTAAAAAATGATTTAAAGTTGTAAAAATAAACACCATCAAAAAAAACAAATTGACGCTAAAATATATAAATTCATTGGCTTAGTTTGTAAAATTCCAGGATTTTGGTGCCAAGATTATTTTTTAAAAAAAACTTATATGATTAATGACGAAAAATGGCCATTTGTGGAGAAAATCACTATTTGAATTAATAGGAAGATGTATTAATATTATCGATTGCAAAAATATTATGATGATTAAAGAAAAGAAAAAGAATTATAAAAGAAAGATCTTTCCTTCATTTTGAAATTGTAATCTCTCATAATTTTTAAACTAAAACATTCTTAATTTTGGAGTTATTTAATTAATTTTTTTTTTGTGTTTAAAATAATTACACAAAATATAAAATGATTATAGACACGACAGGGCTAGCAAGGATAACTTGTTTACATTTCAAGTGGAGATTCATTCATTATTTAACAAACAAAAACTAATTTACTAACTTCAAGATCTAATTCAAAGGGTCAGCCGTTCCCGAACTATACCTCTTAAATTTTTGTGCAACCCCGTAAAAAACTAATTTGTACAAGTAGAATGCATAATTATCTTTAAAAATTTGCGAAATCACTGACCATTCCGTAAAATAATATTTTGCGCAAATTAACCGGTCAAAATAACTTTCATCCGGTCTCGGGTCATGACGACTTCTATTAAGTTTCGAATAATTTATGAAATCAATGATCATAAATATTAAAAAAATAATAATTAAGTAATTTTGTAAAATACAAAATTTAGAAAAAAATATATATATTTCTCGGAAGATTTCAATCTTAAAAAACACATCTCAACTTGATTCGACTTACGAAGTTATTATTATTCGACAAGGCTAGATTAACAACAAAAATTTTTCAAAAGAGTTTATTCGTTTAGCTTGACTTGGCCAATTACCGGCTTTGGCAACAAACGATCGAGACTTGCAAATGTGGTCTTGCAGATTTGTAAATTACGACATTGAATTACTTTCATCAAGCGTACTTAGGGAATTAAATGTGGCATGTAAAATCAATCAGCGTCTTCACATGGAGAAACAATACCTTAGTTTCCTCATTTTCATAAAAATACAACCTATATAATAAGATGCCTAGACCCCTCCTCCATCGCCCGAAAGATGAATGAAGACATGAGTGATCCTACCCATCATGTGACTTTTTAATACCATCCCTTTATTCCACTCTTTAATTTTTTTATAATATTATAATATAAATTTCTATCAGGATGGAAAAATATAGTAACCCCTCCAAATTACAAACTTTTATTTAAAAAAATTTCCTAAAATTACTAAATAGAATTCATAAATAAGCAGATCATAACATAAATTTCTAATTTATATCAAATGAAAAATAATTTTAATATAAATGTATCAAAGCAGTAACTAAATATAATTCAATTTATTAGAACCAAAATCTAGAAATAAAAAACGTATTCTATCAATATAGAAGTAGAAAAAAAAATAAAAATATTTGGCCAAAATCCCAAAAAATTTATAAAATTAAATATAAGAAAATGTAAATAAAAATCAATATAATTGCTAATAAAACCTCCAATTTCTTAACAAAGACTTTAGTTTGGCGAAACACGACTTGAGGATCAGTTAACAAAACCTATACCAATATTTAGAGTCTTAATTAATCCTAATTGATCTTCTATCCGGAAAGCAGCGGATAAAACTGTTACTGAGTTATGAGCAAAAAAAGTGTTAACACTTTGTCAAAACCGAAAATAAAAAAGATCCTGATTTGAAGCTTGGCAATTATGTAGTATTCAATATGAAGGTTAATAATCTTCAAACCGGATATTGATATCACTAACCGTAGCTGAGTTATAACCATTTTAAAAACGGGAAGCTGGCGGAATTATTTAAGCAGAATATAAAAAAGATCCTGATCTGAAGCTTGGCAATTATGTAGTATTTAATATATCTTCAAACCGGATATTGATATCACTAACCGTAGCCGAGTTATAACCATTTTAAAAACGGGAAGCTGGCGGAATTATTTAAGCAGGCGGAGCGACTTGAGGATCAATTACCTAAACTTATACGATTGTGTAGCCTGGAGCAAAATTATAAAGTGTTGGCACTTTTTCAAAACCGAAAATATAAAAGATCCTTATCTGAAGCTTGGCAATTATGTAGTATTCAATATGTACATTAATAATCTACAAACCGGATATCGGTATCACTAACCGTAACCGAGTTATATCCGTATCCAAATCATTGACTACACGTTTATTTTAAACAGTTCAGCACCTTTATCCAAAGAGTATCTTTGTAGGCATTAAATACTTCCGTAGACAAAACAGATAAGAAAGCACATATAGAAATTGATACTGTAACTCTTAACTCTGTTAGCGGCTTCTCCAGAGAAGCCACCCTTCTCAATAGGTAGAGAGAGAGTTACAATGTCAATTTCTATTTGTATAATGCAGAGTAGATATATATCCTAAAATCAGTATTTCAACGACTAAAAAATTTATTAATAAAAATACAAGTCCAATTCCATTTAGTGGTCGAAAATATAAATTCTCAAGCGTTATCTCTTTTTATATATCAATGGAGCACTAAAAAAATGAATAAAATGGTGGAGAGTGGGGGTGTGTTTATATTGTTTAATTTTAATTAATAATACTTTTATTGTCTTAAAAAAATTTATTGTTCAGTTTTTATATAAAAAATCAATGAGAATCGAATGGTAGATTTCAAATTTACCTATTCCAATATTTGAATTATATTGTATATTATAAACAATGGGGCTGCCAATTTTTCTATGGGAAGAGGGTTTAAAAATTAATTCGTTTTGTCAAAAATTATAATATTATTCATTCTATTATAAATATGGCAATGTTTTATGCTTAATTATTCCTTGAACCTCCGCCAGTAGAATATCAGTACATAGGAAAAAATTATAAATAATAAGATTTTTTCCCAACCTTAAGATTAAAAAGCGATTGAAAGGAAAGCATGTATTCTCTAAATTTTATCATTGTTTAGTGCTTAATTGTCATATGAATAATTTTGTGTACCGTATAAATATGCGATAAAATGGAAAATACCAAAACTATATATCAAGAGTGCGTTAATCCTAATATTTAGTGACTATTACTTTTAATTTCCTTAATCAAATATGAGAACCAGCACTGAGTTATAAACAAAATGAATATATGTCCACGTGCTTTGAGCGTAATTTGTGCCAAGCATTTCGAAACACTGATTATAAACCCATATCAAAAAACCATTAAATAGAGTTCTATTAGTACATTTTATTGAAAAAAGGATAAGATACATTGGTAAAATTGTCAGAATTAGAATCATGACCTGAACGAAGAATATAGAACTTTGAACTATCTGATTGGCTTAAATCCTTATGATTTCTTTAAGCAATTTTTACCGCCATTAAGGAAGAACCGAATTATGAATCAAAAACAAACAATGATATAACGTCTTCAGCTCATTGTGCCTTATTTATAACGACAATAAATAAGATATATTATATTATTTTATTTTTATTTCTATATTATATTGAAAAACAATTCCACTATAAACGTTACAAATTCTAATAACAAATACGACAATATAAATTTTCTGGGAGTGGGTAAATACGTGTCACAAAAAATATTTTGCTCCAGTTTGTTAAAATGAAAATCCATCATTTTCATCTCTAGTTTATTCTCGGGAGCTATTTCGGATTCAACATCATTGACTACTAAATTGCGATCTCCAGTGTGATATCGATGCGTCATCTCCAGTTGTCGATCTCTATCTTGGCATCCTGCAAATCTAATCTCTAGATCAAAGTTCTTGTTCATTCCTAATATCTTTTCTTTAATAATAAATTGATTTTAATTAAAAAAATGTAATTTTTATATCGTATATATTTTTACATATAATTTTTTAGCATATTATATACCCATAACATTTCCTTTTTGGTCACCTACAACGATAAATAGAGATGGTTTGTAAATGGTTATCAAATAATCCAAATGGGCCTTGTAGTCTAATTTCCAACGCATCCTGTTATAAAAGAAAAAAAAATTTTTTTCATAGAAGTTGAGATTTATGATTTTATACCTCATCAAAATACATGGATCGTTATTCATGATGGAGCCATAGTCTTTAATATTGTCGCTAACCAAAAAGATAAGATAGACTTTTATTTGCTTATTCTCCTTAATATAGACTAGATCTCTCCTTACATCAATCGTAGCGATTTCAGTGATTGTTTGAGGTAATTCATCGAATTTGCAAGAATAAATATGTTTTTGTCGGATGCTGTCACTGTCTTTTACTTTTTCCCCATTACATTTATTAGCATTGAACACCTGAGAATTTATGCATATATATTTGAATTCCATCGATAATACAAATTTTTTGTAAGTTATTAAAAAAAATAAATAAATTTTTGTTAATTATTTAAAGATATAGTATATTTAAAAAAATAAATTATTTAAATAATTTTGATATGAAATTGTTTAACTTTATATAGTCATTTTTTAAAATAAAAATAATAATAATTACTTTAATATCTTGTTTATTCGAGATATAAATGATCGTATTACAAAAAAATATATATAAATTTAATCGTGTCACCTTTGTTCAAGTTCCAGTTACAATTAACCATCAATTGATTTCTTGGAAATGAAACACTTAAAAATATTTTTTTACATCTTATGGTTGTAACTTTACTAAAAAGCGATTTCACCTTTTATTGTTTGCATTTGCATCATTAAGAATACTAACCAATGTTTCTTATATCTATCAATTGAAATGTCAATTGTCATTTAAATTTACTTTTTAATCTTTACTAATTAATTTTTTAATTTATATCTATTTGCTTGCACATGGACATATCCAAAATTTTGCTAGGTCTAAATGGACATGTTTTTAAAAATATTAAACATTGGGCGGTTCGGTTAAAAATATTTTAAAGTAATAGGCATGTGAAGGGCTCTTGTATTTTTTTAATATTTTTTATGCTAAAAAACAGACTTCAAAAAATATAAATTAAGTTTATTTCATAATATTATATATTTTAGATGTTTAAAGAGAGAAATAGTAATTAATAAACATCAGTGGGGAGGTTAAATAATATTTATAAATGGGCAGAAGGGGGGGGGGGGGTTGTATATATTTTTAAAAAAATATTATAAGTTGACGGGTTAAAAAAAAATTTAAAACAAAGAATAGGCGGGTCTTTTTGGCTAAAACCCCGCCTAATTTTTAGATAACACTATTTAAGTTAATTTTTCCCGCGTAAACTTCACTGGATATTTTTTTTTTATTATAAATTTGGATTCTCATTTTTTTTAAAAATGCTTATTTATGATAATTTCGGGTTTTAACTTTTGTTTAAAATACTTTCTTTTTTTTCCTAAAAATTCTGAAGTATAAGTCGTTATTTAAAAAAAGGTTATTGCCTAATAGTAATATAGTATATTGCATACATTTTTGGGAAGATTTGGGGATATCTCGGGGTAAAATTTTTACCAGCATAAAATGATATTTGCGAGAACAGGCAAAGTTACGATGGGGGATGGTGATCCTCCCTTTGGTTTACCCACCTGTATTGGCACATAATAAGCATCATTAATCTAATTTCCTTAAGGTCTTTCCCTTACGAAAAAAAAATCTAGCTCTATTTAAAGCTAATAGTTAGTAATTTTTATAAATTGTGCCGCAGGCCCAAACAAATACTATTAAAATAGATGAATTGGAAAAATATCAATGAAATGGTGGGTCCATTGAATGTTGATTCCAATTTTGGGACGCGACAATGAGTTTGAAAAACTGGGCACCGACCGAGCAGGAGAATAAAGACCTGTTCATGGTGAGTTTTGGCGCTGAGGGCATTGATATTCTCGAAATAATATTTATTTCCTGAAACCATTCTAACTACTAAATTTGATAAGATAAGGAGTGTTTCACTACATATTTTTGAGCTGAATAAAACCATCTTTGGTAGTCGATTAGACTTTATAAGGTTAATTAGGAATGAGAATGAATCAATTAGAGAATTCTCCAATATTAAAATGACTGCGAAAGCGTGTTGTTTTATACCGTCAGAAGTACGGCCGGTTAGATCAATTGGTTGCGGGTATAGATCTACCAGGTCTCGAAGTTGAATTTAGGGCTAAATATCCTTTATCATTGAATGCGAACAACTCCTGACGTTCCAGTTTGTGCTAGATATGGCCTCGACAACGGAAAAGCTCAGAATGAAATGGCTATTGAGAAATATTTTGTGAACAGTGTCAGCCCGCAACATGACAACGAGTCTAATTTAATACAGTGTGCGAAGAGAGATAATAATTATAGGAAGCCTAATACAAGTTTTACCATAATAAATATAAGAAGTGTGCCGACTGGCATTAAAGATATTTATGCCCAGCAATAGACAAAGCATGTTTTAAGTTATTGAACAATTCGCAGCATGCTGCCGTAGTAAGCTTGTATAGCGCAAGTTAAACTCAGGGAAACCACACCTTCACTCAAGTGATTCAATAAATAATCTTTGGGCAGGGATATTAAATAAAAGGGCAAAGATTACATAAATAATTGGGCTTAGTGTCACGTTTGAGTCTGATTAAGGAGCACAAGCCTCTATCATATGATTGTATATTTGGGGAAAATTGGCAAACCACCAACATCTTCCACAAACCCATTACAGGCTTTTTTAATAAATAAAATCTATAATGAAATACATTTTTACACCCAATGGGGCCTCTATTAGTGAGCATAATTCGTAAATTATCAGTAATTATAATAAAGACAAATGACCTACCTCTGTTTGGGTTGCCATGGATTTTAGCTTTTGGGTTTGATTTACCGAGATCGTTAACATTATATGCGGCAATTCGTTGTTTAATGATCCTATTTTACATCATTTTATCATAACTTAAGATTAATCTGGGCAATTCTTAGTTTAAACAGCAATTCACAATTTACCTTGCAATTCGTAGTTCTTAGCAATTCGTATTTTAGTCATGGCCGAGATTTTGGAGCCCATCGATTCCTCTAAAACTAGGGTGCCTTGGGCAACCCCAACAAAAAATGTCAGAAGATTTCAAGTTGAATTTAAATCCCCATCTTATATGATCATCACGTTATTCCAACCGCTAGATGACTTACTGGTAAAGATTGGGGAACCGTTTTACAGTGATAGATTTAAGGACGCGTATCTACAAATGGCCGTTGAGCCAGAGTCCCAAGAATATTTGGCATCTCAACACAGGAAGAATATTTTCTATATCGAAGGATGCCTGGACTTTAGTGCGCGCCAACTATTTTCCAGCGTTACATAGACCATGTTTTGAAAGATTGCCCTAGATGTAATTATTTCCAGCAAAGACGCTTAATTTAAAAATAGTATTTGCTGGGAAGCTGGCCTCAAAGCCAAATTTGAAAAAGTTAAATTTTATGGAATTTTGTTTCGTTTTTAGGTATTGCGATCGATCAAAATGGGGTATATCCAAGTGAGGAAAAAGTAAAACCAATACGGGCCTTACCTAACCCCATCATCAATTACGTTTAATTTGTACAACGTAGTAAAAATAGTAGTTATTCTTCACGTAGTTAAAATAATATACTAATATTTTAACTTTAAATTAAAATAATTATTTTTTAACGAAGTCAGACTAATATTTTTTTTAACACATTATAAAGATTATATTAAGTTTATTTAAGAATTTTGTAGGTGCTTCCCTTGCTTCTATCGAAGCTCCTTCACTGTTTTATATTTATCTACAAATATTTTTATATTATTTTTTGCTAGCATTTTCATCTGTGTCGTTTCCGAATGTTCATGGTAAAGAAATTTTAATGCCTTTACTTGTAATACCCTTTGAATAAGCAATCGTAAACCTCATAAAATACACCCTTCTTCTTTGATAATTCCCATCTCTTTTTAATTAAAATGTATGTAAATATTAGTCTATATTTTTAGGCTAACCGTTTGTTAGAGGTCTGCTGGCTACTTTTTACAAGGTTGAATCTATTTCCTTTTTTGATGCCGATAATTTTTTTTTCATTATTTGTTCATCAGATAATGGTAATGTCCATACCATGTCCCATTATTCAAAGATAAAGAGTTTATCAAAATTAGTTAAAATTAATGATCATCGAAATTAATCTCAGGAGATATATCCCTCGTGTTAATTTGTCGCACTTTATGAATAATATTATGCTTTGTATTCAGATATAATTGACAATTTAATTTTCCTATTAAAAAATATTTAAATCTTTTAAGATGGAAAATTATAAAGAACCTTTCTTTTTCCATTTGATTATAATTTTTTTCAAAAGCGATAAAGTTCTTAGAGCGAAAGTGATCAGTATTCATTATTCAATGAAATAGAGTGAGATAATAAAGGGCCTATTCCATAATTTGAGACGTCCGTTGATGCAAGCGAGGTACTTTAGTGTTGTTAAACGGTCCGATTAATATTTTAGTCAAAATAATATTATGTAAGCTTGAAGAATATCTCCATAGATGGCAGAGAGGCTTGGACCTCTATTTATCAAATCTAGAGGCCTGCATAATATTATTTTGGGCAAAAATTTTAAGAATTCATAGAGTGGTAGTGCTTAAATTACCTAACTTTAACCATGTCAAGCTATTAGCCTAAAAATTTGAATTAAGCCTCGCAGTTGAGTCTCAACTTGAAGATTGTGATTAGAATATTTATGGGATAAAAACACTATGCTGTCTTATAGTTGACTAAACTTAGGTAGTTTAACAATATAGTGGAGGTGGCCATTGTGGAAGTGCCATTTCTCCTTATTTAGACAAATAGGATTTGAATTCCCAATTTTTTTATAATTAATTTATAAAATCTGAAAAAAAAGATAAAAGTAACCCAAAACGGCCCTTTTTATAGCCGATTCCCATATAAATAAAAATATCGCGAATGAAATAATTGACATAAATATAAATAATAAAAATAATATAATATTTTATATTATAATTATAAAGATTGGAACAGTGTGCATCCAATGTTTTTAAGGGAGAGGGAGGGGGGGGGGGGTAGGGAGGCTAGGGGGGATAAATTTATTTGATGCTTATTTTATTGAATTTTTAGATTAAATAGGGGAAAATGTATTACAATAAAAATTTTAAAAAAACTTTTTATAATAAAATGATATTACTGGACTAAATGTATATATTATTGCACACAATCTTAGATATTATTTTCCAGATAAAATTACTTCTAAATAATTATTATAATTATAAAATAAAAATGGGTTAGAAACTTCATCAGCAAACTCTTATTCAGGCCAAAAAAATTTTTTACTATAATAAGGCAATCATTGTAAATGAGGAATGTTTTAATTGAATTTGTTCTAAAAATAATTCTTTTACATACACAATAGTTTGATTGTTGGCATGAGAGCATTAATATTTATTTATTCATTTTAAAATTTGTGAAGTGAGTATCATTAAAATAAAAGGTAATTAATAATATGCGAATTTTGCGGAAATTTGTTGGGTGGTAAAGATGGATTTTTAGGGGGGGGGGGGGTTTGCATCCAGTAAGAATCTTGTCATGTAAACACTGCTATAACGTCGGTCTAGGGTAGGAGTGATCCAAATTGCACAAATGTTTAAAATGAGAAAATCAATATTAAAGTTTAAAAATAAAATATAGGAAAAAGATATTGATCAATTTTTGACAATAACTATGACAAAAAATTATATTTTTTTAATCTAGTTTTTATTTTTATATATATTGGGAATAAATAAGTTATTATCCACTTCTAACTCAAAAATTTTGAATGTTTAAAATGAGAAAATAAACATTAAAATTTAAAATAAAATATAGGAAAATAATATTGATCAAATTTTGACGATAACTTTGGCCAAAAATTAATATTTTTTAATCTAGTTTTTATTTATATATATATTGAGTATAAATAAGTTATTATCCACTTCCGACTCAAAAATTTTGAATAAGTCGAGTGGAACTCCAATGACTGACGATATGATATGCATTATTTCATAACGTTATTTTTAACAATTATTATAATATATTTAAACAAGTAGTTTTTTAAATTTTATCCCAAAAATATGATATTATTATAGTATATTACATCAAACTAAATATAAGAAGAAGAAAACATTCGTGAGTTATAATGGATAAAAAGAGTTAGTAGACTGCAGCGATCAAGTTTATGAAAGAAATGTAATTCAGGAGAGCCATAGGCACACTTTTTCATTAAGTAATAGTCTTAGCGAGGCTACTCAAATTCCTTTTAATTTGATGACCGATCCCTTAAAGAAGCATTTCATCAAATAGCCATATGCGGTTTAGGAATCAACAAGGCCCCATCCAACTGGCTCATTAATATTTTTTTTTTTAAAAATCCTGCTAGAGCACTGCTCATAAAAAGATTGATTACAATGCTCGGCCTGTAATTATTTTTGGTACCAAAAAATTTGTAAATTAGATTAAAATAAGGTTTAACGCATGTTTGTATTCATTTTTAAATAGGCCTAATCCACAAGAAATCTACGTTTTAAATACTTACATTAGAGGATATTAGATAAGAACCGAAAATTAAATGGGGGGAGGGGTTTATGCTAGGATTGAATTAGTTATTAAGAAATTTTTTTATGAATTGCGAGTAGAATATTTTGTTGAATATTTAAAACATCAATAAAATCATTTCTTTTTAAAGAACCTAGTATACCATTCAAAATAAAAATGGTGCAAGGTGTGAAACTATCTCAGATTAGTGTTGTTAAAACTCAATATTGTATTCAGCAAAATATTATGCAACCCTTATAATTTTGCTCATACAAAGGTGTCTAAGACATATATTATCGAAATCTCCAGGATTAGTCAATGTTTTTCTGGTTAAAATATTGAAAAACATTGAGTTAGCCGTTTTAAAAATGGGCTCCAAACGAGCCGTTTAATAACTCTATCTCAAATCCTATACTTATTTTCACAAAGATGAAGTAGTATGTTAATTAAATTCGATCCTGCTATCTTTCTGTTTAAAACATGATCATTGCCTTTGAGATAAACACAGCCAGATGTCAATAATTTATAACATGTTTTTCACCCCGCCTCCTTAAATTTGTAGCCCACGACGCCAAAAAAAGGTTGTGTTTCTGGTTCGAATTTATTTGACCCCGTCTTGCAAGGCTTTGGTGGGCTATCCAGATCTCTACAGTACTCATTACAACTGGCCTAATATCATTATTCATATGGCTTCAAAAAATAAGAGACATTAATTTTGGGATATGAAATATCCCAGAAAATATTTTATATGGCTACATAAATTGTCATTTTATTAAAGTCATTTAAAACCGTTTCCTTTATTCCTTATTAAAATATAATTAATGATTATTACCCCAAAAAACTAGAAAATATAGAAAACCTTTTTCTATCAAAAGAATATAAAAAACACTTGGCCAAGAAAATGTTAAAAAAAAAAATTATATGGTTGATAAACTTCAAATTTCTGAGCCAAGATTGTAATTAGTAATTGAACATCTTTAATTATCAATTAAATTGCGATATAATTTACTTAAAAAATTTTTTTTAATTAAAAATATATTTATATATCAATATTTACATCATTAAACTGCAAATTTAATTTGATGGTGATTCAAAATATATAAATTTATATATTATTTTTAAAAAAATTTTTTACAAAAATTATATTCTGGATTTTTTTTTTGGGGGGGGGGGGGGGGCTAAACGAGTGATCCTTTTTCTAAAAGTATTTGTATTCATTTCGTATTAGGCAACAAATTTTTTTGCAATAACTGCCCTTATATTAGCAACCGATTATGGTCACAATTTTTATACTTTCCTTGACCAATAAAACCTAACCTCGAAAAGGAGAACAAAATATTATGCTAAATTACATATACTTTTTACATTTTATAATTTAGTAATATAATATTTAATAAATCATATTTATAGCCTCAAATTCTCCAAATAGACTTATTCTCAATAGTTTTATCACCTAATCAACCACATTATAATTTCCATCTAATTTATAATGTATTAATATATAAATAAATGCATCTAATCGTTATGTAAATTTAAAAAGAAAATTTCATTTGTATAACAATCAATAAAATATTTAATTGATCAATTCGGAATTAAAGCTACAATAATTTAAGGATTTAATTATATGTATATCTTCGGGTTTACTAACCATATCACGAATTTTATCTAACGCTATATCAACTCCAATGGCAACCGCAAATATTTCTACACCTATTTTTGGATTTATGTTCGAAAAAAAATATATATAGTATACACTTTACATACTAAATGTTAACTTATAGTTTTTCTAAAGTTTCAAATAAAAAAATATATATTATCATTTCATAAATAATTGCTATGGACCAGAGTTGTTAAAAGATACTTTTTAAATGGATCTAGATACAGATACATCGTCTAAAATAATATCTAGATACAGATATTTTAATCAAAAATCTATCTAGATACAGAAATTTTAATCAAAAATCTATCTAGATACAGATACAGATAGAACATTTTTATATCTAGAGGATCTAGATACTTGTATCAAGATCCTTTACCAACTCTGCTATGGACTAAATGATAATGCTAATCTCTTTTGATAAGTTTATAAAATTAATTTGAAAAAGATTTGCTATTTCAGATTATTAATGGGTATACATATTAGATATTTTTTCATTATATTTAGATTTCTACTATGATTGTAATTTTCTACCCATTCGATAAAAAATAATCACAAAGGAGACATAATATATTTTTTTTAAATATCTTGCCTATTAAGAAAGAAATACGAAAAGAAAGAAATACGAAAAGAAAGAAAGAAAGAAAGAAAGAAAGAAAGAAAGAAAGAAAGAAAGAAAGAAAGAAAGAAAGAAAGAAAGAAAGAAAGAAAGAAAGAAAGAAAGAAAGAAAGAAAGAAAGAAAGAAAGAAATATTTTTGTTAATATATATTTTCCATTTAAATATTTTTAAATTTATATGAAAAAAATAGGCAAAAAATTTTTGAGCAATGATTTTTTTATCTTGAAAGATTTTTTTTTATGTAATGAAAAATTACAAAAGATTTCGGCATTTCTAAGTTAAATTTAGGTCAAAAATTTCTTTAAAAATAAAAAATTTTATTTGCTTAAGAATTTTTTTAAAGATTTTCAAACTCCTTATAAATTTCCAAAAAATTTATACTTTCCAAGTCTATTTTAACACCCTGGGAACATTGTTAGCCTATTCCAAAACGGAAAATTTATTTGAATTTTTTTATTTGTATTATACTATTAAAAACCTATAAAATATACATATGACAATAATATAAAAGATATAATAAATTATCTACTAAAATAATATATAAATATCTCTTAGGAAATAAATTAAAAATAATATTTTTAAAAAAAAAACTCATTAAAAATACAAAAAATATTTAAATTAATAAGAAGGACAATTAGCCATTTATAATATACAATTTGGATCGGCAAATTTCGATAGATACTCTTTGCCTAAAGTAAAAACTTTCGTTTGGAACATATATGATTACACGTAACTTTTGTTCTATTTTGAATAATTTTAGGTTCCTGATTTTAAATTAAAGCCGGCCTTAATAATAAACAAAATCATGCGGTCTGGAATAAAAGAAAAATTAATTTAAAAAAATTTGTGTAAATAAATATCGACTTATATACAACTTCTAAAATTCAAACCCTTCCTAACAAACATTTTTTTATAAAGCAACTAAAAGGTGAGAACACTTTAAACGATAAAATAATTTTTAATTTTTTTTTACAAAATAATGGCTTAAATTATTTATTTAAATATATAAAATATACCCATGTTTCTTAGTAAACGCGCTTGTCTACTCGCGATATAAGGTTTCGACTTACCATCCGTCATCACAATCATGACTTTGTCTGCCCCACTTCTTCCTTTTAAAATAAAGTGTTGTCTAGCCAAAGCCAGGCCTCTATCGATTCTCGTTCCACCACCTAAAAAACAAATGTTAATCTTTTTTATTTATATATATATAAATAAAACCTTGATATAAGATTTTTCTTAGTCCTTCTTTGACTTCTTCCAAAGACATATATTTATCGAAACCAAATTCAAACCTTGTTAACGAAGAACTTGAAAATTTGAGTACAGCTAATCTTGTGCTTTCTGAAGCTATTTTATTTTGGCTATCAATTATTTCGGCCGCGTTCTATAAAAAAAAATAATAATTTTAAGTTTACAAAATATTATATTATTTGTAACTTGCATAGCTTCGATTCCGCATTCAAAGATACTTGGACCGATACTACTACTTGCGTCCATCAAAAAAATTGTATCTATGCGTTTTTTTGGCTTATCTTTATTTACAAATTTATATTTTTCATCTTCATCTTTCGTGCTTAATCTTGATTTCGTTGGTACATCAGAGATCATATTTAAAAAAAAATTTACAAGTTTTTTATCGTCGCTGAGAGAGGTATTACCATTAGCATCATGATGTATCGGATATGCATCTAGTTAGAAAACGATCATATTTATTAGATTTGGATAAAATATCATTTCTTTTTACCTATATGAGATTTATTATTCGGAATTTGAAGGCTCGTTTTGAAATTATGGTTTGTAAAATTGCTATCATTTTTCTCACTATCTATAACACTTTCCCGATTGAATGAAAAAATATTCCCAGTAATTGTTTTAATCAAAAGAATATTAATAACTATAAACATTAGTATTAAATTTGGTCTAGAAATCATTTTTAAATTTTAATTTTTATTATCAAATTTAAAATAAAATTATAGTTTTTAATTTTAAATACAAAATTATTCATTTTTATATTATTTCTCTAGGGTCAAGGTTTTATAATTATATAATATCTATAATTATGATTGACCTTATGCATACGACTATAAATAATATTATCAATTCCCTATCTAACTTATAAAAAAAAATTCATTCATTTTTCCATAATATAATAACAATTATCTATTAATTGTTCAAATTTTTTTTAAAACATTGTTTAAAATTCATATTTAAAATTTCTGTATTAACAATAAAAATGATATATTTTTTCACAAAATTTTTAATAAATTGTAAAAATTTACCGATTGGTATTATAAAAATAGTGCTTTTTTCAGCTTTGATCGCGTTTGTTTAAATTTTAAGATATGATGATTTCGACGGAAATTTATTTCATCATGGAACCCACCTATGAATTTCGGACAATTTTGTAAACTTTGATATTAGTTTTTCCATCGATTTTTTATATAAATTTTAAATGAATCTAAGGTTAACATCAATTGTCTACATTCTCTTAAAGAAAGAAAGAAAGAAAGAAAGAAAGAAAGAAAGAAAGAAAGAAAGAAAGAAAGAAAGAAAGAAAGAAAGAAAGAAAGAAAGAAAGAAAGAAAGAAAGAAAGAAAGAAAGAAAGAAAGAAAGAAAGAAAGAAAGAAAGAAAGAAAGAAAGAAAGAAAGAAAGAAAGAAAGAAAGAAAGAAAGAAAGAAAGAAAGAAAGAAAGAAAGAAAGAAGCTATTCTGAATATGGTGGAATAGATTTTCCACGAAAGTCGGATATTTAGATTTAAAAAATGGCTCAAAAAATGATTCAAAGTTTTAAAAAAAAATAGTATATTGCCAAAAACACATTGCCGCTAACATAATATTTATATTTTCCTATTGCTAACTAAAATTTAATTTAAATCCTCCCCCCCCCCCCCAAAAAAAAAAAAGGCTAAATGTTTTATCTTAAGGGGAATCGCCGAGGAGAGATCAAAAAATTGGAAAGTTAAGACAATAAAATTTCGATATGACTTGGATTGCTAGTAGGGCTGGAAACCAATATTAAAAACCCCAAGACAAACGAAATATTTTATTAGTATTAGGTCTAAAATATTGGTTTGAATGAACAATATTTTCTATTTCTTGTATTGGTGTTATTTTTCATTCAAATGATAGATTAAGAATAGAAATAGTGATTTAATAAACTTGCAATTTGTAGTTTTAAATAAACATGTAAAAAAAAACACATGAAACTTTTAAAAACAAGACTGAGAACCAACTCTCCAAATCTTTCTGAATTCAAATTCTTTTTTTAAACTAGGAATTTATGAAGTGATGTATAAAAACTTAATTTAACATAAAAATATAGCAAAATGGATAAACTAAAATATAATAACTATCTATAAAATACAGTGAAAAAGAATTATATGTCTGTAATATGGATCTTGAATGCGTATCCAACTTTATTATAAGCACGGGCAAGCTTGGATGGTATGTTCATCTAGTGAACAACTTTTGTCCATTATAACATTGTCTAAGAACGCCCTCTCAGAACTAGCTGAAATTGCAGGATAATCTGGCATCAATATCTTTTTTGATTTAATTTCCACTTATATCATAAATTTTAGCTTCTCCCATAACTGCTTATTTTTGCCCTATTCCTATCATGACTATTTAACTTGATATATTTTCATAAAAAGATAGCATATTAGATTTATTTTATGTTTCGTGTTCAACTAAATTGAAATATAATATATTTTCCCTTTAGATATCGTAAAAGGGTGTCTATACTATTATCTTTTAATAAGTTTGATATATTGTAATTATAATAATTATCAAGTTTAGTTAAGGCATCTAAAGAAAACCGCTGTAAAATAGTATTAGGAGTATTATTGTAACTAAACTTATTCAAAAATAATGGAATTTATGGGAATAATGGTTGGAACTTATGAAATGTTTGCACATGTGGCCATCTCTGTGCGAAATTACATGGTTGAAATTCTCGATAAATTTCTAAATTCCAGGCTGAGTCACTATTATAATTTTGTAAATGATTAGTATATGTTGTCAAATAGGGTTTGAGAAATATATCCCTTACAAGATTTTGGTTTGTTTCAGTACCAAAATTGGGAGAGGATTGTTTAAGATTGAATTTTTTTCAATAAATATTTTTTCGAGATAAAGGAATTTTTATTCTTTTTTAAATTTTCTTATCTTTAAATTTCATTTAAGGCTCCAGGGGATCATAACAACCAAACGAACATCGCAAGTTATTATTTATATTGTATTTAAACTATATCAAACCGGTAATTGGTATTGTAAACCAAGAATTTATTGTATTGATCCCACCCCTTATTGCTAGTTTTGACGAAGGTAAAATTTATTCTTCCGGGGTTTATGTTTTGGCCGATATTAATCTACCAAGTTTTTTATTAGGTCATGGGCTTGATGTACAAAGGTTGCGAATATGGTCGTAATCACAGGAACTAAGTGATATTGATCTTATATCTCAATGTATTTTTTGCATTTCAAACTTAGATCTTTGTTTAAATTTGACAAAGCCATTGGTCGATGCACATTTTATTTTACAAGGAAGTTATGAAAGGATAAGTTATATCAATAATCTATTAGGAAGTTAACCAACACCAATTATATTAATTGTAAATATATATATAATCATATTTAAATGACATAACACATAATATGTAAATAGAATACAATAAATTACTAATTTAATACATCCCCCTATATTAATTAAGAGACGCCTATATCTCTTCAATCATTCGTTTTGGCGGCCTAGTGTCATCTTGGTGTATCCAACTCTCTCTGATCACTGCCCGTGATCACTCGTTCCGCGTATCTAATACCACATGTTCCCTTAACTAGTCATCATGTTTTCACAGTACACGGGCGTCTCGACTACATAGAGATATAATCCCCTCCTAACTTGAAATACCCTTTCTCTCCAACCCTTGGTGGTTTCGTTCCTCATCCATACATGTCGATCAACGTCAAATTCCCTAACAATAGAATGTGTGTCATGTTCTCGACTTTGTTATTGGATTTATTAATCTCATTTCCCACCCAATCTAGACTAATTATTATTTGACGACCTAATCTTCGCTGGTGACCTACCCGTCGAACTATGTTCTCCGAGCCTATATGCTGCTACTTTTTGAGTCATCGTCTCTTGCAGGTCATTAATTGATTCTCGACTGGCATAATACCTCCCTTTCAAAGTTCGAATGGTTTGTTCCGCCTGCCCATTTGTCTTTGGGTGGTACAGCGTTGAGCGAATGTGGCACAAATGTTTTCTTCACACAATCGATAAAATTCTGTAAAAATAAATTGACGTAATTAATGAACATTCTTGGGGTTAGGTGTGGCCTGGATTGCTTTTACTTTTTCCTCGCTTGGATGTACCCCATTTTGGTTGATCACGATACCTAGAAACGAAACAGAATTCCGTAAAATTTGAAATTTTTAAAATTTGACTTTGAGGCCTGCTTCCTACAGCCTATTGAGTACTATTTTAAAATTAACCAGATGTTAAGTGTCATTTTTCCCGGAGATAATTACATCTTCCAGATACACTTTAATCATCTGGCAATCTTTCAAAACATTATCCATGTAACGCTGGAAAATAGTTGGCGCGCACGACCGGCATTTTCGATATCGAAAATATCCTTTATGTGTTGAGATGACCAAATATTCTTGGGACTCTGGCTCAACGGCCATTTTTAGATACGCTTTCTTAAATCTACCACTGTAAAACGGTTTACCCCCTGAATCTTTAACAGTAAGTCATCTAGATTTGGAATAAAGTGATTTTCATATAAGATGGTGATTTAAACTCACTTGAAATCACCTGACATTTTCCGTTGGGGTTGCCCACGGCACCCTAGTTATAGAGGAATTGATGGGTTGCAAAATATCCGCAGCAACAAGGCGATCCAGTTCGAGTTCAACCGCTTTGTGTAACGGAAAGGTCACTCGACGAGTTGGGAACGATTTTGGAACAATCGAATCTTTTAATTAAAGTGGCACCTCGATATACTTAAAACCCCAGTTTTCTATCAAAAACGGCTTTGAAATATTTAGCTAACAAAGGTCCGTTGAGTCTTCCGTTAGTGACATCCTCAGCCAGCACCAATTGTATTCGACCGGGGTATCGTTGGGCTGGGAGTTGATATTATTTGTCTCCTATTGAATTTGAGAACTTGTTGTATGCTTACCTGTCTCGGTAACTTAAAACCATATACTTAAATCCATGGCAACCCAAACACAGGTAAGTCATTTGACTTTATTATAATAACTGATAATTTACGAATGTTACCCACATGTACACGAACCATGATTTCACCCATTAGATCAGGCATATTCCCCTGATAATGGATTTGTAGAAGATGTTGGTGGTTTGCCAATCTCCCAAATATTCAATCCTATAATGGAAACTTGTACTCGTATCATAGTCAAACGTGACACTAAGTCCATTTATTTTGGCTGTAATCTTTGCCCTTTTAATTAATCCCCTTGTCCAAAGATTATTTATTATCATTTGAGTGAAAGTGTTGCTTCACTGAGTTTGAGTTGCGATATACAGGCTTACTACGGCACCGGTTCATTATGCTAGCCTGCACATTTCATACATTTTTTATCGTAAAACTTGCTAGTTTCATATATTTATTATCTCTTTTCTCACTCTTGAAATTAGGCATTTTATATTTGTCATGTTGTGGCCTGACACTATTCACAAGCTCTTTCTTAAGAGCCATTTCATTCTGAGCTCTTTCCTTTGCCGTAGCCATATCTAGCACAAACTGGAACGTCAGAGTTTTTGTTCACATCCATTGCTAAAGGATATTTAGCCCTAAGTTCAACTTCGAGACCTGGTAGATCTATACCCGCAACCAATTGATCTCTTAACGGAAGTCAACTTCTGACGGCGTAAAACAACACGCTTTCGCAGTTATTTTGATCTTATTGGCGAATTCTCCAATTGGTTCATTCTCATTCCTAATTAACCTTATAAAGTCTAATCGACTACCAAAGATGGTTTTATTCTGCTCAAAAATATGTAGTGAAACACTCCTTATCTTATCAAATTTAGTCGTTTAGAATGGTTTTAGGAAATAAATATTTTTCGAGAATGTCAATGCCTTCAGCGTTAAAACTTACTATGAACAGGTCCTTATTCTCCTGCAGTTTTTTAATCTCATTGTTTAGTCCAAAATTTGAACCAACGTTCAATGACCCCCCCCCCCCCCCCATTTAATTACATTTTAGTGATTTAGTCATTTACATTTTAATCTTTAATCCAATCACAATGCACAATGCATATTTTATATTACAAGGAAGTTATGAAAGGATAAGTGATATCAATAATCTATTACCAACACCGATTATATTAATCGGAAATATAAATACAATCATATCTAAATGACGAATTTAAAACATAAAATGTAAATAGAATATTACAATAAATTATTCCTTTACAACAGTCGATTTAAGAAAAATCTTATCCCATTAAGTTACCATCTCTCTATGTTATTCTAATGACTCCATTAGGTCTTCTATCATCTGGAAACATTTGTATGGGGTTTCTTTTGTGAAAAATATCTTAGTAAAGTTTAAAATCCGTTTTATAAGCAAGTTGCATAGAGAGTCTCTGAGCTCGCCCATGTTTCTGATATATTGAACAATGTCTATACGAATAGGCTTGTTTGTGTCATCTTGCTGCTTTATGTGACACGATTGAATATTTAAATAATTGCTAGCGTATAGCTGAATTTCTGGTCATTGAGTTCCAAGCCAAGTTTTTTAGATGGAAATACCTCTAAATATTAATCTCATGGATCCTTATTCCAAACAATGATTGACAGATGCAGATTAGTGTAAAAATAATAAACGGTACTTGCCATCATGACTGACAGTTTCTGCTTTATTAAATTGGGAAGAAAAGTGCCAGACGAATTCATGTTTATCTAGCAAATGATCTAAAAATATTTTAGGGATGTTTTTTTTTATTAAGAAATAAGCCTTATTTGATGGAAAGAAATATTCAGAAAGTGGGGGCTAAATAAAATTTTATGAAAAGATGTCTGATAGTCCTTCACCATCCTGCTATATTTATTAAACAATGATTATTTTGCCTGTCCGATAGGGTGTTTTTATTTAAATTTAGACCGATTAAATTATCTTATAACGTGGAAGAAAAAGAAAAGTTAGAATCCACTATAATAACTGAACAAATAAGGTTATGAGATTAAATAATAATGATAGACATGATTTTAAAAAATTTATTATGGATGTTATATTTTCTATGTTACATTCTATACATATTTTAAATTTATGGGCAGCATTCTATATTCATTCTATCTATACATATTTTAAATTTATGGACAGCGATTTCTTTTATATTCTATTTTATTTATTTAGATAAAATTAATTATGGATAAATTTGTTTTACATAAAAAAAACAATTTATTTTATTTTTCAATTTTTGGGAGAATATAACTTAACAAATGAAAGAACTACTAATTCATTCTTTATTGATGTCTATGGATTCAAATATTCTTAACTCACTCTTTATAATGAATGTGGTTATTCAAGATTCAAAAACAGATAAGATTTATATTTCTTTAAAATAATCATTACATAATCTCACTATTACAATATCGGAAATAATAATTTGCACTCATTTTTGTTAAATTACAACTGGTTAAAAGTTTGTCGATATCCTTGAGAAAAAAATACCCTTCATAAAATTCACGTTCGCTCATTTTGGGCAGGTCTGTGACCAACGTGCTAGATAGATAAGATAAGAAAATAAAATTGGTAAAAACCTATAAAATAAAAATGAATCTATTCTCAGTTTAGTTAAGTCAATCCTGTTTTATCTCCTTACAATCCCCTATTTTCCTCACAATTCTAGGATTTCCTCCCCAATGTCTATTCAAAAATTTTTTGAGGTGTTATTTTGCAATTTACTTTTCGATATTTATGATTCAAAATATTTATCTTATGAGCCTATAGTTATAAATACCTGGCCATTTTATAATTGCACAAATAAAGGTATAATATTTTTTTGAAAAATTAACAATTTATATAAGCTTGGGAGATTATAGAAAATAATGGAAGTGCATTGGATGCTGTAGAAGCTGGATGTAATATTTGTGAACAAGGACAATGTAGTCGTTCAGTTGGTTATGGGGGTCATATTGATGAAAATGGTGAGACAACATTGGATGCAATGATAATGGATGGGTAAATATTGCTTTTAGTATTTATATAAATAATTTGCCATTAATTTATTTTTTCTTAAACAGAGAATCCCAGGAAATGGGAGCAGTGGGCTCTTTATATAAAATAAAAAATGCAATATCAGTAGCCCGGAAGATAATGGACTATACACAACATTCTTTCTTGGTAGGAGAAGCAGGTAAAATATTAAACAAGACTTGTTGATTTTCTAAAATTTAATTAGAATTGATTTGTAAAATTAAAATTCACTTATTTCAAATAAAATAAATTTTAAATAATAATAATTGTATAAGGCCATTATTACATGTTATATTTAAATAAATAGGTCATTTATGAAAGATATCAACAATAAATTCCTACTTTTCCTTAATTAAGATATGTATTAAACATTGATATTAATATTATATATATTATATTCATGGATCATTAGAATGTTTCAGTGGTGTGACTTATTGTGTCTTGCTAAATTAATGGTCAATAGTTTGAATTTAGTAAATAACCAAATTTTAATATAAATTACATTATTTTAATAAAGTAACAGATTTTTATTAAAAATGGTCTAATATTATTTTAAATATAGGGCTAGATTTTATTGGCTTAAACAATATTCAGAACTGTGCCAATATTTATGATATTTTTAAAAACTAATTTAATTCAATATTTATATTGTTTTTAGTTATTTTATGATTGTATATATAATTATATATAAGGATTTTATGTTCAATTTCATAATAATAAATTAATAAAAGGAACCAAAATTCAATTTATTTGTAATGTTTAAAAAAATTGTATTATTTTTAAAAGCTAGAAGAGCTAAAAAAAATTTAATATAATTTTTGATAAATTATCTGCAATAAGAAAAGGATTTAAACATATATAAGTAACATTCGGCTATTGTTGTTAAGCTTGAAGCCTAATTTGAAAAATGGCTAACTTATGATTTTGGCCAAATGTAAATTACTCATTGATATTTTTCCCATAGATGGATTTGGACCTAATGGAAAAATTTGTGGCTTAGGATAGATAAAATCTTGATTTATTTATTTTTAAAAATTGGCTTTTTTAAATAATTTACAACCTTACAAATAGTATATTTCAAAATAAAAAACATAATACACTTTATCATTACTGAAGGTTAGTTGTTTTTTTTTCTCTAAAGAAAGTAATGTTAAAAATACCAATTTGGGTTGATTTTTAAAAAAGTCCCAATTAATATTTTAGCCAAAATAATATTATGCTAGCCTCTAAATTTTCCAAATAGATGTTCAAACCTTACATCCATTTAGGAGCAAAATCTCCAGGCTTACATAATATTATTTTGGTTATAATCTTAATTGAACTGTTTTTTTTAAATCTAAAATAGCAATAGAAAGTATTGATATTTTTTATGATATTGATTTAAAAATAGTAAATCAAAATCAATATAAATATCAGATCGATATCAGTTATCAGATCGGGTTTATAGTAATATTGGGAAATATTGAATAGGGTTGGATTGGCGAAAAATTTTTGGACCAATAGTCAAAATATTTTCCCTATATTTTATAGTGTAGGTTAATATTGATATTGGTTTTAATTATTATAAAAAACTCTTGATTATGTTTAAAATAAACATTATCATTTTCAAAAAGGGGTGCAAATTGAATGATGCCCTTGTTCATTAAAAGTTTTGATGGGAAAATATATCTATTCTTTCTGCACAAGCCATGGTCATTCCATATCAAATCGATCAAAAAGTGCCATTTTTGCCGACCCCTTTTAAAATTATTAAAGATTTCTGGAATTATTTAGATAGGTAATAAAAAATAAGAAAGCCGTTTATTTTAACTTGCTAGCATAACCTGGTTCCCGAGAACAGAGCCTTAAAGATGCGAAAAATACATGTAAAATTTATAAATTGTTTGTATAAAGCTCTTTTTTTTGAGGTATGAATTATATCAATATGAATTTAAATGAAGGAGAATATATTGTTTACGCAGATTTAGCTGAAAATTGTGCCTTTGTGGTTCTAGATGTAAGGATTTTGGAATGAAGCGTAAATTACCATTTTCCTTTTTTGATTCATTACAAGTCACTTAATTTATATAATTTAAGTTAGGAAATGATATCGGAATCTCTTATTCATAATACAATTGCCATTCATTTATTCCCGAAATATCTAGCCCGCTACTTGACAGAAATTTAAAGCCACCCAAAAAATTCTTATACTCAGATGGAGCAGCATCACAATATAAGAATCGTAAAAATTTAATCAATCATTACCAACATAAAGTTGATTCGCAATAAGAGCTGAGTGGCATTTATGGGCCACATCTTATGACAAGCTGTCTTTTGATGGAGTAAGTACAATCAAACGTTTGGCGGCCAGGGCTAGCTTACAAAGATCTGTTTCAGAAGAAATAACTTGTCCTAAAGTGTTTTTTTGCATATTCTAAGAAAAATATTATAGGCATAAGATTTCTAATTTATTAATATACATTATAATTTTTTTTATTAAGGAATAGACTTATATTATTGAAGACGAGTATGAGAATGCAAACAATTTTAGAAGAAAGATTCAATAAAGCGGGTACCACACCAGGAACGCAAAAATTTCATATTTTTATCCAATTTCTCAGGATAAAATTGAAGGTAAATTTTATTCAAATTAAGCAGAATCACAAATATTATATATAAATATCTCTCGAATATTAATTGGAATTTAATATATGAAAAATATATGGATATATAACATGTCGTCGGTCTAGCACTTGCGCAGGAAAATGTTATTGAATTTTGACGATAACTTTGGCCAAAAATTAATATTTTTTAATCTAGTTTTTATTTTTATATATATGGGGAATTAAATAAGTTATTATCCACTTCTAACTCAAAAATTTTGAAAATGTCGTGGAGCACTCCAATTTTAGACCGACGATGTATCTATGGCAATCAATGGTTATAATTAATATGAATAATAAAAAAATTAAACGAAAGATATTTATTATTGGAATTTTGATACATTATGAAGATATCTAAAGGGCATTCGCTCCCACTGTCCCTCAGTTTAATTCTCGCGTTTAATAGAATTAAAAATTATAAAAAAATATCCTTTTTATAAGCTACTAATTTATAACTTTGCCTTAGTTTTGTTAAAAAAACGGCTAACTATATTTCATGCAGAGATATATTACGGAATATTTTGCTCATAGAATGAACATAGGTCCTAGGCATATATTATCGAAATCCAGAGGGTTAGGCAATATTTTTCTAGCTAAAATATTGAGTTAGCCGATGAGCCGTTTAACAACACTACTTTGCCTATTTTATAACAAAATTTTTTCCTTCTTGGTAAAAATGCATATATTTTGAAAGAATAGATAGCATCGCCAAAGTTATCGCATCTTATATATATATATATTTATTAAAAGATGTCTAATTAAAATGCAAAAATTTTTTTTTTCGAAAACCCTTAAAAACACGGGTAACGCAACATACGACCTCAAATTGGCGCCTAATTTTTTTTTCCTCTTATGATAGACCATAAAGATTTTATTTTTAAACTAAAATATGATATTATAATATAAATTTTAGTAAATAGATTTTTCATTTTTTATTTACTTATCTAAATAATTCCAGAAATTTAAAAAATAGTCGGCCGAATCATGATTGATTTGTCGTGGAATAATACTTTTTAAACATATTTTTTACTTAAATTGAAAAGTATTTTATTATGCTAATGATATCTATTTATTAAATTTTATTTTATATCTTGGAATAAAATATTTATTAATTCTACGATAGCTACAAAGTTTGCTCTTCAAATGGGATTCGAAGAAGAAAATTTGACAACCAATTATTCGATAAAGGAATTCAAAAATTGGCTCGATAATAAGTGCCAACCTAATTTTAGAAAGGTAATATTTGCATTTAACAGGTTTTTAAAAATTATCGTATTGGTATATATGTTAGCGTCAATGTGAATTTTCGGCAATGTGATGTAGTGGTAGGCAATGTAAATGTGAGATTTCGGCAATGTGTTCTATTTTACAAATTTATTATTTATTCAAGATTAATTTATTATTTATATAAGATTAATTTATTATTTATTTAATATTAATTTATTATTTATTTAATATTAATTTATTATTTATTTAATATTAATTTATTTTTTGATATAATATTTTAATTTGTTATATTATCTTTTTAAATATATTTTTTGATTGATATATTTTTTTAATATATTATAATTTGTTATATATTTTTTTACATATTTTTTTAATATAATTATTTTTTTATATATTTTTTTTGATTGATATTTTTTTTTAATATAATTTTTTTTAAATATTTTTTTTTTAATATAATTTTTATATATTTATTTTTTACGTAGATTTTTTTTGATAGATAATTTTTTTTTGTTTTTTGGTTTATATTATTTTTTAAATAAAACTTTAGAGGTAATATATTTTAATTTGTTATATTATTTTTTTAAATATATTTTTTTTGATATTTTTTTTTAAGTATATTGAAATAATATATTATAATTTGTTATATTATTTTTTACATATTTTTTTTTGATTGATATATTTATTTTTTACGTAGATTTTTTTTGATAGCTAATATTTTTTGGTTTATATTATTTTTTAAATAAAACTTTAGAGGTAATATATTTTAATTTGTTATATTATTTTTTTTTTGATTGATATTTTTTTTAAAATAATTTTTAGATAATATTTTAATTTGTTATATTATTTTTTTATATATTTTTTGATTGATATTTTTATTATAATGGTTTTTTATGTATTTATTTTTCCCTTAAATTTTTTCTTGATATATTTTTTGATAGCTAAATTTTTTTTTATGATTGATTTTTTTTTAAAATAATTTTAGATAATATATTTTAATTTGTTATATTATTTTTTTATATATTTTTTGATTGATATTTTTTAATATAATGGTTTTTTATTTATTTTTTTCACGTAAATTTTTTCTTGATATATTTTTTGATATCTAAATTTTTTTTTATTTTTTATGTTATATTATTTTTTTAAATATATTTTTTGATTGATATTTTTTTTAAAATAATTTTTAGATAATATATTTTAATTTGTTATATTATTTTTTTATATATTTTTTGATTGATATTTTTTAATATAATGGTTTTTTATGTATTTATTTTTCACGTAAGATTTTTCTTGATATATTTTTTGATAGCTAAATTTTTTTTTATTTGTGTTATTATTATTTATTTAAATATATTTTTTGATTGATATTTTTTTAAAAATAATTTTTAGATAATATATTTTAATTTGTTATATTATTTTTTTATATATTTTTTGACTGATATTTTTTATTATAATGGTTTTTTATGTATTTATTTTTCACGTAAATTTTATCTTGATATATTTTTTGATAGCTAAATTTTTTTTTATTTTTTGTGTTATATTATTTTTTGATTGATATTTTTTTTAAAATATATTTTAGATAATATATTTTAATTTGTTATATTATTTTTTTATATATGGTTTTTTATGTATTTATTTTTCACGTAAATTTTATCTTGATATATTTTTTGATAGCTAAATTTTTTTTTATTTTTTGTGTTATATTATTTTTTTAAATATATTTTTTGATTGATATTTTTTTTTAAATAATTTTTAGATAATATATTTTAATTTGTTATATTATTTTTTTATATATTTTTTGACTGATATTTTTTATTATAATGGTTTTTTATGTATTTATTTTTCACGTAAATTTTCTTGATATATTTTTTGATAGCTAAATTTTTTTTTATTTTTTGTGTTATATTATTTTTTTAAATATATTTTTTGATTGATATTTTTTAAATAATTTTTAGATAATATATTTTAATTTGTTATATTATTTTTTTATATATTTTTTGACTGATATCTTTTATTATAATGGTTTTTTATGTATTTATTTTTCACGTAAATTTTCTTGATATATTTTTTGATAGCTAAATTTTTTTTTATTTTTTGTGTTATATTATTTTTTTAAATATATTTTGATTGATATTTTTTTTTAAATAATATATTTTAATTTGTTATATTATTTTTTTATATATTTTTTGATTGATATTTTTTTTTAAATATTTTTTAGATTATATTTTAATTTGTTATATTATTTATATTATTTTATGAAATATATTTTTTGATTGATATATTTTTTTAATATAATGATTTTTATGTATTTATTTTTTATGTATTTATTTTTCACGTAAATTTTTTCTCGATATATTTTTTGATAGCTAAATTTTTTTTTATTTGTGTTATTATTATTTATTTAAATATATTTTTTGATTGATATTTTTTTTAGAGATAATATATTTTAATTTGTCATAATTTTTTTAAATATATTTTTTGATTGATATTTTTTTAAAATGATTTTTATATAATTTATTTTTAACGTAATTTTTTCTATTTTATATCTTTTGATTCCAATTTTATAGGTAAAAGTGACAAAAGGTATAATCGTAATTTTTGAACTTTTTTAAGTTTTTTAATGTAATTTTCAGTGCAGATGTATTATAGAAAAGTGACAATTGTCATAATCGTTATTTTTGAACATTTTTTAGTTTTTTTAAAGTAAATAGGTAAAAATATGTTTAGTAAACGTGTTAAATTAAAATTTCAGTAAAGATGTACTATAAAAAATGACAATTGTCATAATCGTTATTTTTTAATTTTTTTAAAGTAAATAGGTAAAATTATGTTTTGTAAACATGTTAAATTAATATTTCAGTGAAGATGTACTATGGAAAAGTGACAATTGTCATAATCGTTATTTTTGAAATTTTTTGATTTTTTTTAAAGTAAATAGTTAAAATTATGTTTTGTAAAAATGTTAAATTAATATTTCAGTGAAGATGTACATGGAAAAGTGACAATTGTCATAATCGTTATTTTTGAACATTTTTTAATTTTTTTAAAGTAAATAGGTAAAAATATGTTTAGTAAACGTGTTAAATTAATATTTCAGTGTAGATGTACTATGAAAAAGTGACAATTGTCATAATCGTTATTTTTGAACATTTTTTAGTTTTTTTAAAGTAAATAGGTAAAAATATGTTTAGTAAACGTGTTAAATTAAAATTTCAGTTTAGATATGTTTTATATTATATAGACACTAACAGGAATATTAACATTAAAATTCTTAAATTCGCTATTATTTATATATTGAAAATTAAAGATGAATTATTTTCCTGTAAATCGTCAATGCCTTGATTTGATTAATCTCGAGATTTCAGCATGAATACATTAATGACCTCAAATGATAAAAAATTTTACTATTACGATTACACCTTAATCTTCATAGCAGCCGGAAATGTTTTGTAACATAATTTATAATAGTAGACCTATGTATAAATAAAATATTTTTAGGATTAATCTGTTTTTTCTAAAATATTAACTGCGAAATATTTAAATATAGAATCCTGCATCGGTTATTTGTATATCAACTAACTATAATATCTTTGACTTATTTATTTCAATTCTGTGAGTAAATATATTTTAAATATTTATTCACTTTAGTGAACTATCTAAAATTACAAGTTAGAGCTATTGAGATGTATATCTATCACTAAATACATTTTCATGAATATATTTATAAACGAAATAAATTTTAGCAATTAACTATGTTGCAATATAGCGTACATTAAATACTATTAGCCCTTATATTTATTACTAAGATTATGCGTCAAACATTATAAGTTCATCTAAGATTTTTTGAGAAATAAAGGTTTTTGAGTAACTTTTTTTATACTATATTTTATTAATAAATGCTAGGCTCTCTGTTTGAAGGCCTTTGGCCAGTTATTGTTTTAAATTTTCTTTAGGTTTATACTCTTTTTTTAAAAAAAAATTTCTCACGAATTTTATAAGGTCGTTATTTTTAATATTTTTGTGACATAGTGGTTTATTCTTAATTATTTTTAAATAATATTTACCAAATCAGACATATTTGGTAAAATGGGTGGGAATTTTTTACTCCCCCCCCCTCCCCCCAACTTAATATTATGTTAAAATACATTTTTACACCATATTATTAATGGATATCTGGTAGCAAGCCTTCCCTATAAGATTATATCTTCATAATAGAAAAAACAATATTTACAATACACATTTTTTATTACTATATAATTCTATATAAATATAAATAAATAATTTATTTTGACATTATTTTTTGTATGACAATGTGAATTGCTGGACACATTAGATGCCTTGCATTTTTGCATCTATTGGTCCTACAATTTTGTTTGCAATGGCAATGTTTAAAACCTTGCCCAGAGCCTATTGAAGACATGCCAACCATTGTTCTAAAGGTATGACAACTTGGTGGCTTATCCTTAACGTTAATAAAGTTTTTTTTGCAAGGTCAAATTGTGACCTAGCATAATGACCAGATAAATGGCCACGACTTGTTCCTAATTTGTAAAATCCATCTGTGGATTTATCTGTAATTACTCCCAATAGCATTTTATGATCCAGTCTTCTCTGATCAACTGGTGGAATTGGCAATAATACGGAATCACCAATTTCTCCAGGTTTTAGTTTTTTGTCGCTACCTCTTTTCATCTTTGTAGCTTGTACATAAACCCTCTTTCGAAATTTTCCTAATTTTCTTGATCGCATTAATATGTTTTCGAATGGTATCGTCTTCGGTAGCTATAAAATATTTGAATAGTTTTACAAGATAAAAGCATCACTTTATACTAGGTATAAAAATATGATTATACAAAAATTAGACGAAAATTGAATCGTAATTGTAGGATTTTAAAAAAATACATTTTTTTTCAAAGAGAAAAATTTTAAATAATTTCTAATCACTTAAAATAATTTGTCATTAAGATTTATATTATAATTTTAAAAAATATTTCTAATAAAAATATATACCTAGATCAGGAGAGGGCCAATATTTTTGGATAGACTTGGGATTCTTTTCACATTCCGTGGTAAAATATTATATTATACGTATCATTATTAACAAATAAAAATGCATTCCAATTTATTATGGCCTTACAAAACTAATGGTTTAGAAAGCCCCTTGAAGTGTTTTGCCTCACCCCGCTATTGGGGCTTTTTGGACAATTTTTACTTTTACAAAAAATAAAATTAAAAAAAAAGATTATATTCTTAAATTTTTTTATAAGGCACCTTTATAGAGTATAGTTTTAGGTATCTAATCATATATATATTTTTATATTATCTAAAAAAACCAGGAGCTAGCCAATTTTGTAAAAATCGGTTCGACTAACCCCAGTCTCCCCTAACTGTAAAATATTATATGTTAACTAATGCATCTTAAAAATATATACCAGGATCCGGTGATATACAATCTTCTCGGATAGAATTGCTATTGTTTTCAAAATCAACTACAAAATATTATATGTTAACTAATGCAATTTAAAAATATATACCAGGATCCGGTGATCTACAATCTTCTCGGATAGATGTGTTACAGTTTTCAAAATCAACTACAAAATATTATATGTTAACTAATGCATCTTAAAAATATATACCAGGATCCGGTGTTATACAATCTTCTCGGATAGAATTGCTATTGTTTTCAAAATCAACTACAAAATATTATATGTTAACTAATGCATCTTAAAAATATATACCAGGATCCGGTGATATACAATCTTCTCGGATAGATGTGTTACAGTTTTCAAAATCAACTACAAAATATTATATGTTAACTAATGCATCTTAAAAATATATACCAGGATCCGGTGTTATACAATCTTCTCGGATAGAATTGCTATTGTTTTCAAAATCAACTACAAAATATTATATGTTAACTAATGCATCTTAAAAATATATACCAGGATCCGGTGATATACAATCTTCTCGGATAGATGTGTTACAGTTTTCAAAATCAACTACAAAATATTATATGTTAACTAATGCATCTTAAAAATATATACCAGGATCCGGTGTTATACAATCTTCTCGGATAGAATTGCTATTGTTTTCAAAATCAACTACAAAATATTATATGTTAACTAATGCAATTTAAAAATATATACCAGGATCCGGTGATCTACAATCTTCTCGGATAGAATTGCTATTGTTTTCAAAATCAACTACAAAATATTATATGTTAACTAATGCAATTTAAAAATATATACCAGGATCCGGTGATCTACAATCTTCTCGGATAGATGTGTTACAGTTTTCAAAATCAACTACAAAATATTATATGTTAACTAATGCATCTTAAAAATATATACCAGGATCCGGTGTTATACAATCTTCTCGGATAGAATTGCTATTGTTTTCAAAATCAACTACAAAATATTATATGTTAACTAATGCAATTTAAAAATATATACCAGGATCCGGTGATCTACAATCTTCTCGGATAGATGTGTTACAGTTTTCAAAATCAACTACAAAATATTATATGTTAACTAATGCATCTTAAAAATATATACCAGGATCCGGTGATATACAATCTTCTCGGATAGATGTGTTACAGTTTTCAAAATCAACTACAAAATATTATATGTTAACTAATGCATCTTAAAAATATATACCAGGATCCGGTGATATACAATCTTCTCGGATAGAATTGCTATTGTTTTCAAAATCAACTACAAAATATTATATGTTAACTAATGCAATTTAAAAATATATACCAGGATCCGGTGATCTACAATCTTCTCGGATAGATGTGTTGCAGTTTTCAAAATCAACTACAAAATATTATATGTTAACTAATGCATCTTAAAAATATATACCAGGATCCGGTGTTATACAATCTTCTCGGATAGAATTGCTATTGTTTTCAAAATCAACTACAAAATATTATATGTTAACTAATGCATCTTAAAAATATATACCAGGATCCGGTGATATACAATCTTCTCGGATAGATGTGTTACAGTTTTCAAAATCAACTACAAAATATTATATGTTAACTAATGCATCTTAAAAATATATACCAGGATCCGGTGTTATACAATCTTCTCGGATAGAATTGCTATTGTTTTCAAAATCAACTACAAAATATTATATGTTAACTAATGCAATTTAAAAATATATACCAGGATCCGGTGATCTACAATCTTCTCGGATAGATGTGTTACAGTTTTCAAAATCAACTACAAAATATTATATGTTAACTAATGCATCTTAAAAATATATACCAGGATCCGGTGTTATACAATCTTCTCGGATAGAATTGCTATTGTTTTCAAAATCAACTACAAAATAATATATGTTAACTAATGCAACTTAAAAATATATACCAGGATCCGGTGATATACAATCTTCTCGGATAGATGTGTTACAGTTTTCAAAATCAACTACAAAATATTATATAATGCATCTTAAAAATATATACCAGGATCCGGTGTTATACAATCTTCTCGGATAGAATTGCTATTGTTTTCAAAATCAACTACAAAATATTATATGTTAACTAATGCAATTTAAAAATATATACCAGGATCCGGTGATCTACAATCTTCTCGGATAGATGTGTTACAGTTTTCAAAATCAACTACAAAATATTATATGTTAACTAATGCATCTTAAAAATATATACCAGGATCCGGTGTTATACAATCTTCTCGGATAGAATTGCTATTGTTTTCAAAATCAACTACAAAATATTATATGTTAACTAATGCATCTTAAAAATATATACCAGGATCCGGTGATATACAATCTTCTTGGATAGAATTGCTATTGTTTTCAAATTCATCTACAAAATATTATATTTTAATTAAATAAAAATATATTACCAAAATCTTCCGAATCTTTATAATTTACCAGATTATGGAAATAGCTTTTATCGTCATCCAAATAAGCTATAGTATATTATAACGAATTCATTGTATAATAATATTCATGATAACAAAACAACGTGTTGGGCTAATGCGTTGGGAACGATCCAGTTCCAAAAAAATATATCTTATCATAGAGGAATCAAATCATCACCCTATGAGGTTATGTTTGGACATAAACCTAATATCTGGGATTCCTCTTTGACAAGTGTAATTAAATTATATTTATGCAATTATAAATTTATTTAAACCAGAAAAATTGGAAGATACAGGAAATGATACTGGTATATTCTTTTAATATTATACAATGAATTCGTTATAATATACTATAGCTTATTTGGATGACGATAAAAGCTATTTCCATAATCTGGTAAATTATACAGATTCGGAAGATTCTGGTAATATATTTTTATTTAATTAAAATATAATATTTTGTAGATGAATTTGATAACAATAGCAATTCTATCCAAGAAGATTGTATATCACCGGATCCTGGTATATATTTTTAAGATGCATTAGTTAACATATAATATTTTGTAGTTGATTTTGAAAACAATAGCAATTCTATCCGAGAAGATTGTATAACACCGGATTCTGGTATATATTTGCATTAGTTAACATATAATATTTTGTAGTTGATTTTGAAAACTGTAACACATCTATCCAAGAAGATTGTATATCACCGGATCCTGGTATATATTTTTAAGTTGCATTAGTTAACATATAATATTTTGTAGTTGATTTTGAAAACAATAGCAATTCTATCCGTGAAGATTGTATATCACCGGATCCTGGTATATATTTTTAAGATGCATTAGTTAACATATAATATTTTGTAGTTGATTTTGAAAACAATAGCACTTCTATCCGAGAAGATTGTATATCACCGGATCCTGGTATATATTTTTAAGATGCATTAGTTAACATATAATATTTTGTAGTGGATTTTGAAAACTGTAACACATCTATCTGAGAATATTGTATATCACCGGATCCTGGTATATAAAACATATTTTTACCTATTTACTTTAAAAAAAATCAAAAAAGTTCAAAAATAACGATTATGACAATTGTCACTTTTCCATAGTACATCTTCACTGAAATATTAATTTAACATTTTTACAAAACATATTTTACCAATTTACTTTAAAAAAACTAAAAAATGTTCAAAAATAACGATTATGACAATTGTCACTTTTCCATAGTACATCTTCACTGAAATATTAATTTAACATTTTTACAAAACATAATTTTAACTATTTACATTAAAAAACTAAAAAATGTTCAAAAATACGATTATGACAATTGTCACTTTTCCATAGTACATCTACACTAAAATATTAATTTAACACGTTTGCTAAACATATTTTTACCTATTTACTTTAAAAAAATTAAAAAAATGTTCAAAAATAACGATTATGACAATTGTCACTTTTCCATAGTACATCTTCACTGAAATATTAATTTAACATTTTTACAAAACATAATTTTAACTATTTACTTTAAAAAAAATCAAAAAAGTTCAAAAATAACGATTATGACAATTGTCACTTTTCCATAGTACATCTTCACTGAAATATTAATTTAACATTTTTACAAAACATAATTTTAACTATTTACTATAAAAAAATCAAAAAAGTTCAAAAATAACGATTATGACAATTGTCACTTTTCCATAGTACATCTTCACTGAAAATTGCTTTTAAAAACTTAAAAAAGTTCAAAAATTACGATTATACCTTTTGTCACTTTTACCTATAAAATTAGGAATCAAAAGATATAAAATAGAAAAAATTACGTTAAAAATAAATTATATATAAATCATTTAAAAAAAATATCAATCTAAAAATATATTTAAATAAATAATAATAACACAAATAAAAAAAAATTTTAGCTATCAAAAAATATATCAAGAAAAAATTTACGTGAAAAATAAATACATAAAAAACCATTATATTAATAAATATCAATCAAAAAATATATAAAAAAATAGTATAACAAATTAAAATATATTTAAAAAAATAATATAACACAAAAAATAAAAAAAATTTTAGATATCAAAAAATATATCAAGAAAAAATTTACGTGAAAAATAAATACATAAAAAACCATTATATTAAAAAATATCAATCAAAAAATATATAAAAAATTAATATAACAAATTTAAATATATTATCTAAAATTATTTTAAAAAAAATATCAATCATAAAAAAAAATTTAGCTATCAAAAATATATCAAGAAAAAATTTACGTGAAAAATAAATACATAAAAAAGAAAAACCATTATAATAAAAAATATTAATCAAAAAATATATAAAAAAATAATATAACAAATTAAAATATATTATCTAAAAATTATTTTAAAAAAAATATCAATCAAAAAATATATTTAAAAAAATAATATAACACAAAAATAAAAAAAAATTTAGATATCAAAAAATATATCAAGAAAAAATTTACGTGAAAAATAAATATATAAAAAACCAATATTTTAAAAAATATCAATCAAAAAATATATAAAAAAATAATATAACAAATTAAAATATATTATAAAATTGTTTTAAAAAAAATATCAATCATAAAAAAAAATTTAGCTATCAAAAAATATATCAAGAAAAAATTTACGTGAAAAATAAATACATAAAAAACCATTTTAATAAAAAATATCAATCAAAAAATATATAAAAAAATAATATAACAAATTAAAAAATATTATCTAAAAATTATTTTAAAAAAAATATCAATCAAAAAATATATTTAAAAAAATAATATAACACAAAAAATAAAAAAAAATTTAAATATCAAAAAATATATCAAGAAAAAATTTACGTGAAAAATAAATACATAAAAAACCATTATATTAAAAAATATCAAATCAAAAAATATATAAAAAAATAATATAACAAATTAAAATATATTATCTAAAATTATTTTTAAAAAAATATCAATCATAAAAAAAAATTTAGCTATCAAAAAATATATCAAGAAAAAATTTACGTGAAAAATAAATATATAAAAAACCATTATAATAAAAAATATCAATCAAAAAATATATAAAAAAATAATATAACAAATTAAAATATATTATCTAAAAATTATTTAAAAAAAAATATCAATCAAAAAATATATTTAAAAAAATAATATAACACAAAAAATAAAAAAAAATTTAAATATCAAAAAATATATCAAGAAAAAATTTACGTGAAAAATAAATACATAAAAAACCATTATATTAAAATATATTATCTAAAATTATTTTAAAAAAAATATCAATCAAAAAATATATTTAAAAAAATAATATAACACAAAAAATAAAAAAAAATTTAAATATCAAAAAATATATCAAGAAAAAATTTACGTGAAAAATAAATACATAAAAAACCATTATATTAAAAAATATCAAATCAAAAAATATATAAAAAAATAATATAACAAATTAAAATATATTATCTAAAATTATTTTTAAAAAAATATCAATCATAAAAAAAAATTTAGCTATCAAAAAATATATCAAGAAAAAATTTACGTGAAAAATAAATATATAAAAAACCATTATAATAAAAAATATCAATCAAAAAATATATAAAAAAATAATATAACAAATTAAAATATATTATCTAAAAATTATTTAAAAAAAAATATCAATCAAAAAATATATTTAAAAAAATAATATAACACAAAAAATAAAAAAAAATTTAAATATCAAAAAATATATCAAGAAAAAATTTACGTGAAAAATAAATACATAAAAAACCATTATATTAAAATATATTATCTAAAATTATTTTAAAAAAAATATCAATCAAAAAATATATTTAAAAAAATAATATAACACAAAAAATAAAAAAAAATTTAAATATCAAAAAATATATCAAGAAAAAATTTACGTGAAAAATAAATACATAAAAAACCATTATATTAAAAAATATCAAATCAAAAAATATATAAAAAAATAATATAACAAATTAAAATATATTATCTAAAATTATTTTTAAAAAAATATCAATCATAAAAAAAAATTTAGCTATCAAAAAATATATCAAGAAAAAATTTACGTGAAAAATAAATATATAAAAAACCATTATAATAAAAAATATCAATCAAAAAATATATAAAAAAATAATATAACAAATTAAAATATATTATCTAAAAATTATTTTAAAAAAAATATCAATCAAAAAATATATTTAAAAAAATAATACAACACAAAAAATAAAAAAAAATTTAGCTATCAAAAAATATATCAAGAAAAAATTTACCTGAAAATACATAAAAAACCATTATAATAAAAAACATTAAAAACCATTATAATAAAAAATATCAATCAAAAAATATATAAAAAATTTATATAACAAATTAAAATATATTATAATATATTTCAATATATTTAAAAAAAAATATCAATCAAATAATATATTTAAAAAACATATTACATCTAAAAAAATAATATAAATTATCAAATAAAATTTTAATCTTAAAAAAATTATTAATAATATGATATTACAATAAAAAACCATTATAATAAAAAACATAAAAAACCATTATAATAAAAAACATAAAAAACCATTATAATAAAAAATATCAATCAAAAAATATATAAAAAATTAATATAACAAATTAAAATATATTATAATATATTTCAATATATTTTAAAAAAAATATCAATCAAATAATATATTTAAAAAACATATTACATCTAAAAAAATAATATAAATTATCAAATAAAATTTTAATCTTAAAAAAATTATTAATAATAAAAAACAAAATTATTAATAATATAATATTACAAAAATAACACATTGCCTACCACTACATCACATTGCCGAAAATTCACATTGACGCTAACATATATATATATAGAGAGAGAAACACAGTGAAAGCTTATATCTATTAAAGTGCAGTAGCGTGCAGGAGTTCAAGCCCCTTGAAAAATTTGAAGGGCTGAAAATTTTGTTTTTTTTTATATTGAAAATGTAAATATTTAAAATAAAGGTCATTTATAAAAAATCTAAAAAACATTTTTTTTGGAGCCCTCTGATTGCAATGGTTACTGACGGTTATAGTGTAGAAAAGATTCTGTAAGTTATAGTCATAGAAAAACTATGAAGATTGTTAGGCACGCATAATTATCCTTCACGAGACATGTTTTAAATTATATCGTATTCAAATTATTCTAACTAATCAATATTCTCTGAATATGAGAAATAGTATCCTAATTAAAAATATTTTTAAATTGAGTTATTTATTCACGTTCCTAAGGTTCATTCACCTTTTTTTTTTAAAGATTACCTTAGAAAATTAGGAAAAAGCATATTGTATTGAATTTAAACTAATGTTTAATATAGAATGTATTGCCTGATCCAAAGAAAAATTGTGGTCCCTATCACCAAAATGTTTATCAAAACATAGAACGATCGAAAGAAGATTTAGCTAGTGACACAGTCGGAGTCATAGCTCTCGATTTTAATCGAAAGATCGCAATTGGCATGTCAACTAACGGAGCTGATCACAAGATTCCTGGGTACATATTTTTTTTAGAGAAAATACGTTTATTATAAAAAAAGTTCTTAGTGTTTAATATTTCTCTAGAGAATATATGTGAATCATCTATCACGATTCGGGTGATCCCCTATTCGACAAAATTTAAGCAAACTAAGGTAACTAATTCTCTAAGCTCTTTACTTTTAAAGATATCTGGTCAAAATCGAGTGTCAGACTGGGTTGACAGAACTTTCGATTTTGGCGGAAACTCCAATATATTTTATGCTTATTTACTCCTCTTTCTCACGAATAAAATATAGTGTATGTTTTCTCGAGTTTATCAGAAACTTAAGGCCCATTTTTCATGTAATTCATTTAAAAAGGCATCTTGTTTAGGTTATTTTATTCTCCTTCACATTTTTTTAAAAAAAGAAGGAATAAAATCTTGAATATCTTATAATTTAAAAAAACGATACATTTCTCTTATTTTTATTCCATTAATTTAATTTTATATAAATTAGAAAGATTTAAAGAAATATACAGTATCAAATAATTTTAAACACAAAATCTAAATTCATAGAATTCCACATTATAATTAACTCATCATTAAATATTTTATAATTGTAAATATTCATTCTTATTATATGCGTATATTATGTTCTTCACAAATAGATAAAAACTGTATTTTATAAACTATTCTAATTTGATTGGTAATGATAATTTAAAAGTATCTTGTATTTAAGATACTTTAATTAGGCAAAAGATACTAGTATCTGTATCTAAAATTCATTTTTTCACAAAAAATCTGTATCTAGATTTTTCCCGGAGGACCTGCCCAACTCTGGCTACTTCGAGCCCACATATTTAAAATTTTATGACAATATTATTCTTTCTTGTGAAGGTATACAACACGATTGGGCCAACAGTTATTTTGCCTTGGTGTTTAAACATTAATAGATTCGATCCAAGTTTTAAGCCTTTATTAAATACCTGGTATTTTGGTGAAATCACTTTAATAAACATTATTCCTGACATTATCATTAATCTTATTCCCACTACTTTATCTCTTAACATGTCAAAGTCGGACTTTTCTCTCACAAATTATTTTATCCCAATCCTCTCTTATAAGTATACTTCCATCCAGGAACTTAACAAATCTTGTTACCAATTAGTGATGCCTTTTTTAGACAAAACCTATTCTAACCTAGTAGAAAGGACAACCAATTTTAAACGAATTATTAGCCCATCAGGCTCTTTAAAAATTATTTTAACATACCCAATATCATGTGTGCTATGAGATCAGCCCCAATCTTTCATAAGCATGAGTTGCATATTCGCATAATACTTGTGGCTATCGCTAATATAAAATTTCCTGATAAGTCAAGGCTCCAGGCAGCCACGGGATTGGTTTCCGTCCTTCATCCCTTCTCTCTTGCTGTTTTTATCTCCTCAAGATTTAGAAGTTCAAGTCAATGCTTACTTGTCAAGATCTTGTCCTAGAATGTGCTACTAACACTTGGGTGTTGCCAACCTGAGAAAATTCTCCTTTATATTTTCTGGCAGGGGCGATAGCTACGCCCATCTTTTTTCTTGTGCTCTCATTGGCTATGCGGTCCAGTTTAGTTTATCATAGGCTTCATCGGGTCATACGAATTTCGTTAATGCCCAAATTTCGCAACCATCAACAATGAGACCTATAATACCATGGCAGCATCTTCCAGTCACAAAGCACTCCTGTAATGGTTCTCTCGCCCCCCCCCCCATCTGTATCATAGTGAAGGACCTCATCACGACGCCCTCCGTCTTGATGTATTATGGACATGATAGCGAAACATGGTCAAATACTCTAAGAAATCTAAATAAGAAAAAATAAAAAACGAGATCATGTGATCACAATGCTGCTTATTTATTCGATCCGAGAGCATCTTACTAGTGGTAAATTTAATGAAAAACTTAATATAATACAAGGTGATGATTGAAATATTTTAAGTTATATCATAAATTTCAGAAGTAGGCCCTTTTAATACATGGAAAGCAGTAATTTACATAAAAAACAATCAGATTCTGGTCTCAAGTTAGTGGAATATATTTTGCTCATCATGCCTATTAATAGAAGTGATTCCCTAGTTCTACCTCTTCAGAAAGAAATAGGTTGATTTGGGTTATATTCTTACTAGAACAGAAATCGATTGAAGATCTCGATATCAGGAAAATTGATTGAAAAATATTTAAAAAAATGATAATATTGAATATGAATCAAAACAAGATTATGGCACAGAGAGGGAAACATTAGTTATTGAATGACAATGAATTTATAATATTATAAAATTAAAGATTCATTTTACTATTATATACAAAATGAAGATAATATTACCATAATAAACATTAATTTGAATTTAACCATATACACTAACGGCCATAAATGACTGCCCACCCAGCATTTTTACATAAAAAAATTAATAACTTAAAACTTTTTAACTTATTTGGGGAAAAGCGAATTGATTATTTAATTTAAGATATTTAGACATGTTTAGAAATAAAAAACTCGGAATTTCTATAAATCTTTCTATAAAATTTTAGCTTTGAAAATAACATGTCAAAAATGACCAATTTAGTAAAATAGGGTTCATTAGTTTTTTAGTAAAAGTTGCCCATTGTTTTTGGAAGAAAGTCATTAATCACATTCTAATCTAGAAAATTCCTAGATTTTTTTTGTTTTAAATCATTGTTTAAAGAAACTTTCAGTCTTTATAAATATTTTAACGAACTTTCGACAAAATGATTAAAAGAAAAGAAATTTCGATTCCAACTAAATGCAAAATAATTAATTTACACATAAGTGGTAAAAGTAATCGCAAATTGCCAGAGAATTAACCCTAGCTCGACGAACAGTCGATTGTATACTTAAAAGATACGCAACAATAATACAATATTGAATCTAAAGAGGTCTGGAAAACCTCACAAAACGAATTTAAGCGATAATAGGTATAGCAAGGATCAGTAAACGCAATGACGCCTTGTCGCCTCGGAGATAGCTGCGGAGATTAATCTGACTCGGGAAAACCCGATAAGTGTCACAACTGTGAATGAACTTTATGGTAGGATAGGGTAGCGGTCAAAAAGCCACACTTGAGCAAAAAAAATAAACTCACGCGATTATTCTGGGCACTAAAACATCAATTTTGGACATCTGCCAACTGGTACCACGTCTTATGGAGTGATGAGTCAAAATTCGAAATCTTCGGTTCTAATAGAATGCAATATATCCGCCGCTCAGCTGGAGAGCGAATGAGCGATCACTGCATATTTCCTACAGTCATATTCGGGGGAGGGTCTGTTATGGTGTGGAGGTACTTTGGTTCCGGGGCAACCGCCTACATTGTCAAAATTAAAGAATCCTAAACAAGGAGGGATACCGGCAGATCCTTGACCATGTGATCTCATCAGGAAAGTGTTTGATCGGGAATAACTTTTTATTTCACAAGATAATGACCCAAAGCATACATCCAGGCTATGCAAAGATTATTTACAAAATCTACAACAACACGGTATTCTCGAGTTGATGACTTGGCCATCCCAGTCTCCCGATCTCAATCTAATCGACCTTTTATGCGATCATCTAGAACGACAAACTCTAAAAAGCCCACTAACCTCTCATTCGCACCTTTGGGAAGTATTGCAGAGAGAATGGAACAATATCACTTCCGAGTATTTAAAAAATCTCATAGAAAGATAACCAAAAATTTTTGTAGCAATTATTAAGAATAAAGGTGGTGATATTGATGAGACCTAAATTTGATATTAATTAATTGCTATGTCTTTTATTTTATGTAATTTTATACAATAATATGTAAACTTATAAATAAATTCGATAAACCTCCATTTTGTGTGTTATTTGTCTTATTTTAAGAAAAATGTCAAGAAAATGCATTGTGGGCAATCTTTATGGCCGGTGTATATACCCTATTTAACCGGTTAGTTGCACCACCCTGGTTTCAACTAGTCACTATACAAATCACATTCACAGGAAATTGTTACTTTTGGAAAATAGAAACTGTGTAAATGAATAATAATGTGTTAAATGAAAAATGACATTGATTCGGATTAATATTTCGATAAAACAAAATGATTATTGGGGATATTTCTAATATTTAATTTTTGGGCAACCCAATCCAAGCCCGAGAAGTCATCAAGGTCCGGGCCCGATCCAGCCTAGGGCCCTTGCAGGGCTCTGATAATAGAATTCGGTTCACATCGTTAATAGAGTTAAATATTTTAAAGTGTCTAATTTGTTATTGATAATATTTTTTTTCACCTTATTTTATTCAAAATATGATAAAGTTTTGCTAATTGTGTATTTTAATAGAATTTTATAGGCTTTGGACGCTTTAATTTTTAAAAATTTTTTGAAACTAAATGAAAGGCACAATTTGATATATAATCGAGAGTGTCAAAGAACAATTAAGTGGTGTTTGATTTTCTTGAGTTATAAGTTGTCAAAAAAAAATTTATTTTTAGATTTTCCTGACTAAAATTATAGGTATTTTCTTTAAACTTATTTAGGGTGGTTTTATTTATGTTTGAGATATTATTTTATTAGGAATACCGGAAAACTTGAACATATAGTATCATCGTCAGTGTAGTTATTATCGTCAATCTTATTTAGCCAATGTAAAGGTAGGGAAATTTCTCGGGAAATGCTCTATTTTTACATCACTAATTATATAATTTATATAATATTAGTCACACATTATCTGTGAGTTAATAAATAAAAACCCTAAAGATGATTCTTGATAATATTATAATAGATTTCTCTTTCTAAAAAAATAAATATTTTATTATATTATATATTTTCTTTTGGCTGGCGTCTTTTTAAAAGAAAAACTTAAAAGAAAAATCTCAAATTTATAATTTTTATTTCAGATATATAAGTTTCCGTAGTATTTTGATATCGGTAAAATAACTGGTATCGGTGCGTTTATGATAATTAATTTTTATTTAAAAATAATAATTATGCATTGATTATTATCATTATGTATGTGTTATATTGTAAACAATAAAAGTTGTTAAATTTATTATTTGAATAATACTAGAAGGGTTGGAGATTCACCAATTCCAGGATCTGGAGGGTATGCTGATAACTCATTTGGTGCTGCTGTAGCAACTGGAGATGGAGATATTATGATGAGATTTTTGCCTTGGTATTTTATTTATATCTTTGAGATTATTTATCTATGCATGATTCTTATACGTTTACGATGTTTAATATTGATTATTAATAAATATGTTTTTATTTTAAGTTAAAAAATTATAATAATACTTTATTACATCTAGCTATCAAGCTGTGGAAAATTTACGCAACGGAATGACTCCAATCGACGCTGCTAATAATTCCTTACAAAAAATTATCAAAAAAATACCTTCTTTTTATGGTGCCATAATAGTTATGGATAAATTTGGGAATCATTGTACGCAATATTATATTTAATTTATTTGTCATTTATTTATTTTTTAGCTGCTAGTTGTCATGGTTGGGAGACTTTTACATACACGTATAGGACTCGAGAAAAAAGCGCACGTTTTATTGATATTAAATGTTCAAAAATACGTTGAAATTTTTTATTATTTTAAAACTAAAATAAATTATTACAAAAATTGTAATATTGATAATATTTCATTTTTTTTTATAATAAAAAAAAAAGCAAATCAAAATATTGTACTTTAATAATGTAACAAAAAACGATTTTTTCAAATTGATTGAAATAATGAATGATAACTGGTAAATAAGGCCTTGAATTGTATTTTATAAATAATTCACTTAAATCGACAAAGGAAAAATTTCCCTGATGTAATTCCATTATAACACCAGAATCGCGACTTTTTTCTCATTCATATATGCCGTAATGTTTTCATTTATGTTATCTGTTTGTTCACCAATTCTTCTAGATTTGCTTTTATTTGAATGTTTAAAATGTAAATGGTTTTTATCATTTGATTCCTTCTAAACAATTTATTTTGATTATTTCATCTGTAAAGGTTTTCATTTCTTCATTCTAATAATTAATTTATATATACAATATATTATAATTCTTTTAAAAACTTCGGCTATTGATTCTTTTAAATCTTCCACAAATTTTGTACGGTCATGTTCTGATTTTGCATTTAGGTTAATAATTTGATTATTAATTCTTATTAGATAATCTAAATATATGAAAATAGGTATAAACTTTTTTAAAAGATATAAAATTGATCTAAACCCCCCAAAATGTCAGAAAAATTGTGAATATTATCTAATAAAATTGTATTTTTATTTTGAATTTAGTGAAACTTGTTATCTTCAGTTTTTACCACAAATTTCACTCATGAAGGATCATATTTTTATAAAATAATTTTTTTTTAAATCAGTAAAATTTTAAGGTACAAATTTGTAAATATAATATTTTACATTGATTTTGACATGTTTCAACAATCAGTCCGAGTACTTTCAATGCTTTGCGAAATTTATAGGTAATTGAATTATAGAAAATTTCTGAAGTTTTTCTAAGCGAGAATTTTACATTATAATTATTATCGTTTGGAAATTGATGATTATTTTATTGAGGCATTTTTGGAGTAGTATTTAATGATGATTTAGTAAACCGCCTTTGATTAAAGCTTCTATTAAAATTATTGTAATCATTTTTGTCTTTAATTAATGAAGGTTTCTGAACCTCTTATTAGTTTTATTCAATTTATTTTCGGTTAATAACTTGCTGATAAATTAATAAATCATTAAAGAGAAATACTTCGCGTTGATGAGTTCCTAATTTTTCCTTTTTTTAGCGAAATCGCCTATTTCATAAAGCCAATAACGGACTAAATGGTAAAGCTTAAAACCTATCAAAATATATTTTAAACATTTTAATTCTTAATAAGATAGGTAAAAATATTTTTACGTAATCAGATTTTGAAAAATTTCTAATATATGCCAATTTTTTTTAATAGCTCTACATATGTCAATTTTATTTGTTGAAGCAAATTTAATATTAAACGTGGAGTTTCCCGATTAAAGCAAATTGATAACTTAGTTCTATGAGGGACTCCAAGTCTGGTATCATTTATCAAATTGACCTGATCAGGGTTGCCATGTTTCCCCTCATCAGCGGGAGACTCGCAATTTTATAGTTACACGCAGACGTCTCACTCCCGCAAAACTACTCCAATTGGAAATCTCCCGCAAAAATCTGCAATTTTTTAATTTCTCCCGCACAATTTTGTTTTAGCATGTTTTTATTATAATAATTGCATCTGTATTATTAATAATGTGATTGAAATATAATAAATAAAATAATTATCAGTATCTTTGATATAATATTATTTTTTATTTATTTAATTTAACCTGAACGTGATAATTAAACCAAGCCGTATAATGCTATACACAACAAACACACGATATTAGTGCAAACTTCATCACAAATGTTTTAGGACCTGAATCCAATTCCAAGAGGTCAATTTTAGACGATTTAAAAGTCGGCATCCCTATGCAATTTTAACAGATGCTTTAATAAGGTAAATATTAAAATATTCCCTTGATCCTTCACTATTTCAACTAGAATAGGGGCATTTCAATAAAAAATTTACGGATAGTGAAAAATCCAACGATAGAGCTAACCACAGAATGGTAAATGTAGCTGATTCAGGGTTATCAACGAGGTTCATTTCAGCTTTCTGCGCTGATAATGCCTCTGTGAATTTTGACAAAAACCAAAGTATATTTACCGAATTGAGGCAACACAGTAATGACTTAATACCAATTAGCTGCATATGCCATATAATTCTTGCAAGAAGGCAATGAATGTATTATCTAAGGATGTCGAAATTGTTATGATGAAATGTTTTAAAGAATTTAGTTCATCAACTGAAAGAGTTAATGAATTAAATGTGGTCGAGTTGACTTGGAATGGTGTGAGTTGTTGCGAGTTGTCCCTATCAGGTGGTTATATTAATACGTGCCATCGATAGAATTATATTATATAAACCTTAAAAAAAAATACTTCTTAAATAAATATTATAAATCCTAAAATTTTGAAAAATTTTTTCGAGGATGAAATGGCAGAAGCATATTTAGGAATGGTTTTACGTGTAGGAAATCTACCACATGCCATTAATGTTCATTTACAAAGAATCTTTATCAATAAAGATTCACAAAATTATGCTACAGCAGTAATAAATTTTATGGCGTTATTGCTAAAAATATTACAGAAAATGTTCAAATAATACTGTATTTTTAAATGAAGCAGATATTTTTATAGGACAATTTAAGTAAATTTGAAATCAAAATTTGATATTTTTTCTTTTTAGCTTTCACCTTTTTCTGGTGGTAAGCTCCTTTAATATCTCTCTCCATTTTATTATTCTTGCTCTCTCTTTTTATCTAATTTATATTTCCCACTGGAGTTTCTTATTAATTCCATTTGGATCTTCCACCGGAGTATCGCTATCGAGGCCATTGTATCTTGATCTCACACCGAAGTATCAATATCGACCATCCCACCATCGTATTCCATTGGAGTATCAATCTTGATGGATCTCCTCTAGGAGTATCGTTATCAAGTTCATTGTAGATTGGTAGACATTGTGCTTGAATGGCCCCCGAGGTCACTATTATCATAGAGTGGCCCATAGATCGCTACCATCTTTGAATGGCCCATGAGGTCAGCTCGCCATCTTTAATTTTGGTTTATTGGATTAATATCTTAGCACCAGGCTGTCCAAGCCTGTCTCAGCTCAGAAATTCATCCTATCATATGTCTTTATACATCAGTCAACGAAGAAAAACCTGAAATTACGTTCCTTACCAGGATTGAACATGAGACCTTCTGTTTCCAAACATACATCATAAATCCACTAGGCCACAATATTATAACCTTGGAACAGAAACAATAAATTGTTTTTTGTAATTTAATAAATATATTAAAAATACCGATAGACATTGATGTCTTGTTTGAGGAGATTGTAATTCTCTCTATTTTTATAATTCACCAGAATACTTGTTAGATGGTCTAATAGCAGAGGATTGGGTGGAATTTTTTCGTAATAACGATAAATCCCCATGCTTGGGAAAAATATGTGAGTATGTTTCTCCTTATCTTTTTAATGCCTCATCGGATCGCCTTTTTAGTCTGATGAGGATGAGGACTTTCTGGGAAAGGTCTAACAACATTAGAGACCGAGCTAATGATTAAACAAGATTATAATATGTCATACCAGCAATTTTATAAATATCTCAATCAACTCAATAACGATAATAAATGTTTAGTTCTATATTATTTAAATATCAAATAAAAACTATTTGATTTTCCATATTTTTTTTATATTTTATAAAATCTTATATATACATTCGCATAAAATAAATATATTTTTTACATTGTAAAAAAATCGTTCTTCCGCAATATGAAAATTTCGGCCTGGCAACCCTGTATTTAAAGTCATTTTTGATTTAAAGTGCCATAAAATTGTGAAAATAACTATTCGCAAAATATAATTAAATTATAGCTCAAGTATTATTTTTCTAGGATGTGAACCCTTCAACCATAAAGGGTCCGCCCCAAGTATACATCCCCTCTTCCCCTCCCCCTTCTTATTGATATAATATATTACTATAAACAATAATATGAAAGAAAAATACGTAGAAGTTTATAAATAAAATAAAGTGAAAAACCAAAATTATTTTTGTAAACAAAGTCCCATAAATAAGTGGATTAAAAGATCTCCACTAAAAATGCGAAAACCTCACCTAATAATGCCCCCCCCCCATAGTAAATTTTTGATTATACGTACTACTATATCTATTAACACTAGTTTTGTTAAACTACCTAACTTTAGTTAATTATAAAAGAGCGTGGCCATGTTTTTAACCAAAAATATTCCAATCAATCTTCAAGTTGAGACTCAACTCCTAACCCTATTCAATTTTTTAGGCTCTGTTTGACTAAGCAACTATTGAGATGGTCAAAGTTAGGTAATTTTACTTACACTAATTAGCACTTGAAAAAAATAAAATGGAAGAACATTTTAAAAATAATGAAAACCTATATAGGAAGTAGTATCCTCGGAAAATGATTGATTATACTAGTTCTTTCATTCAATGAAAATACTAATCAAAACTTTTTAAAAAAATTAGCTCTGAATTTCATACTTAATTTTTAACCTCGTAAGTTGCGCCAATCAAATGGCAAGTTTAAAAACTCGCCCATTGTAAACTTCCAAATGGGTTGTGGTGTCGACTAAATTAGTTTGTTTTAGTGGACTATTAGTCGAGACCCATTTTAGGCTAGTTTTTAACCTTGCCAGCTTGCTTAAAAGGTTATTGGATTGGTTATTTTGGTCTTTATATATATTATTCAAAAAAATATGCTTTACTTGCTTATGTTAATATGAAGTATAAAAATATTTTAAAAAAAAAAATTTAGACCACCTCGATCAATGTTACAAAATATTTTTTTTAACTTTTTTTGTTAATCATTTAATTTTATTTATTTTTTTTAAAATTAAACATGATTTTCGTCAAAAAATTAATAAAATTTTTGGCATTTTCTATAAGAATTCAATATTAATCAAAATAATATTTTAAATTTTAAAGCATTAAAAAAATTGAATAAAGATATATTTTCCTTCCAATTTAGATTGTAATTAAGTCAAAAAATGAATGTTGTTAAACTACCTATCTTTAGTCAACTATAAAACAGCGCAGCCATATTTTTATCCAGAAATAGACTAATCTATCTACAAGTTTAGACTCGACTTAGAGGCTTAATTCAATTTTTTAGTCTAAAAACCTAAGATACAATAGAGATGGTCAAAGTTAATTTAACAACACTGCAAAAAATATTAATGACACAAATAACTAAAAATGACACATACTTTTCTCCCCTTAAGGTCATCGGTTTCCGATCCATTATTTCTAGAATAATTTTCTAAAATTGATTTGGAAACGGTAAGATTTTAATCCCGAAAAAAATTCCAAGTGCAATTTCCGGACAAGGAATTATTTATTCAATCTTTTATTTTTTACAGAAATTTTTTTTTTTAAATCTTTATTTATTACTTTTCTCATGTTTTTATTATTTTTTTAGTAATTATTTATGGTAACAATTTTTTCTTTTTTGAAAATTGAAAAAGTTTGAAAATAAATAGGGTAGAAGACTTGAATCATGCTCATGATTTTATAAAGGTTTATTTGTATTTTTAAAACATGTCAATATGAGAGAAGAGAGTATTTATTTTTTTTTAAATCTTGTAAATTGTTTTTATTTTGTATAAATTTTTGGGTAATTATTGTAAAATATATTCGTATAATCGGTAAAAGAAAGGTAAAAATTATATATCGTGCAATCAGATCAAAAATTAGTTTACTACATTTTTTATAAAATGTTTGGAAAATAAAAATTTTGAAATTATTTCTAAAAATTATTTGGAAGAGAAGCTCTTAATTAGATATTTGCATCATTAATTCTTGAGAACATTTATCTGGGATCGTAGATTCTAGAATTTTAATAAATATGACTACCAAGATTTTTTCGATAATATTGGCCAAAAAAATGGCATGCATACAATATTTAGTCTACTTTTATTTGATGATTTCTTTTTTAGATGTCAAAGTTTTTAAATAACTTGATTTACATGAGGATGATCTACTCGTAGTATTCTTTATCATAATGGATAATGTTAAAAAAAATTTTAGAAGTGTTTATTTGTATATTTTAAGTTTTTTGCTCGATGATCTTATTTTAATTAATAAATTTAGATTAAGCAGATAGGTATATCGAAGAGGTAATTAAACAAAATTGTTCTTTAAAATGTTAAAGGCGTTAGTGTAATGACATAACTTTATAGATTTAAAGGACATAGAAAAACTTCAATATTTTCCCCCTGATTTATATAGTCTCATTCATAGTAAAACCAGCTTTGAAATTATTCTTCCATTGAATGGAACGCTTCCCCCTCCCCCAAAAAGAAACTTATCTCTAACTCCCTCAATCTTTTTGACTATTAAGGAATCCTTAAAACTATTACAATAAATTAGAGCTAATTTTCGATTAAAAACTAAATAACAATTTTTATATCGTTTAAAATATCTACGACGCCCATACATTAATTTCAGTAAGTAGAAAATAATTTCTCCAAAAATAACCACCATTATTAAAATGGATATTTTTTTATAAAATAAAAATAATTATGTGAGATATAAATTTCACAGCTGATAATGTCCGCAAAGCCCCGTTCCGTTTTAGCCAGTTAAGATTTTTTTACGCAAGGTACCCAGCCCGTTATTTAAATGTTTATCCAACCCTGCCCGTTATTAAAATTTTAAGAACAATAGACCCTGCCTGTTGTAATTTTTTAATTATCAGACGTTTCTCAATGTCAACTATGGCATATCTACTTTATTGATCTCTATTTCTATAGTATAAGTTAAATCAAATTTTTTTTGATATCTCTGTATTGTGCATCTGTAATTAGATATGGGCGTTGGTATTAATTTTTATTCACGGTTCATAAAATTGTTAAGTTGTGCTTTATGTGATCATAAGTGATATATTTTAGTAGGAAGTGTTAGGCATTTAAAAGGAAATGTTAACATTATCTTCTAATTTGATAATATTGTGGTCATTGTTTACGTTTGATGATAATTTACAAGGTCTTTTATAATGAGGCCTCTTTTCCATTCTAAATGGCTGTTAAAAAGGTTAGAATTGTAAGTGTTTTTGAATAACTTGCAATTTTACCCGATGTAGTAGGATTTTTACAGAGCCCTTTGAGAAAATAATCAATTAGGGCCATGTTTATGAAAAATAAAAAGTTTTAGGTAACCTGTTAAGTTTATTTGCATCCAGGAAAAAAGGCATTGAAAGGTCATTAGATTATGATAATTTGAAAGGATATTGTTTAATAATAATATAATTCTTTTAACGATTAATAAAGGTTTTAATATTAAGATGCAAGGTTCGTAGAATCTCTGAAATAAATTGTTTGTTAAATAATTTGTAATAAAATTAAGTTTGTGCGTTTTTTTAATCTAAACGGGAATAACCAGAATCGATTATCGTGACGGTTAGGATATCTAATAATAATATTTAAAAAATATATTTATTTAAGAATTATGGAAAAATTTGAATCGTTTGAAAAGGATACCACTATAGGAACAAGATTATACAATAATTCGTACATGTCTGATGTTAGATTTGAGGTTAATTATATAATTCATAATCTTTTTTTATTTATAAAAAATCCATTTTTTTGGTTTTTATAGGTGGAAGGAGAAATAATGCATGCTCATAAATTTATTCTGTCATTGAAGAGTGAAATGTTTTGTACCATGTTTCGTGGCAGCATAGAATTGAAAGATAATTGCATAAAGATTGAAGATCTAAGTAAACACGTTTTTGAAAAAATCTTGCAGTAATTTTCTAATATAATTTGTAAATATTTTTAAAAATTATATATAAAAAGATATATGTACACTCATATTTTTGATCCCACATTTGATCTCGACTCATTAATACAAACTTTATACGGAGCTAAGAAATATATGCTCAAAGATTTAATCGTAATATGTGTTCAACAAATCACAAATTATGATAATAATATAGGATATCAGTATGATAATAATAGAGGATATCATTTTGATAATAATAGATATCAGAATAAAAATTATAGAAATAATACTCAGGCTACTAATAATGCATTGAAAATATATTTGGCATCAGGAATCCATCCAGAAATCCAAGCTACTAAATATTTATCTGTAATTTTAATATATTACTCAAAAATTAATAACTATTTTTTAGATTCTATTGCAAAATGAAAAATTCGTATTTGATTCGGATGGTTTCCTCAACTCACCTATTCCTTTAATAAAAAATTTTATAACTCTCGTAGCCAATAGTAAAATGAAATTAAAGGAAATTTCAGAATTTCTTATTAAATGGGCTAAAAATGAATGTTGCAAGCGCCAAATTTCCAATGATTCAAAGAATATTTTGTGCATATTATCGGATAACCTATTCATTTTCTACATTTTGGATTCCGATCTAGTAGCCATGATTGATTTAGTTCGTGAACATAAATTATTAGATGACACCGAAATACTTAAAATTTTGATTGAAAAAAAATTTCGCATTACTTGCCAATAGCAAAGTCATCAAGCTTAACATTACTCGATCATCTTACAAATTTAATTTTAAATCAAACTATATTTTGTATGCTTTTTTTCGAAATTTATTCTTTAAAACATAATGCAATTATCATTGTAAAAAAAAATTGGTAGAAACCACCATATATATAAAATATGAAATTAAATAGTTAAAAAATGACTGATAGGTTTTAATAAAATATTTTCTATATATCTTTATTAGTAAAATAAAATAATGTTTCACATGTATCTTACCGCATTTTTTTCCAGGGATTTGTCTCCCGATTACCAAATATATATTGATATTATTTTAAGATAAAAAAAAATTAACGTTTATACAGAGTTGTACAAGTCCTTTTTAAAAAATGTATCCTTAGAAACAGATAACCTTATCAAAATTATGAAAAAAAAGATACAAAACATTTGATCCTTTGCTAATTAATAGTAATTTAGGATTTTTTTTTTTACTAAAAGTCAAAGTTATTTATTTAATTAGAATAGTTAAATTAAAGTATTGTTTTTAAACCTCGAGATTTTGCTAATAAATGTCCGAATTTGTGTGCAAACTATCAGAAAAATCTTTTTTAGGCATAAAAATAATGATTTAGCCGTTTTTTTAGAAACTCAATGCTAATTACATAGATGTAATTTAACGTATTATTAGATGGTGTTTAATTTGATAAATAAGAGCCGCTAACGCTAAATATCGTTAAATGGTTAAAACATACCCCGGGTTTTCATATTTAAAATTATTAAGATGAATAGTAACAAGATTTTATATTAAATATTAATTTCTGCCATAAAGATATTAAGTTTAAATTAATTGATAAGTTGCTTTAACTATTTTCTTTTATATTCTTAGATTTTTTATTCGACTGAGAGCTTTGGTATAAGAGTAATTACTAATAATATAAGATGTATCACGCAGTAAAGAAAAATCACATGTTTCCTAAAAGAAAAGAAAATATTATGATGAGGAGTGGAATAGAAGAATTACTCTAAATCAGATGGCAAGGGTGAGTTAAGATAGGCTATACTTAAAATATTAGTGAGCTAAGATGGGCAAAGGTTTGCATCATATGACAGCAGGACTTACGAAAATTTGCCTTGAGTGACGAGAAAATTTGATATTTTTTTATAGGGCGTCAAACTTATAAATTTATTTTTAACAAATACTTCATCAAAAAGAATTTTTTGCCCGCGGAAAAAAGCTTAAGGACTTAAATAAATGAAAAATTACTATATATTTTTTTTATTAATATTTTTTTTTCAAGAGAGATAGTGTACGTCAACCAGGACCGATTCAAACAGTTTCACCCTCTAAAATTTCCTAAGAAAAACGAGGTCAGTTGCATTCATATCTAGAATTCAAAAATCTAATTATTTTATCTGCCAAAATCGGATTACACCGATGGTTTAAGACGGACCCTAGCTGATATAAAAATAAGTTTCCATTTTAGTAAACGATCTCGATGCAGTCGATAACATTCATTGATTATTTGGGGGGCTCTAAAGCGACCTGAAATTTTTATCATAATATTTAAAACACTCTGAATATAAAACATCATTAAACTAAATATAAGTAGTGTTGTTAAAAATCCCAATAATCCAGATCGGGTTAATTTTAAGTTAAATCAAATAATGAAGGAATTATTTCTTAATGCTCAGATAGATAAAAAAAAACTCAGTTGTACAGAAAAAAATATTCCTTGCTCAAATATAAAACTGATATGCAGAAAAAAATATATGAAATATAAAATCGTTTTTGAGTGTTAAGAAAGATATCTGTGAATTTTAGTATAAAATGCTTTAGATATATATTTAATTCTGAGCGTTTCAGTTTTTATTCTGAGGGATTCACTTTCTCGCATATTTAAATTTATTGAAATACGAATAATTATTTTTCATTTAAATTTAATTAAAAGGAAGCAAAATTTTAGAAAAAAATACGAACCTCAGATCTGGTAAAATAAAAATTATGTGTTGGGTTATAAAAATAAGAGAAATATTTCAACCTGAACCGAATATTTGAAATTTAAATACAATTTTATGGAAGGGATTTAGGTTCATGTTGTCATTTAAAAAAAACTGTCTTAGATTTTTTACCCATCCTTAAAGGATGAGTTTATATGACCCAACACCCTTTAATACTATAATAAAGTAGACCGGGGTTATGAGGTGTTATGCTCTTTTGCGATAATATTTTAAATGAGAAGATTGAATTGATTATAATCATTGGATATATAGCCTCATCACTAGACTGCAAAAATAAAATAAACTCTAGCACACTTCATTTTATTATATTATAGATACTGGCGAGTTTTTTTGCTATTTACCGACGACCCTGTTCAAGATGGCTGGACCCTTGGGGTAAGATGGTAAATATAAAGTTTAACATAAGAAACACAAATTTTTTAGTTATAATTAACACATTATTTACAAATTTAAAAAATTAATCTTCACACTATGGGCACACATACAAGAGATCATCCTTAGAATAAATTGAATGTGCCCATTCGAGATTTGGTACATATTTTCCAGTCTTCGCGTTCTTTACAATTGATTTAACATTTAACCCACATTACTCAATTCCAATTTTTAAAATTATATTCTTTTATATGTGCCATTTAACCCCTCGTCATTCAACCCCGGGCTTAAACGGTTCTAGAAAATTTTTTGGGTTAGTTAATTAAAATCCGGACCTAGTTTTTGATTGTGAAATATCTAGTATAAATTTTATAAAAGAGAAACTTGGGCACGTTAAGTATAAGGGAACGTTAGTCCTAATTTAAGTTATTAAATTATAAGAGTGAACATTTAAACCTAATATAGATAATTACGTTACATGATTGATTAGAAAATATTTCTTATAATAATTTTTACAAAAGAAAGTGTGTTTCAACATACCAAAAGTAACACAAAATAATTTCAAACTTTACAGTTTAGATTTTGTAAATAAAATTTAGGAAAGTTTAAACCTTGTTCCTTAATCTAATAATTTTTCGGAATCATAAAACATGTATTAATTTGATTCTGAATGATATTTATAATGTAAGTATAGGGCTATAGTTGGTCCTATTAATTAATTATCTATTCTTATTTTGGCCAGAACAATTACAAATTATTTTTAATGGATATTTTTCAATCCAATATCGTCTTTTAATACAATATAATTTACCTCAAATATTTCATTTAAAATTATTAAAATCCTTAAATTTAATCTATTCTAAATATACACAGCCTCTAAGTGTTATAACAATTTCAAAAAAAAAAATTTTATTTTATATTTAGACCTCTAATATAGTTCTCACGGGCGAGATCACATATTTGGGTATCGACATCAACTTTTTGGATTTTATAATATTAAAATAATTGTATCGTTGAATAACTACATAATAAAGACCACAAAATATTTAAAAAAATGACGATTCCTACCTTTTAAACTGGCTGGAGTTATTTTTTTTTTACTATTTACCAACCACACGGGGTAATATAGCAAGCCCTTTTGGGCAGAATGGAAATTCAAATTTTACCAATAAAGCATAAAATATTTATTGCGCCTTCTAATCATTTTTGTAAAAAAATCTTTAAAAATTTTAAGTAAATGCAGTAATAACTATTGAATATTTCCTCTTTTTGGTCTATTGTGATACTAAGTCTTGTTATGATAATGCTAACCCCCCCCCCCCACTCAACTTATAAATTTATTTCAGCAAAAAACGAAAATCGTCAAAATTAGCTTAGCAAACTATATATCCTTCTATCCCCATTTGCTCTTACCATCCTTCCATTCCTATTATATTTTAATGACGATCTTGCGTAATACCCCTCTACCACACCCAGACAGAATCCATTATCATTATTAGGTAGTGAGTCAATGATAAACTCATTAACTGGTCCCAGACTTTCATCAAACTTTTGGGTATCAATTGGAATAACGCCATTTTAATAATTTATCTCTAAAACAATCAATAGAAATAAAATCGGAAAAAATTCCACAGGCAGAAAGCCCCTTTTAAGTATTTTGCATAGGTCGTTGCCTGGGGTAAAATGGTTATAGCAAATCTTTTATATAAGCAAGAAATCCTGAACTAAATGCATTCTACAGCTTAGACATTGTAGATTTATTTTATTAATTTTATTAAAAATGATAAACACTAAAATATTAAAACAGTATATAAAATTTTGTAGATAATATCCTATAAATTTCATTGAATTTTAAAGGTGCCATCTTAAGATAAAAAAATAACTAAAATAATTAATGAAAAGTGCGAAAAAATTCAATATCTGAATTAAAATACATTTTTTTATAATATTTAAAATAATTAGATCTAAAAATTCCTCTTCAGCCCGGCTGCTCTTTAGCTCAAGTCATTTCTTCGGTTCATGAAAAATAATAATATATCTTTCGGTTTGAATTAAAAACAGGGTCCAACCTTTTCTCAAACAAACCTTATTAGAATTTTGTAAAGAAAAGCACATTTTTAAAAATTATATCAAAAAAAATATACTATCAAGCCTTCAAATATTTTCAAGATTATGTTAAATTATATTTATGCTGACAAATAAATTAATTGTATGCTGAAGAACACTTCTGCAGGTTATCCTGGTTTGAAATCGTTTAGTAATATACAAAGTTTTTGATTTATAATAACATTTATAATAGTCCGGATATCATAAAGCTCAAACCGATTCACAGCTCATTTTGGAGGTTCGGATGACAACATTTGAAAGGTTTTCTTTTAGGTTAAATAATAAATAAATAATGGTTTAAAGGTTCAGGTCGATTTGGGTCCCTGAGAAAAAAATTCATTTAGATAAATAATTTTTAAATGTTTAAAATTTTGCTAGTTTGAGCATATAATTTAAATCCACCACCGCACCCCTCATCTTTTTAGGTTTTGCTCGTTGATTTACCAAATTTGTTTTTTTTTTTTGCTTTCTCCAAATATTTTTGAAAGCCATTCCTTGATTTCAAATACTCAAATTGACTAACATATTTAAAAAGTCCTCCACAAAGGAATTTTTTGTTTAGTCCGAAAGTAATAGGGATTTGATCTTTATCAGCGGGAGATGTTTATTTCGAAAATAAATCCCCCTATAGATTACTCGATATATAAAAAACTCCTTAAAAATATTTCTTTGATTTATTATATATTAAAAAGAAAGAAAGAAATTTATTTTTAATAAATTTTGTTTTATTACTTCAACCTGGTAGTCATAAATTAAAAAAAATATTTTTAAAAATGTTACTTAGTAAGGTAATGTTTACTTTAATCTTAAATTTAAGCTAATTAAAAGTTTCTCTTGACGATTCACAAAATTTATCATAAAAATTTCCCTTTTTTGCCCTCAATATTTTTCTTTGTGCACGCGCAATAATCCTAGATATTTTATATATTAGTTACAAAAATTCTAAAATTCTAGAAGAAATCCATATTGGCTGAGATAGATTTTCTGTAATTTTGCAATTGTTTTGGCAAAAAAAAAAACTATTCAATTTAAATAGACCGGTAAAAATTTTTTTTTAGTATTGTTGTGTTATATTTAAAAAATGATAAATAGTAAGAATTTTAAATTTTTACATTATCAAAAATAAATTTATAAAGTTAATTTAAAGCCATTTTTACATTGTTCAATATATAATATTTATTTTCCCAATTTCAGATTTTTGTTTTCCCCGGCCAAATGAAGTCAAAAACTTAGGCCGATTATTTATTTATAAAAGCTGTATACCTACATTTAAGTCAGCCGTAATTAATGTTATTGGGCCGTAGGCCTACAAAAAAACGAATCGGATCGAATAATTCGTATTCGTACGAATAATAAAATAATTATTCGTTTCGATTCGTCGAATATTCGATTCGAAAATTTTAAAGCTTAAAAAATATTTTACAGATGTTTAAAGATGACACTTTTAAGGATTCTCTAAACTAATTGTCATTACAATATAAAAATTTATAGAAAATAAACAAAATAAAACCCAATGATTTCATATAACGTTAACCAAACAAATTGACCAAAATATACAATTTTTAGAATTAGAATTGCTTATAAAAAAATATTTAGTGAAGGTGATTATGACAAAATAAAATTTTTAAAACTATAATCTATTTAAAATATCTACATTTTAAATATTTGCATATAAAATATAACAAAATTTTAGAAAGTATTTCATTATAGATTTTATTTATATATAAAAATACTTTAGTAGCATAAATTTCCTTTATATAATTATTAATATAATTTTTAGAGGTATGACAATGTAATAGAGGATGATGCACTATCTGAATTAGATTGTCTTTAAAATTTTCCAAAAATAAGGTTACTAAATGGGAAAAGGATTTTCCTAATCAAATAATAAGAACTAGTCAAAAAAATTTAGTTATTTATCTGTCAGGAGCTTGAGAATATGGGAAAGAGGCACACTCTATAAAAATGTTTTGACTTGTTCAATAACATCAAAAATGATTATAGAGAAACAATCAAAATTAAATAATTATATTTTACTTTGAAGCTTTCCCTTTTCTTCCATAAAACTTTTTCAGCAAATATAACTTGTTATGATTTGATATTTGATAATAGAAAATAAAATAAAACGAAATGATATCCACTAGGAAAATTTAATTACTTCTTTTTATTTTACTTGCAATAAAATATTTGCGAATAATTACGAATATTTATATATAAATAATTTCGAATAATACGAATAATTTTCCTGATATTCATGAATAATTGTGTTATTCGCGAATATCAAATAACAAATAATTCGTTTTAGGCCTAATAGGAACTGATAAGGTAAAAAAATAAATTATTTTTTTAAGTCATTTTTTAATTCATTTCTTGAAAATCTAAATTCTTAAGGTTATATATATAAATTGTCCTAAATTTTTTAATATAATAAGGTAAAAATATCAGTTAGTTAATTTTAATGCTTTTGATTACTTTTGCGGGAATTATTTTTTGCTATATTTTTTATTGAAGCATATCAGCAAATGTTGCTAAAATGATTGTTTTGAGTTTTTTTAAATCTCAAGCTTGAAGATTTTTCTTATGATTTACTCTACCTTATTTATTATTTAATTGAAATTAACGATGGTATATATTTTTTTGGCAAATATTAATATATTTTATTAATAAAAAACAAAAAATAAATAATCTGTCTCTTTGTTATATAAACTAATACAATTAATTTTGGGACATTATATTTATCACAATGGGAACAAACGAACCAATATTGGTGACATTTATCTAATATTATTATTTAAAAAAAATATTTATTTAGGAATAATGGAAAAATTTCAATCATTTATAAAAGATGTGACTATAGGAACAAATTTATACAATAATTCTTACATGTCTGATGTTAGATTTGAGGTCAATTTTATAATTCTTAATCTTATCTTATGTATAACAAATTACATTGGTTACCTTTTTTTTTACTTTATAGGTGGAAGGAGAAATAATGTATGCTCATAAATTTCTTCTATCATACAGTAGTGAAATGTTTTATACCATGTTTCATGGCAGCATAGAATTGAAAGATAGTTGCATAAAGATTGAAGATCTAAGTAAACACGTTTTTGGAAAAATCTTGAAGTAATTTTATATATAATAATATATGTAACGACTATTTTTATAAAAAATATATATATAAAGATATATGTACACTCATATTTTTGATCTCGCAATTGATCTCGACTCATTAATACAAACTTTATACGGAGCTAAGAAATATATGCTCAAGGATTTAATCGTAATATGTGTTCAACAAATCACAAATTATGATAATAATAGAGGATATCAGTATGATAATAATAGAGGATATCAGTATGATAATAATAGAGGATATCAGTATGACAATTATAGAAATAATACTCAGGTTACTAATAATGCATTGAAAATATATTTGGCATCAGGAATCCATCCAGAAATCCAAGATAATAAATATTTATCTGTAATTTTAATATATTACTCAAAAATTAATAACTATTTTTTAGATTCTTTTGCAAAATGAAAAATTCGTATTTGATTCGGATGGCTTCCTCAACTCACCTATTACTTTAATAAAAAAATTTATAATGTCCTTAGCCATTAGTAATACGAAATCAAAGGAAATTTCTGAATTTCTCATTAAATGGGCTAAAAATGCATGTTGCAAACGCCAAATTTCCAATGATTCAAAGAATATTTTGTGCCTATTATCGGATAACCTATTTATTTCCTATATTTTGGATTCCGATCTAGTAGCCATGATTAATTTAGTTCGTGAACATAAATTATTAGATGACACCGAGATACTTCAAATTTTGATTGAAAAAAAATTTCGCATTACTTGCCAATAGCAAATCTTCATCAAGCTTAACATTACTCTATCATCTTACAAAAAAAATTTTAAGTCAAACTATATTTTATATGCTTTTTTTCAAAATTTATTCTTTAAGAACATTGCAAATATCATTGTAAAAAAAAAATTGGTAGAAACCACCATATATAAAATATGAAATTAAATAGTTAAAAAATGACTAAGTTATAATAAAATATTTCCAATATATCTTTATTAGTAAAATAAAATAATTTTTTACTAAAAATCTTAGCGCATTTTTTTCCAGGGATTTGTCTCCCGATTAGATCCTTTGCTAATTAATAGTAATTTAGTATATTTTTTTTACTAAAAGTCAATTTGATAGTTATTTATTTAATTAGAATAGTTAAATTAAAGATATAGTTAGATTTTCATATTGTTTATTTCATTAGAACATATATAAGAATAAATAATTATAGAGAAATATATTTAATATGGCGTAAATTACAAGCTATTTATATAATTGTTTAAAATGTTGAGTGATTCTTTTTAGAGGGTTTATTCATTGTTAATATGTTTTTAAATTTTCTTTAAAGTTGACTTTAACAGATTATATAACTGGAACCAGAAATCTATGAACCTCATGAAGCGTAACAAGAACCCATTTTTCAAAATATTTAGACCCGGAAATAAATACTTTTGTCGTTTGATTGTTTTTAAACTATTATTAAAATGGACTTAAATTTTTGCAAATTACACTTTTAATTTTATTTAACCGATGTGAATACATAAATTACAATTAGTGTTGTACGGCTCGATATGAGACCTATTTAAAAAAAAGGCTAACTTAATATTTTAGCCCAGAAAATTATTGTTTTTAAACCTCGAGATTTTGCTAATAAATGTCCAAATTTGTGTGCAAACTATCAGAAAAATCCTTTAATTTTTAGGCATAAAAATATTGATTTAGCCGTTTTTTTTAGAACTCAATGCTAATTACATAGATGTAATTTAACGTGTTATTAGATGGTGTTTAATTTGATAAATAAGAGACGCTAAAACAGTATCGTACTAAAAAGGTTAAAGCATACCCCTGGTTTTCTAAAATTTCATAGATGAATAGTAACAAGATTTTATATTAAATATTAATTTCTGCCATAAAGATAATTAAGTTTAAATTAATTGGATAAGTTGCTTTAACTATTTTCTTTTAATATTCTTATATTTTTATTCGACTCTCCTATTTTATTTTATAGAGCTTTGGTATCAGAGAAATTACTAATAATATAAGATGTATCACGCAGTAAAGAAAAATCACATATTTCCTAAAAGAAAATAAAATATTATGATGAGTGGAATAGAAGAATTACTCTCAATCAGATGACAAGGGTGAGTTAAAATAGGCTATACTTAAAATATTAGTGAGCTAAGATGGGCAATGGTTTGCATCATATGACAGCAGGACTTACGAAAATTTGACTTTGAGTGACAAGAAAATTTGATTTATAGGGCGTCAAACTTATAAATTTATTTTTAAGAAATACTTCATCAAAAGAATTTTTGAATTGCCCGCGCAAAGAAGCTTTAGGACTTAAATAAATGAATTACTATATATTTTTTTTATTAATTTTTTTTTTCAAGAGAGATAGTTTACGTCAACCAGAACCGATTCAAACAGTTCCACACTCTAAAATTTCTTAACAAAAAAGTGGTCAGTTGCATTCATATTTATTATAGAATTCAAAAATCTAATTACTTTATCTGCCAAAATCGGATTACACCGATGGTTAAGACGGACCCTAGCTGATATAAAAATAAGTTTCCATTTTATTTCTGTAAACGATCTTGATGCAGTTGATAACTTTCATTGATTTTTTGGGGGGCTCTAAAGCGACCTGAAATTTTTATCATAATATTTAAAACACTCTGAATATAAAACATCATTAAACTAAATATCAGTAGTGTTGTTAAAAATCCCAATGATCCAGATCGGGTTAATTTTAAGTTAAATCAAATGATATATATATATATACAGTTAACATTGGCTCCTAATTAATCGCTACCTTAAATATTCGGGGGAAAAAAACATCTTTAAACGAATAGAATAAATATTTTGCGCTCAGAAAAATAATGAAGGAATTATTTCTTAGATGGATAAAAAAACTCAAAATTGTACAGAAAAAAATATTCCTTGTGCTCAAAAATGTAAAACTGATATGTCAGATCAAAAAATGAATCACTCAGGAAAAAATATACGAAATATAAAATCGTTTTTGAGTGTTAAGAAAGATATCTGTGAATTTCATTAAAAATGCTTTAGATATATTTTTTAATTCTGAGCGTTTCAAGTTTTTATTCTGAAGGATTCACTTTCTCGCATTTTTAAATTTTATAGAAATACGAATAAATATTTTTCATTTAAATTTGGATTTAATTAAAAGGAAGCAAAATTTTTAGAAAAAATACGAACCTGAGATCTGGTAAAATAAAAATCATGTGTTGGGTTATAAAAATAAGAGAAAACCGAATATTTGAAAGATAAATACAATTTTAAGGAAGGAATTTAGGTTCTTATGTTGTCATTTAAAAAAAACTGTCTTAGATTTTTTTACCCATCCTTAAAGAATGAGTTTATATGACCCAAAACCCTTTAATACTATAATAAAGTAGACCGGGGTTATGCTCTTTTGCGATAATACTTTAATTGAGAAGATTGAATTAATTGTCATCATTACACTGCAAAAAAAGAATAAACTCGAGCACACTACATTTTATAGTATTATAGATATTGGTGAGCATTTATGCTATTTACTGACGACCCCGTTCAACTAGACCAGGGTAAGATGGTAAATATAAAGTTTAAAATAAGAAACACAAAATTTTTAGTTATAATTAACACATTATTTACAAATTAAAAACAAAAAATCTTCACAATATGGGCACACATACAAGAGATCATCCTTAGAATACCTTGAATGTGCGCATTCGAGACATTTGGTACACACATTATCCATTCTTCGCGTTCTTTACAATTGATATAACATTTACCCCACATTACTCAATTCCAAATTTTTTAAATTATATTCTTTTTTATGTGCCATTTAACCCCTCGTCGTTCAACCCTGGGCTTAAACGGTTCTATAAAAATTTTTGGGTTAGTTAAATAAGATCCGGAACTAGTTTTCGATTGTAAAATATCAATAATAATTTTTATAAAATGTTGAGAAACTGGGGCACGTTGTGTATAAGGGAAGGGAACGTTAGTCCACTACAATTATAATTTAAGTTATTAATTTATAAGAGTGAAGATTTAAACCTCATGATTGATTAGAAAATATTTCTTTTAATAATTTTTACAAAAGAAAGTGTGTTTCAACACACCAAAAGTAACACAAAATAATTTCAAACTATAAGATTTTTTAAATAAAATTAGGAAAGTTTAAACCTTGTTCCTTAATCTAATAATTTTTAGGAATCATAAAACACTATATTAATTTGATTCTGAAGTATATGGCTATAGTTGATCCTATTAATTAATTATCTATTCTTATTTTGGTCAGAACAAATACAAATTATTTTTAATGGATATTTATCAATCCAATATCGTCTTTTAATACAATGTAATTTACCTCAAATAATATTTCATTTAAAATTATTAAAATCCTTAAATTTAATCTAATCTTAAAATATACAAAGCCTCTAGTGTTATAACAATTTCATAAAAAAAAAATTAATTTTATATTTAGACCTCTAATATGGTATGGCATGGTTGTGCCAAAAAAAAAATTTTCAGATTCAATTTTCTAAAGAAATATAGTTTTTATTAGTTATATGCTAACTTATTCTAAACAGCCTTTACTTTTAGGATATACAATTTATTTTGGTTTAAACCAAAAGTGTCTCAAATATTCTTGGTCCTCCCTAACCTTTGCCTTAAAGCAAAAAATACATCATAAAAAAGTTGATGGAAAAGGGCTAAAAAATTCTTTTCGAGCCTCCCCCCCCCAATTTAGGCTTGCGAAATCTAGATTTTAGTCAAAGAGATTTTGTATAGATGGGAGAAAGTGACTTAACCAAATCTCTGGGCTTGGGTAATTTATATTTTAGCAAAAATCTCGATTTAGTTGTTTTTATATAGAGAGCTTAAGCAAGGGTTTTTTTTCCACATTACCCGTATATATCCGCACCGCACCTATCTCATGTGCTGACGATTTTTACAAGGTCCAAATTATCTTAATTTTTTTTAAAAATTATAAAAGATTTTTATATTTTCTGATGGAATAAAAGATATTTAATTTCATATATTCATAATTTCAAACATTTCAAAAAAAAAACAACTCCCTGGCCCTTTTCGGAGATTATACAATAATTACTGCTAAATTTTTCAATAATTTTTTTTTTAAATTTATAATTCGGCATTTTGCAAGCGAAGCTAAAGAATTTTTATAGGTTATAATCATGATCGGGTGGTTCCCAATCGATATGAAAATTCAATTTTAAAGGGAAAACTCGGAATATTTTAAAATAAACGAGTGCTCAAAATAATGAAATTATTTACAGATTTTTTTCCAGTCAATTTAGATTGTAATTAAGTCAAAAAAAAATTAATGTCATTAATTAAAAACGGCTCAAACTATTCTTCCCTTAAAGTCAGCGGTTCCCAATCCTTTATTCGTAGAATAACTTTCTAAAATTGTTTAAGGAAACGGATAAAGATTTTAATCCCGACTAAAAATTCGAAATTCCTAAAAAAAATGTTTGGAGCAATTTCCGGATCTTATAAAAAAAAGGTCAGACTTTATTTAATCTTTCATTTTATTTATTGCTTTTCTCATGATTTTATAAATAAATAGGGTAGAAAAAGAATGTTTTATGGTTCTTCATCTTGACTTGAGTCTTGCTCTTAATTTTATAAATGTTTACATGTCAATGTGGGAGATTATTATTTTTTTTATAAAAATCTTGAAAATTGTTTTTATTTTGTATAGTTTTTGGGCAACTATTGCCGATTATAAAATATTATATTCATAGAAATAATCGATTAAAAGGAAGGTAAAATAAAAAAAATTTTTTATTAAAATTATATATTGATTAAAATATAAATGAACCGTATAGGTAATACAAATTTTTAAATATAATCAGATCAGAAATTAGATGACTTAATTTTTTTTTTAAATCATCAAACTGATAATAAAAATTATTTTTTATTTTGAAATTATATTTAAAAATAATATGTCTTATTTGAGAAAGAATCTTCTAATTAGTTAATCGCATCATTAATTCTTGAGCTTGACAACATTATAGTAAATTTTAATTTTAAAAATCATATGAAGATCTAGATAGTGTTATTAAACGGAACTCAATATTTTAGCCAGAAAAATATTGCCTAAGCCTCAAGATTTCGCTAATAGATGTCCAAACCTTTGTTCCTTCTACAAGGAAAATCTTCAGGGCATGCGTAATATTATTCTAGATGAAATATTGAGTTAGCCGTTTTTAAAAATCGGCTCAAAACGAGACGTTTATCAAAACTAGATCTAGATCTTTCAATAATATTGGCAAACAAAAACATGTAAACAATATTTAGTTTACTTTTGTCAGAGTGATTTCTTTTTTAGATGTCAAAGTTTTTAAATAAATTTTGATCAACTTGACTTACATGATGATGTCTATTCGTACTATTCTTTATCATATGGTTAATGTTAAAATTTACGTGTTTATTACATATTTAAAGTTTTTAGTTGAGTGACTGACCTTATTAATTAATAAATTTTAAAATTAACATCTGCCCATCCCAAAAAATATCTAACTCTTCAGCAAGTTTTTTGACGATTAAGGAATCCATAACTGTTCTAATAGATTAGAGAGCTCCAATTAGATATTAAAGTCTATTTAAATCATGAATTTTTATGATCATTTTAAATAAGGATGTACCGATATTTCAACCATAAAATATTTATCGGCAAATAATATAAAATTTTCCGATCTGCAATAAAAAATGGCGTTTTAAACAAAAATTAAATAATAAATTTTTAAAAAAAAGTTATATCTAAAAAACCATTTATTTTTATAAATATAATCAAAATCCATTTTTATGTTATTTTTTTAATAGTAATAATTAGTTAATAAACATACTTCCATATTGTTATATTTTTTCGCATTCTGTTTATAAAAGTGTGCAATAATCTCTTCAAAATCTGCTTTTAGTGAAGCTAATATTTACAATCCCCATCTTGGCAGACTGATCTCTGATGTATTCGTAATTTTGGTATTTCTAAAAAGAAATCTTCAATATTTAATTTAAATATTTATTTCAAATTTCATAATGTATTTGTTTATTACTTATATGTAACTGGATTAATGTTATTACTTATATAAATAAGTGATTATTCAATAAAAATATTTTATATACTTTTAAAATTGCAATTGAATTGAATATAAACTATAACTGATCATTATAATATATTTGAATGACAAATGTCATGGTATATTTAACTTATAGATGTTATACATAAAAAGTATATTAAAAATTAAAACTATTGGTATCTTTACAGAATACAAAATTAGATATGGTAATCAGCCGTTATCAATATAATATCAGATCGGCCTTCAAAAAGTGGTATAGGTACACTCCTAATTTAAAATATCTACGCCCATATATTAATTTTAAGTAGAAGATAATTCCCCGAAAAAAAACCACCATTTACTAACACAATAGAGATAATCAAAGTTAGGTAATTTAACAACACTGCAAAAAATATTAATGGCACAAACCTTTCTCCCCTTATAAAGTCAGGGGTTCCCGTTCCATTATTTCTAGAATAACTTTCTAAAATTGATTTTGAAACGGTAAGATTTTAATCCCGTGGTTGGTGCAATTTCCGTATCTTAAAGGGAATTATATATCGAAATATCTAAAGTAAGTTTGTTTCTGTAAAGGATAATCCAAATTTTGAATTACAATCAGATCAGAAATTAGTTGACTAAATTTTTTGAAATGTTTGGTTGGATAATAAAAATTAATTTTTATTTGGAAAATAAGCTTTTAATTAGATATTTGCGTCATTAATTCTTTATAACATTTATCTGAGATCGTATATTCTAGAATATTATTAAACATATGATAACCTCGATTTTTCAATAATATTGGCAAAAGAAAAACGTAAACAATATTTAGTTTACTTTTTTATTTGATGAAGTCCTTTTTTTTAGGTGTCAAAGTTTTAAAAAAATTTTGATCAAATATGACTTACTTAATGATGTCTACTCGTTGTATACTTTATCATATGGATAAAGTTAAAATTTGCTTAGAAGTGTTTATTGCATATTTAAAGTTTTTAATTCGATGATCTTATTAATTAATAAATTTTAAAATTAGCAACTGCCCATCCCTTCCAGCAATCTTTTTGGCTCTTAAGGAATTCTTAAAACTATTCCAATAAATTAGAACGCCAATTTGATCTTATAGTAGATTTGAATCGAAATATTAATTTTTATGATCATTCAAAATATCTACGCCCTTATATTAATTTTCAATAAGCAGAAGATAATTCCTCGAAAAATAAACCACCATTTTTTTTTTCTAAAATGAGGATAGAAGGGTATTAAGGAAATTTTTTTGGTCGGAATTATATTCTAAAATTTCAGAGCCAATGATGTCCGCAAAGCCCCGTTCCGTTTAAGCCCAGATCTTTTTGCGCAAGATGCCCAGCCCGTTATTTAAATGTTTACTTAACCGTGCCCGTTAAAATTCTAAGAAAAATAGACACGGCCTGTTATAATTTTTTATACAAGCTCTCCGACGTTTCTCAATGTCAATCAAGGTTCTTGACTTTATGACTCTATTTCTATAGTAAAGGTTAAATCAACCTTTTTTTTGTTATCTCTGTAATATGCATTTGTAAATAGAGGTGGGCGCTGGTATTATATTCACGGCTCATCCACTCACGGTGGCTAAAAAAAGTTTATGCCCTTTCAAGCTCGCTGCTAAAAAATTTTTAATCCTACCCCCCTTACGAAAGATGAATAAAAAAATTTGTGTTAAATAGGAAATCGGTAATGTGGAAGGAGTCAAAATTATGTTTTATATGGTCATAAAGTTATTTATTTTAGACTTAGGAAGTGTTAGTCTTAGTCATTTAAAAGGAAATGTTAGCATTATCCCATAATTTGATATTATTAATTAAGGTCATTTTCATTGTTTACGTTTGAGAATAATTTAGTTATAAATTGTAAAAGGAGATTATTGAAACCTTTGGGAAGGTCTTTCAGACCTCTTTTCCATTCTAAAAGGCTGTTTAAAAGGTTAGAATTATCTTCGTAAGTGTTTTTGAATGCGATTTTATCCATGGTTGTAAGATTTTTACAGAGCTTTTGAGAAAATAAGCAATGAGGGCCATGTTAAAAAAAATAAAATGTTTAGGTAACTGATAATTATGATTTTTGAAAGGATGCTGTTTAACAATAATATAATTGGTTTGCTGCTATAAAATTGAATTTCAAGTTTTTCTGTAAGAATAACATCTAAAGTAATTAAATTACATTAAAGGCAGCAAGATTTAACATTGAAATTTACCAGCTAATTTTTGCATCGTCAAAATTCTTTGAAAGTTATCAATTATATGAGGAATGTTTTATAATGGCATGACCATTTTTTTGCCATTATAATAATAAGTATTGATGATGTTGAGCCTAGGCTAAATAACTTTTAAAATTGGACACCCTATTTTGGTTTGTTTTAAGTGCTTGGTGTTGTGTTTTTTTCTTTTACTTTTAGGCTTTTTAGTCGAAGCTAAATAATAACCGGCTAAACATCGAACTTTTTAACCAGGACGCACCCTAAGTGATTTATATATACATTTAATAAATACTTTAAATAAAATTAGGCTTTATCAGGCTTCATGGATAAGTGAATAATAATATTGAGCCATATAAAATTAAAATATTTTCCAATCACTGGAGGGGGGTGTATGGGCTCGAACCCTCTGGAAAAAAATTTAATAAGTTAGCTAGATAATGTTATATAAATAACTTTTTTTTGTTGAAACTTCTGAGATTGTAAAGGCTAGTGAAGGCCCTGTCTGTCAAATTATATGTCTAAGGAGGAAGAATAAATTTTATGATTGATTAATACTTCGTATCCCAACATGGTTAGCGTCAAAAGAGATATAAATATCTAAATATAATTATTATGATTTATCAGTCAAAACTAATTATTAGTCATTTTAAAGAGAGTCAACTGTTCACAATCATTTTTAGAGGTCCGTTCAAGTTGACAAATTTTTAATGGTGTTTCGGTTCATTAAATAGTAACGATTAATATCAATTTTAATATTCGGTGCAGGTTGGGTTTATCTCTGAAATAAACTATTAATCAATTTATAATGAAATTAAGTTTATGCGTTTTTTTAATATTTAAACTGGAATAATCTTAATCGATTTTCATGACGGTTAAGATATCTAATATTAATATTTAAAAAAAAAAAATTTATTTAGGGATAATGGAAAAATTTGAATCCTTTCAAAAAGATACGACTATAGGAACAGGATTATACAATAAATCGTACATGTCTGATGTTAGATTTGAAGTTAATTATATAATTCTTAATCTTATTTTATGTATAACAAATTGTTTATAGGTGGAAGGAGAAATAATGTACGCACATAAATTTATTCTGTCATTGAAGAGTGAAATGTTTTATACCATGTTTCATGGCAGCTTGGAATTGAAAGATAGTTGTATAAAGATTGAAGATCTAAGTAAAGACATTTTTGGAAAAATCTTGCAGTAATTTTCTAATATAATATGTAATAACTATTTTTATAAAAAATATATATAAAAAGATATATGTACACTCATATTTTTGATCTCACAATTGATCTCGACTCATTAATACAAACTTTATACGGAGCTAAAAAATATATGCTTAAAAATTTGATCGAAATATGTGTTCAACAAATTACAAATTTTGATAATTATATATATGGAGGATTTACCTATGAAAATTCATTGAAAATATATTTGGCATCAGGAATCCATCAAGAAATCGATTCTTCTGAACATTTATCTGTAATTTTAATATTAGTTAATGAATAATTACTATTTTTAGATTCTTTTGCGAAATGAAAAATTCGTATTTGATTCGGATGGTTTCCTTAACTCACCTATTCCTTTATTAAAAAAATTTATAACTCTCGTAGCCAATAGTAAAATAAAATTAAAGGAAATTTCAGAATTTCTTATTAAATGGGCTAAAAATGAATGTTGCAAGCGTAAAATTTCCAATGATTCAAAGAATATTTTGTGCATATTATCGGATAACCTATTCATTTTCAACATTTTGGATTCTGATCTAGTAGCCATGATTGATTTAGTTCGTGAACATAAATTATTAGATGACACCGAAATACTTAAAATTTTGATTGAAAAAAAATTTCGCATTACTTGCCAATAGCAAATCATCAAGCTTAACATTACTCGATCATCTTACAAATTTAATTTTAAATCAAACTATATTTTGTATGCTTTTTTTCGAAATTTATTCTTTAAAACATAATGCAATTATCATTATAAAAAAAAATTGGTAGAAACCACCATATATAAAATATGAAATTAAATAGTTAAAAAATGACTTATAGTTTATAATAAAATATTTCCAATATATCTTTATTAGTAAAATAAAATAATGTTTTACATGTAAATATCTTATGCTTTTTTTTCCAGGGATTTGTCTCCCGATTACCAAATATATATTGATATTATTTTAAGATAAAAAATAAATTAAAGTTTATATAGAGTTGTACAAGTAATATATCCTTAGAAACAGATAACAAGAACTCTTATCTTATCAAAATTATAAAAAAAAAGATACAAAACATTTGATCCTTTGTTAATTAATAGTAATTTAGGATATTTTTTTTACTAAAAGTCAATTTGATAGTTATTTATTTAATTAGAATAGTTAAATTAAAGATATAGTTAGATTTTTATATTGTTTATTTCATTAGAACATAAATAAGAATAAATAACTATAGAGAAATATATTTAATATGGCGGAAATTACAATCTATTTATAGAATTGTTCAAAATGTTGAGTGATTCATTTTAGAGGGTTTATTCATTGTTAATATGTCTTTAAATTTTCTTTAAAGTTAACTTTAACAGATTTTATAACTGGAACCAGAAATCTATGAACCTCATGAAGAGTAGCAAGAACCCATTTTTCAAAATATTTAGACCCGGAAATAAATACTTTTTTGTCGTTTGATTTTTTTAAAAACTATTATTAAAATGGACTTAAATTTTTGCAAATTACACTTTTAGTATTTGACCGATGTGTAATACATAATTAGTGTTGATAAACGGCTCGATATGAGACCTATTTAAAAAAAGGCTAACTTAATATTTTAGCCCAGAAAATTATTGTTTTTAAACTTCGAGATTTTGCTAATAAATGTCCAAATTTGTGAGCAAACTATCAGAAAAATCCTTTTTTTAGGCATAAAAATATTGATCTAGCCGTTTTTTTAGAACTCAATGCTAATTACATAGATGTAATTTAACGTATCATTAGATGGTGTTTAATTTGATAAATAAGAGACGCTAAAACAGTATCGTACTAAAAGGTTAAAACATACCACGGATTTTCATATTTAAATTTTTTTAGATGAATTAATAAATATTAATTTCTACCATAAAGATAATTAAGTTTAAATTAATTGGATAAGTCGCTTTAACTATTTTCTTTTATACTCTTAAATTTTTTATTCGACTGTCCTATTTTATTTTATAGAGCTTTGGTATAAGAGTAATTACTAATAATAAAAGATGTATCACGCAATATAGAAAAATCACATGTTGGTGGAGTGGAATAGAAGAATTACTCTCAATCAGATGGCAAGGGTGAGTAAGATAGGCTATACTTTAAATATTAGTGAGCTAACATGGGCAATGGTTTGCATCATATGACAGAAGGACTTAGGAAAATTTGCCTTGAGTGACAAGAAAATTTGATATTTTTTTATAGGGCGTCAATTAATTTGCTTTAGATATTTTTTTTAATTCTGAGCGTTTCAGTTTTTATTCTGAGAGATTCACTTTCTTGCATTTTAAATTTATTGAAATATGAATAATTATTTTTCATTTAAATTTGGATTTAATTAAAAGGAAGCAAAATTTTTAGAAAAAATACGAACCTCAGATCTGGTAAAATAAAAATCATGTGTTGAGTTAAAAAATAAGAGAAATATTTCAAAAGATAAATACTATTTTAAGGAAGGAATTTAGGTTCCTATGTTGTCATTTTAAAAAACTGTCTTAGATTTTTTACCCATCCTTAAAGGATGAGTTTAGATGACCCAACACCCTTTAATACTATAATAAAGTAAACCGGGGTTATGAGGTGTTATGCTCTTTTGCGATAATACTTTAATTAAGAAGATTGAATTAATTGTAATCATTGGATATATAGCCTTATCATTAGACTGCAAAAATAGAATAAACTCGAGCACACTTCATTTTATAGTATTATAGATATTGGTGAGCTTTTATGCTATTTACCGACGACCCTGTTCAAGATTGTTAGACCCTTGGGGTAAGATGGTAAATATAAACATAAGAAACACAAAATTTTTAGTTATAATTAACACATTATTTACAAATTTAAAAAAAAAATTAATCTTTACAATATGAGCACACACAAGAGATCATCCTTAGAATAGCTTGAATATGCCCATTCGAGACATTTGGTACACATTATCCAGTCTCCGCGCTCTTTACAATTGATATAACATTTACCCCACATTACTCAATTCCAACTTTTTTAAATTATATTCTTTTTTATGCGCCATTTAACCCCTCATCGTTCAACCCCGGGTTTAAACGGCTCTAGAAAATTTTTTGGGTTAGTTAAATAAAATCCGGACCTAGTTTTCGATTGTGAAATATCTAGTATAAATTTTATAAAATTTTGAGAAACTGGGGCACGTTAAGTATAAGGCAACGTTTCCACTACAATTATAATTTAAGTTATTAATTTAAAAGAGTGAACATTTAAACCTAATATAGATAATTACGTTACATGATTGATTAGAAAATATTTATTATGATAATTTATACAAAAGAAAGTGTGTTTCAACACACCAAAAGTAACAAAAATAATTTCAAACTTTGTAGTTTAGATTTTGTAAATAAAATTAGGAAAGTTTAAACCTTATTCCTTAATCTAATATTTTTTCGGAATCATAAAACATGTATTAATTTGATTCTAAAAGATATTTATAATGTAAGTATAGGGCTATATAGTTGGTCCTATTAATTTTTATCAAAGACCTGCAGAGGCACCATTTGCACGGCCCGGCCCGGTTAATTTTTTAGGCCCGGCCCGGCAAGGATATTTTTTTAAAAATTTTTTACGGCCCGGCCCGGATTTAAAGATTTAAGACCCGGCCCGGATAAATTAAAAAAAATTTTTTACGGCCCGGCTCGGCCCGGATTTAAAAATTTAAGGCCCGGCCCGGATATTTTTTAAAAAAAAATTTCAGGCCCGGCTCGGAATTTTTTAAAATTATATTCAACCTGGTATATACAAAAATTCACCCATGAGGTATTTTACCATATTTTTCAGCGAGTATTATCGCTTATTATTTAAAAAATACATGAAATATTATATTGAATTTATAAAAATTATAAAACTGTTATTTATAAAAATGGATATTTTGAGCATATACTATATTTTTTGCATTTATAAAAATAAAACTAATATTCATAAAAATGGTAATAATATTTTGAGCATATACTATATTTTATATTGCATTTAAAAAAAATAAAACTAATATTTAATTTATAAAAATGGAAAATATTTTGAGAATATAATATATTGTATTTAATTTACTATTTAATTTATAAAATATAAATAAATCGCTATTTAAAAAAATGCATGTATAATAAATTATATTTTGAAAATATAATCTAATTGCACAATATTATTATAATTTATTTTATAATTTTTAAATATTTTATATTACATTTATAGGTTGGTTTTTCAGGTGTAAAAAAAAATTATTAATTTTCATGGATTTACCATCACATTTATGTCTTTTTAGATGTGATGTACCATGATTTTAGCCAAAGAAATTTTGCATAGATGGGAGAAAGGTTTGACCTAAAATCTCTGGGCTTGGGTAATTTATATTTTAGCAAAAATCTCGATTTAGTTGTTTTTTTTAAAAAGAGCTTAAGCTAGGGTTTTTGTCCACATTACCCGCAACTAATTTATATATATATCCGCACCGCATCTATCTCATGTGCTGACGATTTTTACAAGGTCCAAAATATCGTAATTTTTTTTTTAAATTATAAAAGATTTATATATTTTCTGATTTGAATAAAGATATTTAATTTAATACATTCATAATTTCAAACATTTCAAAAAAAAACTCCCTGGCCCTTTTCGGAGATTATACAATAATTACTGCTAAATTTTTCAATAATTTTTTTTTTATACTATATAAAAACCAGCAAAAACATTTTGTTTCCTTCTAAAATTTCTTAATTTATTATTTTTTAAAAAAATTTATAATTCGGCATTTTGCAAGCGAAGCCCAAAGAATTTTTATAGGTTATAATCGTAATCGGGTGGTTCCCAATCGAGATGAAAATTTTATTTTTAAAGCGAAAACTCGGAATATTTTAAAATAAACGAGTGCTCATCATTTTTCCTTAAAAAAAGAGGATAAATAATGAAATTATTTACAGATATTTTTCCAGTCAATTTAGATTGTAATTAAGTCCATAAATATTAATGTCATAAACTAAAAACGGCTCAAACTTTTCTCCCCTTCAAGTCAGCGGTTCCCGCTCCTTTATTCCTAGAATAACTTTCTAAAATTGTTTAAGGAAACTGTAAAGATTTTAATCCCGACTAAAAATTCGAAATTTCTAAAAAAAATGTTTGGAGCAATTTCCGGATCTTATAAAAAAAAAAGGTCAGACCTTATTTAATCTTTCATTATTTAGAAGAAAAAATTTTCTTAAATTTTTATTTATTGCTTTTCTCATGATTTTATAAATAAATAGGGTAGAAAAAGAATGTTTTATGATTCTTCATCTTGACTTGAGTCTTGCTCTTAATTTTATAAATGTTTACATGTCAATGTGGGAGATTATTATTTTATTTATAAAATTCTTGAAAATTGTTTTTATTTTGTATAGTTTTTGGGCAACTTTTTGGCCATTATAAAATATATATTCTTAGAAATAATCGATTAAAAGGAAGGTAAAATAAATTTTTTTTAAAGTTACTTTTTAAATCATTTTTAAAATTATATATTGATTAAAATATAAATGAACCGTAAAGGTAATCCAAATTTTAAAATGTAATCAGATCAGAAATTAGTTGACTAAATTTTTTTTACTACAAGTTTGGATAATAAAAATTAATTTTTTTATTTTAAAATTATATTTAAAAATAATATGTCTTATCTTATTTGGGAAAGAATCTATTAATTAGTTTATTGCATCATTAATTCTTGAGAACATTATAGTAAATTTTAATTTTAAGAATCATATGAAGATCTAGATAGTGTTATTAAACGGAACTTAATATTTTAGCCAGAAAAATATTGCCTAAGCCTCAAGATTTCGCTAATAGATGTCCAAACCTTTGTTCCTTCTACAAAGAAAATCTTCAGGGCTTGCGTAATATTATTCTAGATGAAATATTGAGTTAGCCGTTTTTAAAAATCGGCTCAAAACGAGCCGTTTAAAACTAGATCTAGATCTTTCAATAATATTGGCAAACAAAAACCGTTAACAATATTTAGTTTACTTTTGATTGAGTGATTTCTTTTTTAGATGTCAAAGTTTTTAAATAAATTTTGATCAACTTGACTTACATGATGATGTCTATTCGTACTATTCTTTATCATATGGTTAATGTTAAAATTTACGTGTTTATTACATATTTAAAGTTTTTAGTTGAGTGACTGACCTTATTAATTAATAAATTTTAAAATTAACATCTGCCCATCCCAAAAAATATCTAACTCTTCAGCAAGTTTTTTGACGATTAAGGAATCCATAACTGTTCTAATAGATTAGAGAGCTCCAATTAGATATTAAAGTCTATTTAAATCATGAATTTTTATGATCATTTTAAATAAGGATGTACCGATATTTCAACCATAAAATATTTATCGGCAAATAATATAAAATTTTCCGATCTGCAATAAAAAATGGCGTTTTAAACAAAAATTAAATAATAAATTTTTAAAAAAGTTATATCTAAAAAACCATTTATTTTTATAAATAAAATCCAAATCCATTTTTATGATATTTTTTTATTAGTAAAATTAGTTAATAAACATACTTCCATATTGTTATATTTTTTCGCATTCTGTTTATAAAAGTGTGCAATAATCTCTTCAGAATATGCTTTTAGTGAAGCTAATATTTACAATCCCCATCTTGGCAGACTGATCTCTGATGTATTGGTATTTCTAAAAAGAAATCTTTAATATTAAATTTAAATATTTATTTCAAATTTTATAATGTATGCTTGTTTATTACTTATTATGTAACTGGATTAATGTTATTACTTATATAAATAAATGATTATACAATAAAAATATTTAATATACTTTTAGAATTGCAATTGAATTGAATATAAACTATAACTGATCATTATAATATATTTGAATGACACGTTATTATGGTATATTTAACTTATCGATGTTATACATAAAAAGTATATTAAAAATTAAAACTATTGTTATCTTTACAGAATACAAAATTAGATAAGATATCGGATTGGTAATCAGCCGTTATCAATATAATATCGGATCGGCCTTCAAAAAGTGGTATCGATACACCCCTAATTTAAAATATCTAAGCCCATATATTAATAATAAGTAGAAGATAATTCCCCGAAAAAAACAAATTTTTATGCAATCGTGCCTATTAAAATTGAACGAAAAATTTTTTCTACGAATTCTCCGACGTTTCTCAATCTCATTTAGGCCGCATTCATAGTGCGATCCGACACGATTTAACAGCTGATCGATTTTTAAAATCGATTTATGAGAATCAATTTTTCTTATTAAAACCAATATTTCTTAGGTTATTATCATGTATAGAATTAAAGACAAAATCAATATTAATAAAAAAAAATTGATCTCATAAACAGATTTTAAAAATCGATCAGCTGTTAAATCGTGTCGGATCGGATCCACTACGAATGCGGCCTTAGGTTCTTGTATCTACTTTATGGCTCTCTATTTCTATAGTATAGATTAAATCAACCTTTTTTTTTGATATACCTGTATTGGGCATTTGTAATTAGAGGTATGCGCTCTGATATATTTTTTTATCCACTACTCATCCGCTTACGGTGGCTATAAATATTAACGCTCCGCTGAATTTAGTGGCCCCAAATTAAAATAATAACCCTACTGGTCCCCTCACGAAAAACGAGATTTTGATCGTGCCCGAATCGAAATCATTATTTTGTGTCTTAAATTAGGAAATGGATCAAGTAGAAGGAGTCAAAATTGTCTAAGTTATGTTTTATGTGGTCATAAGGTTATATATTTTAGACTTAGGAAGTGTTTTAATTATAAATTATCCCCAAAGGATATTATTGCAACCTTTGGGGAAGATGTTTTATAATAAGACCTCTTTTTCAATTCCAAAAGGCTGTTTACAGGGTTATGAATATGATTATCATTGAGTGTTTTTTTGAAGAAATTGCCATTTTATCAGGGTATGTTTGTAGAATTTTTACATAAAAAATAATATTCTGCTTTTTGAAAAATAAAATTTATAATGTAATTTCGGGTTAATTTTATAAGTGCATCGCCACATATCTTTTTCAAATTTTATTCTAACGTTATCATCTAAACGCTTCATAAAATATTGGCTTGATTTTGTAAATAACGCACCGCTTGAACATAATTACGCTTACTCTCAATTCGCCTTTAGAACGATGAGGTAGGCTTTAATATTACAACAAATAGTTTAATAAAATTTTGTCATTGTTTGTTAGGTACTACATTATAAAATGACCATAGAAAACCAAAAATCATATATATATATAGCTTGAAATACGTCAGTTATTTTTCTAACCCGTCGTCCGTTCCCCATTTTATCTTAAAAAAATTTTTCTACACCGCCTACCCTCTATATTTCTAAAAATTATTTGATTGGTTGGTGTGACTTTTTATTTATACATTATTTAAATACTTTTAAACTTATGAAATAATTAAAAATAATTTTTTAATGAATATAAGTTCGTGCTACTCTAGTGTTGTTAAAAGGCCCTATTAAAAATTTAGCCATAATAATTTTATGTAGCCAGAATATTTTGCTCATGGCAGAAAGGTTTGGACCTCTATTGGGCATTGTCAAATATCGAGGCTTACATATCATTATTTTGGCTAAAATTTATCGGGCCAGGTTGAGCCTTTTAATAGCACTACCGAATAATAAGGTAAAGGCGTGATGTGATCCAGACTTTAGTATATTATATACTTCCATTTAAAAAATTTATTTTTTTTTATAAAAAAATATATTAATTATATAATCTTTTTATTTTTGTTTAGAAAAAAAACCATATTAAGAGAATGTTAAAATTATAATTAACATTCTATATCTATATTATATTTAAAAATATATAATTAAAGTAAGAGAAATTAAAAATAAAATAAATATATTTAGGTTTGGTTGGCGGGGCTTAATGACCCATGTATAGATTCACAGTTGGATCGACAAATTTCGATTGATATTGTTTGTCGTAGGTAGAAACTTTCTTTTGAATCACTTTGTGATTAAACATAATCTTTGCCCTTTTGTTTTGAATAATTTTAGGGCCAGGGGTCCAAATGATCCACAGGTGTGACTTTCGGAACAAACAAAAGATTTTTAAAGTGGCTATATTATATTACAACAAAAAAATTCAAAATAAATAAATATACAAACTTTAATGTAAATTACTGTATTGTAAAAAAAATAATTCATATAAAAATTAATATAAATATTCCTAATTGAATTCCGAAAACATGTAGTTATCTTGAAATATTTCAATACGAATTTATTGTTTTATGTAATTGAGTATGATTGAAGTCATTTGACAGAAATAAAGTTTTTTTTTCATAAAAAAAATATCTCGCCTTTTATGCTGCTTAAAAATAATGAAAATTACATGACTTTTGTTCATTTATTTTCAGAGATTTGAATCTCTTAAATACTCGGGGGTATAGTATTACGATCACCTCTAACTCTTTCCATTAACTGATTTATCGATTCCCGTGTTTCATCTGACTCACACATTAGCCAGCTTTCTCACTTTTTTGACGGCTTATTAGCTGAAGCCTAGACCATTTGAGATAATTCCGTTGTCCAAATACTCCACGAACCTCTTCGAGTTTAGAGAGAGACTGGGATATTCCACTCAACGAAGGCTCCATCGCTTATCTAAAATCGAGCCTTCATGATGACGATCTCACAGTTTTTCACCAATTGAACCAAGTACCCGGTTACGAGTTTCTCGAAACCATACCCTCCAACAACCTCGATTTGTTGCTCTCCGCTGACAAGTTAAAATTTGCTATTTGACTACGGCTCAATTGCGAAATTGTTCGTCCGTACCAAAACATTGCAAAACCAGCGTCGACCGCAAGGGTAGACACTGACTCCATTGTCGTTTTTGTCGAGGCCGTTTTTCACGGGACCAAATGTAATGATATCATATTACGTGCCCTCAAATCCGCAGCAATTCCATTTAGTGAATTAACCGGAATATTTAGAACCGATGGAAAAAGTCCTGATGGAATGTCCTTGATTCCTTGGTAAAAGTGTTGGCTTCTGGTTTGGAACTTCTCCTGCATTGACCCAAATACACCATCTAACTACAAAGTCAATGCCCCTCAAAGAATCCCGAAAAATCATAGTCTTTTTTTCTTATTCATTTGCTCCATTCTCACCATCTTCAGTAGCTGCTCAACGTTTTTTTTTAAAGAAATAGGTAAACCGAGTGAAAAAACCAATCAGCCCTAAGGAATCCCTCTTCCTACGACTTGCTTCCACCATTATTCGCTCTATCTATCTAAGTTTTATCTCTCCCATCGAATAACCTTCCATGTCTATGCCTCCCGTCTTCCCTTCTATTCACTAGATTTCAATTTTTTATCCCTTATCCCTTTTCGTAAATTCTATTTTTATAATTTACATCTTTATTGATTTTATTTTAGAAAAAATTAATTATATGTCATTACCTTTTGATAACATTAATATCAGCTACTATTCAAATAAAGTAACATATGACCGGACGAAAAAAAAATTAAAAAATTTGTCACCTGTCTAGAATAGATTGGTTTTACCAGATATTGTTGTTATACAGCTCGTTTTGAGTCGATTTTTAAAAACGGCTAACTCAATATTTTATCCAGAAAAATATTACACAAGCCTGAAAATTTTGCTTAGAAGAAATAAAGGTTTAGACATATATTATCAAAATCTCGAGGCTTAGCCTATATTTTTCTGGCTAAAATATTGAGCTAGCCGTCTTGAAAAATAGGCTCAATACGAGCTGTTTAACCACACTAGTTCCAGAATTGAACCTTTAAATGTGCAAACAGTCAGTTTTATATATTGCTTTTTTTATGAGTGGTAACTACTATAGCTTGCTTCTAGAGAAGTTCTCAACTATGAAAATTATTTTTAACGGGAATAACCTAACCAATGACATTTAAGATATCTACTAATATTATTATTTTTTTTAAAAAGATATTTATTTAGGAATTATGAAAAAATTTAAATCATTTGAAAAAAATATGACTATAGGAAAAAGTTTATACAATAATTCCTACATGTCTGATGTTAGATTTGAGGTTAATTGTATAATTCTTAATCTTCTTTTATGTATAACAAGTTATTTATAGGTGGAAGGTGAAATAATGTATGCTCATAAATTTATTCTTTCATTGAAGAGTGAAATGTTTTATAGCATGTTTCATGGCAGCATAGGATTAGATAGTTGCATAAAGATTGAAGATTTAAGTAAACACGCTTTTAGGAAAATCTTGCAGTAATTTTCTATATAATATATGTAATAACTATTTTAAAAAATGAATATAAAAAGATATATGTATACTCAAATTTTTGTTCACACAATTGATCTTGACTCATTAATACAAACTTTATATGGAGCTAAAAAATATATGCTTAAGGATTTAATCAAAATATGTCTTGAACAAATCACAGATTATGATATTAATGGAGGATGTACTTCTCAGTTGAATAATTATGATAGTATAGGTTACACTCCTCCGTTGATTAATGATGAAGTATGTGAAGGATTCGTTACTCAGGTTACTAATAATAAAAATGCACAAAAATAATAACTTAAGATATACTTTTCAGTGGGATAATTATAAAGAAGAAAATGTAGAATTTAATTCTCAGGTAATTCAGAATGCAAATGCATTGAAAATATATTTGGCATCAGGAATTCATCCTGAAATCAATGGTTCTATATATTTATCTGTAATTTTAATATATTACTTCAAAATTAATAACTATGTTTAGATACTTTTGCAAAATGAAAAATTCGTATTTGATTCGGATGGTTTCCTCAACTCACCTATTCCTTTAATAAAAAATTTTATAACTCTCGTAGCCAATAGTAAAATGAAATTAAAGGAAATTTCAGAATTTCTTATTAAATGGGCTAAAAATGAATGTTGCAAGCGCCAAATTTCCAATGATTCAAAGAATGTTTTGTGCATATTATCGGATAGCCCATTTATTTCCTACATTATGGATTCCGATCTAGTGGACATGATTGATATAGTTCGTGAACATAATTTATTAGATGACACGGAGATTCTTAAAATTTTGATTGAAAAAAGATTTCGAATTACCTGCAAATAGCAATTATCAATTATTATATATTGATATTAAAGATGAATAAAGAATTAACTTTTATGTAGAGCTATATAAGTCCTATTAAAAATGTACTTAAACAGAGATAACAAGAAATTTTATATTGTAAAATTATAAAAAAAGCATATTTGATCTTTTCCTAATTTAATTAGGAGTATATTAGATTGTTTTTACTAAAAATCAATTTGATCGATATTTATTAAATTAGAATAGTTAAATTAGAGATATAATTAAATTATGAATTGTCCATTTCATTAAAAAATAAATAATTTAAGGGAATTACTATATTTATTATTATATATAAATAGGGCTAATTTTATTCATTTAGCGTGATAACCTTATATCTAAATTAAAATATGTTTACTAAGATGGATAAATAATTTACTGTGTATTGCAATTTTTTTTCACAAAATAGGTAATAAAGTCGATGAGGTATTTAAGATAAACTCTTCAACTCGTGGGTTTATAAGGAATTCCTTACTGCAATAAAGAGATTATGTGACCACTTTATATAAATTTATTAGTTTACTTTCACATAACAAATTAAAAGTTTAGTGCGAAATAATATATGAAAATATTATTTTATCGAGGCTTTTTAAAGCAATAAGTTTTATAAGTGATATTTTTAGGTTTAACCAATCCTAGAGAATAATTTTTTTAATTAAGTGATAAAATTTTGAAATCGCATACGCGACACGAAAATCACGTTTGTTTGTTTAATTTACCTAATTAAAAGACTTATATAAGCACATTTTTAATTGGTAGCGAAGACTTAGGTCTAGCATAATAAGCTAAATTAAACTAATTTCATTATTCAACGACATGAATACAAAGATCATTTGACTTTTTATTTGTTTTTAGATGAGATCTTATTAATTAATAAATTCTGAAAACATATTCATATAAGAGAGGCAGATATCTAGGAGGTAACAAAAAAATTGCTCTTAAAGTTTTTAAAAAGGTTAGTGTAATGACGTAACTTGATAGAAATAAACGATGTGGAAAAACTAGGTACAATATTTACCTTTCTAACTAATTGAACATATTCGATCATGTATTTCCTGATTTATAATTTAAAAAAAGGTTATTAAAAATAAAAGTATAAGTTTTTATATTGAAACAAATCTTTAAACTACAGAATAAACAATTTCTGTGTAATAATCTATAGTTTTTTCTTTCAGCCCAGAAAACTAAAGTTTGATCCCCCACAAAAAAAAGGAAACAAATTTTCTTGTCGTTTGACAATAGACTAGTCTAGGGAAAAAACGGCATAATTTTTTCCCGTAATTAATTTGCTACAAAAAAAACGTGAATAAATAAATAAAAATTGACCAATGCCGTATAAAAATACATAAATCAATGCTGACTTTGGAACAAATTATTTATCAAAAAATTGAATCCAAAAAGATTGTGCTTGAATTTAAATCATAATTCAAAATATTTGTTTTTGTTTGATTATTATAAATTATTATCAGTAGTGTATAGATTTTTTTTTACAATAGAAATATAATGTTGATATTTTGATTATAATTTTTCGATGTTTTTAAAATGGCGACCAGAATGATAAACACAGGATGGAAAATACTATGAGGTTAGGAAATAGGGATTTCACCGTGCACAGGAATTAAAGTGAGTATGGTGATAAAATGTATTGCTTATTTTTCAATAATTAATACTGTAGTAATTTGTTTTTAATGCAAAAAAAAGAAAATATATAATATAATTTTTTTATTCTATTGTCTTCATTTTGATTCGTATCATAATTTATGAATTTTTATTTAAATAAATTTTGAATGTTAATATTGGATATTTTTTTAGGGGATAATATCGTCTGTTACCTTTCAGAAGGTACATTATTTATTTTATTATAATAATTAAAAAACCTAAAAAATTGTTTTATCTCTATATATTTGTGCATTTTAGTGATTAAATATATTCACATAAAAATTATAAGGTTAAAAACAATATTTTTTAATTTTTTTTAAAAAATTTCTTTATAAATCTAAATTTTTAAGAAGGTTTTGTAAAGATTGTCCAAAATTTTTAAATATAAAAATATCAGTTAATTTTAGTTCATTTGCGGGAATTATTTGTTTGCAATATTTTTTTTATAAGCATATCAGCTAATTTTGTTAAAAGGCTCGTTTGATTTTTAAAAATGGATAACTATACATCATCAAAAAAAATATTGCACAAGCCTGAATATTTTTCTGATAGATGAAAGACTTGGACATCTTATCTAAATCTCAAATAGGGAATATTTTTCTGGCAAAATGGTGATTTTGGAACATATTATTCATCAAATGTTAAAATCCAAAAAGATTGTATAATTAAATTTTTGAATAATTCAAGATATTTATATTTGTTGATTATTATTAGTGGAGTACAAATTTTTGAAATCGAAAATATTTAATTTTTTTTTTACAATTAGAAATATAATGTTGAAATTTTGGTCATAATTTTTCGATGAACGTTTCCGTCAATGGCCGACCCCTCAGGAAATAAAATGAATATGGCGAGAAAATATGTTGTTTATTTTTGAATAATTTTAATTCCGTAATAATTTCTATTAAGTCAAAAATTAGTCTTAATTCTATTGTTTTTCATTTTGATGTATCATAATTTATAAAATTTAAATAAATTTCGAATGTATTGGATAATTTTTTTTAGGGGATATCGTTTATTCTTTTTTCAGAGGGTATATCATTTATTTTTAAAAATAATAAAAAATCTAAAAAAATTGTTTTTATCTATATATTTGTGGAAATATTGGTGATCAAATATATTCGTATAGGAACTGATAAGGTAAAAAATAAATTATTTTTTAAGTTATTTTTAAATTCATTTCTTGAAAATCTAAATTCTTAAATTGTCCAAAATTTTTTAATATAATAAGGTAAAAATATCAGTTAGTTAATTTTAATGCTTTTGATTACTTTTGCGGGAATTATTTTTTGCGATACTTTTTATTGAAGCATATCAGAAAATGTTGCTAAAATGCTTTATTTGAGCTTTTTTAATTCGCAAGCTTGAAATTTTTCCTATGAAATTTACTCCGCCTTATTTATTATAACTTAATTGATTGAAATTAACGATGGTATATATTTTTTTTTGGCAAATATTAATATATTTTATTAATAAAAAACAAAAAATAAATAATCTGTCTCTTTGTTATATAAACTAATACAATTAACTTTGGGACATTATTTTTATCACAATGGGAACAAACGAACCAATATTGGTGACATTTATCTAATATTATTATTTTTAAAAAATATTTATTTAGGAATAATGGAAAAATTTCAATCATTTATAAAAGATGTGTCTATAGGAACAAATTTATACAATAATTCTTACATGTCTGATGTTAGATTTGAGGTAAATTATATAATTCTTAATCTTATCTTATGTATAACAAATTACATTGGTTATCTTTTTTTTTACTTTATAGGTGGAAGGAGAAATAATGTATGCTCATAAATTTCTTCTATCATACAGTAGTGAAATGTTTTATACCATGTTTCATGGCAGCATAGAATTGAAAGATAGTTGCATAAAGATTGAAGATCTAAGTAAACACGTTTTTGGAAAAATCTTGAAGTAATTTTATATATAATAATATATGTAATCACTATTTTAAAAAAATATATAAAAAGATATATGTACACTCATATTTTTGATACTATAAATGATCTCGACTCACTAATACAAACTTTATACGGAGCTAAAAAATATATGCTTAAAGATTTGATCGATATATGTATTATAAAAATAGCAAATTATGATAGAGGATACACTCAGTATGATAATAAATTAAGAGGATACACTCAGTATGCTAATTATGATAGTGGATACACTCAGTATGATAATATATTTAGAGGATACACTCAGTATGATAATTATGATAGAGGATACACTCAGTATGATAATTATTTTAGAGGATACACTCAGTATGATAATTATGGAAGACATATTACTCAGGTTACTAATGCTGAAAATGCATTAAAAATATATTTGGCATCAGCAATCCATCCAGAAATCGAAGCTACTAAATATTATTCTGTAATTTTAATATTACTTAATAAATAATACTAATATTTAGACCCTTTTGAAAAATGAAAAATTCGTATTTGATTCGGATGGTTTCCTTAACTCACCTATTACTTTAATAAAAAATTTTATAACATCCTTAGCCAATACTAATAAGAAAACAAAGGAAATTTCTGAATTTCTCATTAAATGGGCTAAAAATGAATGTTGCAAGCGCCAAATTTCCAATGATTTAAAGAATATTTTGTGCATATTATCGGATAACCTATTCATTTCCTACATTTTAGATTCCGATCTAGTAGCCATGATTGATTTAGTTCGTGAACAAAAATTATTAGATGACACCGAAATACTTAAAATTTTGATTGAAAAAAAATTTCGCATTACTTGCCAATAGAAATCATCGTCAAGCTTAACATACTCTATCATCCTATAAATTTAATTTTAAATCAAACTATATTTTGTATGCTTTTTTTCAAAATTTATTCATTTAGGAATATTATGCAATTATAATTGTTAAAAAAAATTGGTGGAACTACCACGTATAAAATATTAGATTAAATAGTTAAAAAATGACTGATTTAAAATATTTCCAATATATCGTTATTCGTAATAAAAAATTCAAATATTTTTTGCCCATAATTTTAAAAATCATGGAAGATATTTCCCAGGATAAAAAAATCACCTATTTTTTTTATTAAATTAACTCTTCCCTCACCTCTAAAAAAAATGTTAGAACCTTTTTTAGGAATTATCTCTCTCCCAATTATGAAATATATATTGATATTATTTTAACGATAAAAAAAAATAACGTTAATATAGAGTTGTACTTATCCTTTTTTAAAATGTACTTAGATAGACAAGAAATCTTCTCTTATTAAAAATATAAAAAAAGATACAATAAATTTGATTCTTCGCTAATTAATGGTAATTTAGGATATTTTTTTTTACTAAAAATCAATTTGATCGTTATTTATTAAATTAGAATAGTTAAATTAAAGATAAAGTTAGATTTTCATATTGTTTATTTCATAGAACATAAATAAAAATAAATAATTAAAGAGAAATATATAGAATATGGCTGAAAACTACATGTAATAGTGCTCATCCCCTCCTATCGGAAAATCCTAGACGCCTATGATGAGATATGACACTTAACAATATAATAATAAATTATTTGTTTTATTCGAATACGAATAACTATTTGTTCGATTAGAATAAAACGAATTATTCGGGATATTTATTTAATAAATTGCTTCTAATAAATCTAATATTTGTCATCATTATTTGATAACCTGCCAATCTGACAGGTAATGTGTTTATAAAAAGACTAGCACAAATCTAAAAAATCTCTGAAATGAAAATTAAACCCATATTTAAATTTTTATTTTCCCTATTTTTCGAATCTCACGAGAAGTTTATTTTTTTTGAGTCTCATAATAAATTATATTAAAAAAATAACACAAACCAAAGGTAATTAAAAATATAATACATCTCACAATAAATTAATGTTAGTAGCCTAATTATGTTAGAGGAGAATGCTTCTGATGAAATAGTTATGCTTGATGTTGAAGTTGGCAAAATTTCCTCACAAAAAGATGGGATCAATATCAAATCAGTAAAGACGATGAAAAGGCTGATAGCAATCATTGCAAGAGCATTATAAAATGTAAAGGCATACAACATCCCCTCTTATTAATCATTATGATGGGTTTCATTCCACCTAGGGATTACCTATCTATGCAAGGAACATCAACTACTTGTGAAAGGCTTTTCTTAGTTGTAACTAATTTGTTGTCAAAAAAAAATCGCATGTCATATAAGGAAGATAATATAAGAAAAACTCTTTGCCATAAATATTAGCTTTGAATTAAGAATTAAATTAATGATATACATTTTAATTTTGTTTATAACTTGCATTACATATTTTTTATCATCATATTATTGATTACATATTATAATATTATAATCATTTTTTCTGTTTTAAATCAAATTTGCAATAAAAAAATTTGTCAATATATTTGAATATGATATATTTTTATTAAAATAATTCATTTCAATTATTCGAATCGAATACAAATAGTAGATATAATTTGTACGAATAATAAATTATTCGATTCGTTATGCACTATTCGATTCGAATTCGTTTTTGAATAAGCCTACTTAACAATCAGTAACCGTACATGTTCTCACACAATACAAGCAATTTATAAAATTGTTTAAAATGTTGAGTGATTCATTTTAGAGGGTTTATTCATTGTTTAAATTTTTTTTTAAGTTAACTTCAACAGATTTTAGAACTGGAACCAGAAATCTAAGAATCTCATGAAGTTTAAAAGAGTTACAAGAACCCATTTTTTTAAATATTTAGACCTGAAAATAAATACTTTCATCGTTTGATTTTTATTAAATTATGTTTAAGTACTCATGGTCTCGAATTTTATTAAAATGGGCTTAAATTTTTTTGCAAATTACACTTTTAATTTTTTTTTGACCCATCTGTAATATATAAATTACAATTAGTGTTTTGTTAAACAGCTAGATTTGAGATGTATTTTACAAAAAGGCTAACTCAATATTTTAGCCCAGAAAATTATTGTTTTTAAACCTCGAGGTTTTGCTAATAAATGTCCAAATTTGTGTGCAAACTATCAGAAAAATTTTTTTAGGCTTAAAAATATTGATTTAGTTCTCTTTTTTAGAACTCAATGCTAATTACATAGATGTAATTTAACGTTTTGTTAGATAGTGTTTAATTTGATAAATAAGAGACGCTAAAAAACAGTATCGTACTAAAAAGGTTAAAACATACCCCGGATTTTCATATTTAATTTTTTTTATATGAAATAATAAATATCAATTTTTACCATAAAAATAATTAAGTTTAAATTAATTGTATAAGGTTGCTTTAACTATATATTGGCCTGCCCTATTTTTACTCTTAGCTTTGGAATGAGAGTAATTACTAATAATTTTAGATATAATCAAGCAGTAAAGAAAAATCACATGTTTCCTAAAAGAAAAAAGAATTACTCAACATCAGATGTCATAGGTAAGTTAAACATTTCGCGCACGGAATATTTACCATGAACAAAAAATACTTGTACTTTGATATAATAAAATAATGATTTTGACATTTTGATATAATAAAATAATGATTTTGACAGGTTAATGATAAAATACGAAATAATAAATAATGTTTTATAAATTAATATCTCTAAGTACCAACCATTAGTTTCTTTAAATATAAAAATTAATTGATTAAAAATTATGACAAATAATCTCGATGGGCGCGAAAGGGAGAGAGGTTATACCGAAAATATGAGTGAACTAAGGTCTAATGGGCAATGGTTGGCATCATATAAGAGCCAGCAGGATTTACAGTGACAAGATAATTAGATTATTTTTTTATAGGACATTACACTTATAAATTTATTTTTTTAAGAAATATTTCATTAAAAGAATTTCCTAGTTGCCTGCGCCGAAAGAAGCTTAAGACTTAAATTATAAAATAACAGTATTTTTTGTTGATTTTTTCAATGTACCTCAACCAGAGACGATTCGAACAGTTTGTTCACAAAAAAGTAATTTCTATTTGAATTTTTTGACGTTAAAATGCCCAAATTTAAATTTTATAAAAGAAATAAGAAATTTTAGCTAGAAACAAAATCTTTTAAAATGATTTTTGATTTTTTAAAATAATGATGAATTTGTATAATATTTTATTGTTGGTTTTTATATAGTATAAAAATTTATTGAAAAATTTAGCATGATTTAATCTTTAATTTCTAAATATGACTATGGTGTTTTTTTTTTGAAAAGTTATAAATTATGAATGTTTTAATAAATATCTTTATTCAATCAGAAAATAAACCTTTTAAAATTTATAAAAAAATAAGATTTTCAAGACTTTATAAAAATCGTCAGGTCGACCTTAGTAAGAGTGCGCATGAGATGGGTGCGGATATTTATATTTAAAAATTAAGTATGGGTAATATGGCCTTTAACATTATCTTAGCCTTTTTTTTTAAAAAAAAACACCTAAATCAAGATTGCTAAAAAATAAATTACCCAAGCCTCTAGATTTGGCTGGGCAAAATTGTTCTGCCATCTATGCAAAATCTCAAGGTGTAGATATTATTTTTTTGGCTATCATCTGAATTTCGTAAAAGGCGCCTAAATTGGAAGGAAGGGACTCAAAAACAAATCCATCTTTTCACACTTTTTTGATAAGTATTATTTGCTTTGAGGAAAAGGTTAAGGAAGAGGGGTAGTTGAAACGTTTTTCTTTCAAATCTTAATAAATTCTATAATAGGCCAATCATAAAAGTAAAGGCTATTTGGGAATAGTTAATATAGAAACTATATTTCTTTGAAAAAATTGAATCTGAAAAAATTTATTTAACCATGCCATACTCTGGTTAGTGTTGTTAAAAAAGCCCGATTCGGGAACCAAAATAATATTGTGTAATCCTGGTAGTTCTGCTCGTGTATGGCAGAAGTTTTGGGTTTCTACTTGCCAAATCTTGAGACTTACACAATATTATTTCGGCTTAAATCAATAGGGCCGTTTTTAAAAATCGACCCAAATCGGACTTTTTAATAACTCTACTCTGGGGTAATAGAGATCTAAATGTAAATTTTTTTCTTGATATAGTTATAACACTAGAGGCTTTAACTTATATTAAAAAATTAAATTGAATTCAAATATTTTAATAATTTAAAAATAAAATATTATTTAAAGTATATTATATTATATTAAAAATTAATATATTAGATTGATAAATATAATATCCATTGAAAATTATTTATATTTGTTCTAATCAAAATAAGAATATAAATATGTAATTATAATTAATAGAGCCAACTATCCTATAACCAACCATGACATAAACCAGTAACTTTATAAATTTCATTCAGAATCATATTAGTATATGTTTCATGATTCTGAAAAAATATCAGATTCAAGAATAGGGTTTAAACTTTCCTAAATTTATTTATTAAGATTTTAAATGCCATATTTATAAATCTAAATGATAAAGTTCGAAATTATTCATTGTTACTTTTATGTTTAAACACATTTTCCTCTTTAATAATTATTATACAACATATTTTTCAAATCTTTGTAAACCAATCATGTAACTTAATTATCTATATTAGGCTAAAATTTTCAGTCATAAATTAATAGCGTAAATAATAATTGTAGTGGACCCCCAGTTTCTCAAAATTTTATAAAATTAATACTAGATATTTCACAATGTTTAAATTATCGAAAACTAGGTCCATATTTTTTAATTGACCCATTTTCTGGAGCCGTTTAAGCCCGGGGCTTAATGACGAGGGGTTAAATGATATATAAAAGAATATAATTTAAAAAAATTGGAATTGAGTGATGTGCTGGATAAAGTGTACCAAATGTCCCGAATGGCCATATTCATTATTCTAGGGAATCTCTTTTATGTGTGCCCATATAGTAAAGATTAATTTTTTTTAAAAAATATTTATTATTTGCAAATAATTATGTGTTAAAATTTTATATTTGCCATCTTACCCCGAGGGTCTAGCCATTTTGAACAGGGTCGTCGGTAAATAGCAAAAACGCTTGACTTTTATTTACACCTTAATAGCTATAATACTATAAATTGAAGGGTGCTCGAGTTTATTCTATTTTATTTTTTTTAAATGGGAACAAAAGAACCTAAATCCATTTCCTTGAAATTGTATTTATCTTATCATATATTTGCATAGCTCAAATGTATGTTCGGTTCAGATTTAAATATTTTTCTTAATTTAAAACACAACCCATGATTTAAATCCACCAGGCCAGGTCCGTATTTTTTTCTAAAATTCTGCTTCATCCTAATCCTAATTTAAATGAAAGATATTATTAGTAAGATTAAAAATACATTTCAAGAACTTTATAAATAGCGAGAAAGCTAATCTCTCTGAATAAAAACTGAAATGCTCAGAAATAAATAATATATCTAAAGCATTTTCCAGATATTTTTCTTAAAACTTAGAACAATTTTCTATTTCATATATTTTTTTTCCTCGGTGATTCATTTGATTCTGACATTTCAGTTTTATATCTGAGCAATTGATAGTTTTTTCTGTACAATTTAGTTTTTTTTATCTATCTGAGCATTAAGAAATAATTCCTTCATTATTTTTCAAAGCGTAAAATATTTATTCTGATCGTTTAATGATGTTTTTTTCCCCGAATATTTAAGTGTAAGTGATTAAATAGGAGCCAATGTTAACTGATTAATTTAACTTAAACCGATCTGGATAATTAAAATAATTCTTAAACTCTTTTTAAGCCCGGCTCAAAATATTATGTCCTCTACTCTGATTTAATTATTTAAAATTCAATTTTAATGAATACGGAAAATGAAATATTACACCAATTTACAAATATAATGTATTCATATTTATTATAGAATATTTTAATTGTAGACATATATCATTACATTTTATAATTATTTTTAACAAGATAGTATTGGTAGCTACTAAAATTTATCAATTTTTCAAATTAAATTGACAATATTTTTAATATTAAATTTGACACAATTAAAGATTTTTTTTTAATATATCAATTTTTTTTAACTATAATTTCGAGCATCTCCATGTCTTCTAGTAACTTGCGCTCACGAACTGCTTGAATAATGACCGCGCTACTGAAATCTAGTATGTAGGACATCAAATCCAATTCCGATAATTTGCAGATAATATTCTTTGAATCGTCAGGAATTTGACACTTGCTACATTCATTTTTTGACCACTTAATCAAAAATTCACAAATTATTCGCTTCGAGTGCAATGTCGATTTCTTATCATCAAATGTTATAAATTTATGTATTAAATCAATAGGTGCGTTTAGGAAATCTTTCGATAGTAACACGAACGTTTCACAATCTTTTTTAAGAATCTATAAATTGTTATTTTATTAAGTAAATAATAAAAATTTACCTTGAGGTATTGATTAACATCGATTTCTGAAAATATGGATGACATTAAATATAGTTTTAATCCCTTTTCATAGCCTGTAGTCATACTATTTATTTGAGCAACACATTCTCGGATTAAATCCTTAAGAATGTATTTTTTAGCTCCATATAAGATCTCTATTAGAGTATCAAGTTCATACGAATATGGATAAAATTGATTGGTATAAATATATCTATTTATTAATGATATTACAATGATAATTGTTATTCAAGTCACTTAATTTACGAAATTCATTCCTAGGCAGGGTTTCGAACCGTTAAGTATCAAAATTTTATTATTTCTTAATAATAAATCGCGGCATTGCAAACTAAATGATTGCCTAAATACACTGAAATATTTTTCATTTACATTGAATAAAATTTAAATATTAATTTGGCCAAAATTTTTGAAATTTATTATGAGGTTGGGCCTGGCTTGGTAATCTATTTTTAATTTTAAATATGGGAGGGGTACTATAAATTTAATTTTACTGCGGGCCTGATCAAAATATCATGGTCGATACAGGTCTGCATGGAATGCTCTAATTAATTATTTAAAAATAATTTTAGTGTATCGAAAGAGAGAAAGATGATGGGTCACAATTCTGGTTATTTCAAATTTTATATATTATATATTGAGTAGAAAATTACTCCAAGATTATTTCAAAGATGCAATTCCTTAAATCTTCAATCCGTACTAAACTATCTTTCAACTTCAAGCTTCCATTAAACATGGTATAAAACATTTCACTTTTACATGACAAAATTATTTTATGAGCATTTATGATTTTTCCTTCCACCTATAAATTATAAAATCATGGCATATTATGTGGAAAATTATAGCAATTTTACCTCAAATTTGACATCGGACAAGAATAAATTTTTGTACAAAGCTGGGCCTATTTCCTTGTGACCGTCAAATAAATTATCCATCATTTCCTAATATAAATGAAGGTATGATAAATTTCAAAAATATTTTAGAATTAAAATTTTTTTTTTAAATTAAAATTGTGCGATATTTTTATTAGGTGTTTTTTTTGTCCCTAACTATTTATGTCAAATTTTGCGAATACAACAATGGCTGAGAAATTTGGTTAATTAATTCAGAACTTAGATAAATAATATTTTTTTAAAAAATGTAAATATTCTTTACCTTTTATTTAAATATCAAATAATAAATAATTTCTTGGAAATCTCTAAAAACAGAAAATATTTTTTAAAAAAATTTAAAATTATATAATAATTAATACTATGTTAATGAAACTAAAAATCTCTGAGTTTAAGCAGTTAACAAAAACAATAATATATTTATTTATATAATTTATTATGTTTCCAAAATTAATTGAAGAAAAAAAAATTAATATAGTGAATTTTATTTTTGAAGGGACAAATTATAAATTTTTTCATGAATTTAGATTATTACTAAATTTTTCTTTATTAATTGATATTTTGTAAAAAATATGGGCTTAAAAATAAATTTTAATTGTTCTTTTCTTGATCATGTGAGTAATGATTGATAATTAAATTATTGTGGGTGGTGGTAAATGGTATAAGGGGTTATATTTTAAATTCTAATTTTAAATAAAAATTAATATTTATTTTTATTAGGAAAATTTTTATATTTTTCCAAATTATTCATAAAATATTCGAATAGAAAGGTTAAAAAAAAAGTAATAAATCATTTTTATAAACAATTTATCAATATAAGAACTATAATTTGACCATATATACTTAAAAATCAAAAATAAATATAATATATTTAAAAAATCTGCCTAAAATTTTCCTTTTAAAAAAACCCGAGCCAGGCCGGAAAAAAAAATACGGGCCGTACAAATATCTTAGTAGTACTAAGATATAATTGTCAATATTTGATTATTAATTTATTTATATTATTTGATACAACAAAAAATGTCCGGAACGAAAATTCCCTCCTTAATTAGTGCCTGGATTATCTTGTTTATGTTACGGTGAAAATTTTTATTTTTAAGTTTTTTTAAAAATATTGCAAAAAACAATGTTGTTAAAAAGCCCTATTAGGGCGAATTTTAAAAAACGTTTCGATTAAAATTTTAGTAGTGTTGTTAAATTACCTTATTCCATCTCTATTTTGTCAAGCTTTTAGACTAAAAAATTGAATTAAGCTTCTAAGTTGAGCCTCACCTTGAATATTGATTGTAATATTTCTGGATCAATATATGACCACGCTGTTTTATAGTTGACTAAGGAGAGGTATTTTAGCAACACTAGATTTTAGCCAAAATAATATTGTATAACCTTGGAGATAGATTTTTTTATAATAGATGACAGAAAGGGTAGGGTGTCTCTTTGTCAACTCTCGACGCTTAAATAACATTTATTTCCAAAATCTTAAGCTAATCATTAAAAATTGACCCCTATGGAGTACTAAGAAATCTTACCACTTCTATCAACCATATCGGGAAACGTATAAATTTTAAAAAAATGAAAGAAGGGAAAATCGATTGCAACACTCTATCTTTAGAATCAAATTAATTTGCAAATTTTATAATTGAAACACATTAAATAAAGTCTAACTTTCATGATTTTAAAAATTCAGTGTTATTTTATCGTCTCATGACAACTTTTTTTTGACAAGGGAGTCAAAAAAAAAGATGACAAATTATTTTAAAATGTCTAATATATAATTAAAATTGATGATAGAGGGTTAATCTCACTAGCGTCATTAGAGAATCCGTCAGTATGGTCAAGGGTCCTCTTCTCGCCTTCCCTTCTTACAGAATCTTGGATAAGCTAGCCTATGATTAAATAAACGATCATAACAGAAGGAAACATTAGGTCCAACCATAATAATATTCCATTAGTTACGAATTAATATTTTTGATTTGAATACGATTTCATCGCATTTAAAATAATTATTTTAGAAAAAATAATGGTTTATGGTAGATATAACATAGGTGATAGTTTATACCAAAATATGTACATGTCGGACGTCAGCTTTGAAGTTAATAATTTAATAAATAAATAGTAATGTTACAAAATTGTTAAATATATAGGTGAAAGGAGAAATAATAAATGCGCATAAATTTATTCTCTCATTTAAAAGTAAAACTTTTTACAACATGTTTCATGGCGGAGTTGAATTGAAAATTAGTTATATAAAGATTGAAGACATGAGTAAAAATGTTTTAGAAATAATCTTGAAGTTATATATAATAAATGTTATATATAAACTTTAATAATTATATTCACATAAAAAAAGATATATTTATACAAATGATATCAGTTTTTATTCGCTTGATGTCAATCAACTAATAGAAATCTTGTATGGAGCTAAAAAATATATGCTTGAAGATTTAATTAAAGAATGCGTAGAAAGATTTAGTAGTTATTCTCAAGATCGTGAAAAGGACGTATTACAACTGTATTTGGTATCATCTATCCACCCAGAAATCAATGTCGATCATTGTCTCAATGTAAGTTTCATTATATAATATATAAAATAAATTTGAATTCCAAATAAATAGATTCTTAAGAAGAAGGAAGAGTTCGTGTTTCTTTCAAAATCTTTCCTTAACGCGTCTGTTGATTTAATACGTAAGTTTATCACGTCATTACCTGATAGAAATTCGTCCACTAAACAGATGACTCAATTTCTCATAAGATGGGCAAGAAATGAATGCGACAAGTGCCAAATTTCCGATAACTCAAATAATATAATACAAAAATTAAAAGATAACAAATTCGATTTTTTTTCCTACATTTTGGATTTCAATAGCGAAGACGTTATTTCAGTAGTTCGCGAGCGAAAATTAATGGAAGACACTGAGATACTCGAAATTGCGATTAGGAATATCAACAAAGTGCCTGCCAACTTTTAAAGACCTTTTAAATAAGATCGAATATATTGAAATCGATCATACCCTATATATTTCTTGATGATATCTTTTAAATTTCGAAATAAATAAATTATATTTGGATTATTTTATTGCTGTAAATGTAATTATAATTATAATATACTTGGTGTATATTTATTTATTTTTTATTCAAATTCAAAGGAAAATTTAAATTAAAGAAGTACTGAGATGGATAATATCATGCATCATAAATTTCTTGCTTCATTACAATAGTATTTTGTAAGTTACTAAACGATATCCGATCAGGAAATTGTTGAAAATGAGCTAATTTATGTCAAATCATAAGAAACCGGTTAATTAAAAAATCGATGATAAATGTCAACTGGTTTTTATTTAAAAAGTCTATATTACTTAGTCGGGAAAAAGAGCATTCAAATTTTCTATAACTTATACTCAGAGTTGGGCAGTCCTCCTGAAAAAGAATCTAGATACAGATATAGATTCTTTTTGAAAAATGAATCTTAGATACAGATAATGTATCTTTTTCAAAATATCAAAAATAAACAAAATAAAAGATACTTTTATATTTTGCCTAATTAGAGTATCTTAAATACAAGATACTTTTAAATTATCATTACCAATTAAATTAGAATATTTTATAAAATACAGTTTTTATTATTTATTTTTGAAGAACATAACACACGCATATAATATGAATGAATATTTACAATAATTAATAAAATATTTAATGATGAGTTAATTATGATAGTCAGACATTATAATATTAATAATAATAGCCCATTTTTAGCATAGATAGGGAAGGGAGACTAGTATTTTTAATGGGAGTTGAAATACTAATTTGCAAAAGAGTAATTAAAATAGATTCATTATTTTAAAATAATTAAATTTTTAAATAATTTATCATTTGTCATTTTTGTCGTTTCGGCGTACTTATTGTACCAAAACTAAATAACCTTTCAATTGGAGCTGATATAAATATTGCATTATTATATTTATAAATTATTTCCTTAATGGAAGGGTAATTATATTTCGACTTTCTTTAATATAATTTAAACCTCCAGTTCAATGTTATTTGTATTATTGAACTCAGCATTTGTTTCACCAAAAGAAAAATAATCATCATTTTCTTTATTAGATGTTAAATCTATTGGTGTTATAGTTTGAGCTTGTTGATATACCTGGTACTATATTTAGGGCTTCTTTTATTAATATATTTTGAAAGTATTTTTTTTATCATCTGACTCAATCCATAAGTTCTTAAAATATGGATTTGATATTGATGTCAAAAAAGTCTCATTATATTCATATCACAGGAAAATTCTTTCTTTCTTTCTCATCTTGGCAGCTTTAATAAAGGTAGAATATTCTAAAATTGAATAAGATAACTCATGCCCCTTTTAACCACACATAAATAGTATACTCTAATATATTTAACAAAATTTGTGTACCTTTATCATTTTTTGTATATAAAGGTTTTACATCTAGCCTGTTATTGTCTTTTTAACTTTTATTTTTAAAATATTTTCATATAAAATTTTAAGATTGGGATTTGATTCACGTGAACTTAATTCCGTAATTTAAATTTCACTACCATGAGTAATAATCATCCTACAAATTAAAAAATATTACATAAAATTGGTAATGATATTCTATCGATTAACATTTATATATATAATATAATCTTAACTTATTTCGTTTTGGTGTTATTTTTTATCTATCTACCTTAATATGAGTTGTAAATTTTCCAGCTAATTTTGATTGTCATCATATTTAAAATATGGCTGAAAAAAAATAAGAAAACTAATATTCTCGAGGAAAATAAAATATAAACTGTGATATGTAAAATTTTAAATATGATTATTAAAAAGAATCTGTATCTGTATCTTTTGTCAAGGAAATGAAAATGAAAAAGATACAAGATTCTTTTCAGAATAAAGGATCTTAGTTACAGATACTAGTATCTTATTAAAAATTTCAAAAATATACTGAGTACAAGATACAAAAGGATTTTGTATCTTGTATCTTAGATACAAGTAATCGCTGTACTGCTTAACTCTGCTTATACTCTCACAAATGTCCTCAAATAAAGATGATAAACCAAATTTAAAAAAAATAATATTTTTGACTATTAAAATAATGGGGGTTATATTAATTTTAGCTTTAGCCAAGTTTAAATAACTAAGGGAATATTTGTCCATTCATTTATAAATATATTTAAATTTAAAAAATTTATATCTTGGCAATTGTTTGGTATGCCCCCCCCCCCCCCAATCAATAATTTTTAGAACCCTTCAATTTTCTATTAGAGATTAGTTTTTAAAATTATGATAAATTTGACTACTTCTCTGAGGATAAATGAATTGTTTATAACAAAATATTATACGTCAAATAGGCAATCTAATCATTTTTAAAATGTATACTGTTATTTGATAAAATTAAAAGAAAGATTAATATATATATCTATAATTATTTAATTATTGTGTGGTTGTTTTCGTAACCCAATATATTTAAAGGATATCAGCATTTTTGTACTACTTTAGCTGACATATTTCAGTGAAAGCGAAGTGGCATTAGAATTTGGCTAATTTAATAGCTAAATCGGATCAAATTTTCAAACGCATATGGGTAGGCTAACCTTAAGGCGTTTTAATTTATATTAGTTTCTTTCAAATTTGAGCTGACATTTTCTTAAGAAAAACCCTTAGCCAATTATTTACCCAGTTAAAAATTAGCTTAAACGGTTAAAAATATAGTAATTACCCAACTATACTTAATACTAATCTCTTATTTATCTTGCTAAAATTCTAGGCTACACCTGACCCCCGTTAAATAAATTATGCTTTTATATGAAATAATAAATAACGTAAGAAAATATTGAATAGTTATGTAACGGGATCATTTAATTGAGGATATTATTATAGTAAAAATCTTTATTAGTAAAAAGCGTACTTTTGTCATTTGGAGTGGTGCATCCCAAACTTTAAATCGTTTAGTTTTTTAAAATTTAAAATAAAATATAAAAAATAGGACTGTGCAGATACACCAATTCCCCCCCCCATAAGATCCAATTGTTATTACCAAACCGATCCCGATAACCGATATTTATATTTATTTAATACCAACTTTATTTGAAAGAAATGTCTTTAAATAATCAATTTTTTCTATCTAAAAATAAATCTAATAATTTACATGATTGATTTAGTGCATTTTTATTTTATTATTCAAAGTTTATCTATCAACTTATTTAAAATATTATCGTCGCTTTTTTTGTGGTAAACTAAAATTGTTTATTTCGCGTTATCTTTTTCTTGTACTATGCTCGAATTATGGCTAAACCACCTAAGAAAAGCACAACAGCTTCCGGTAGTGTAAAACCAATCCCAGGAAGAAATTCAAAGGGTCCACTTATTAAAATCTGCTAACTACTCTAAATGCATTGGTCGTGGACCCACCAGCCGAGGCGCACAATGAATCGCCAGACCGGAAAAAAACACTAACCTTTTCTTAATGCCTCTAGTATATATAAAACTGTAAAAATGATTTTACAAAGATATATCCATAGGTAATTTAAGCTATTTTTATAGTAACCTCATATACTCCCGAAATTAATTCATGTACATAAAATATATTAATTTTTCATTTCAACTGCTAAAAATATTTAGAGGCTTCGGAAGATCACGAATGATGGGAAAACATTGTTATGCAATTGCAAAATGGGTTGCATAAATAAAAGGTGTGAGTGTTTCATATTGTATTGAATAATTGTTGCAATAAATAATTTTTTTAATTAGGATTTTTTAGAAATATATATTCTTGTCAAAATATATATAATTATAAACAAAAATGTCTTCTAACCCCTTCTTTTTGGCCTTTTAAATATTCTTTTTAAAAATTTAAATCATTTATTTTACTGTAACAAATAAAATATCTCTAAATGAAATTTCTGGTGCCAGCCAGACGGCAAAAAAAGGAAGAAAAAAAAATATAATTTAATAGTTTTCATGGGGATTTCAAATATTTTTTGAATTTCCGAATAAAACGTGGGTATTCAAGATTTCGAATCCCCACGTTAGAATTCCGAATCCCATGATTCTGTATCCCAACACGACATATATTTAGAATAATATATATTGTGAAGAGTATAATTAATATTTATACTAACAATATTTAATGTCTTGTATTGTTTATTGAAGGAGTCTTGGTCTTAATTATATATCATTTAATATTTTTAGTTAGAAAAATGTAATTAAAAATTAATAATATAAATATAAATATAATCAACTCTAAGCTGCCTTAGTCAGTGGAATACCCCCATGAAAAGTACCCCCTCGAAAAGTATCCCCCCCCATTCGAAAAAATGATAATTATGACGCCCATAAATTTCAAAAATAATTTTTATTGCATCAATTTTTATATAACTTTATAAATATTATTTTTAAATTAATAATTTAGATGAATTAGGGGAAGAGAGAAAGAATTTATAATTTCATCAGTATTTAATTGTTTAAATAAAATTTTTCCCATTGATAATATGGTTAAATTATTGAGAAAAGAATCTTTCATGGTACTGCGCAGTCTTGTTTTAATTAATTTAATTTTACTCATAACTCTTTCGGCAGTACATGAGGTTGTGGGAATGGTTAATAAATATTTATATAAAATTCTTAAATTAGGGAAAGCTGAAAAATTTAAAAGTAAACGATAAGGTAAAATAAATGAATAGTTTTTCCAATCTGAATCGTAAGTCCCTGAATTATCATCATCATCAGAAGAAGCTAAATAATGTATTGGTATTTTAATTAAATAAATTTACGATTCTCAGAATCTGACAAATCTTTAGATTCTTGAACCTCTAGGTCATGTGTAATAATTACATTCCCCATTTTGGCCATCTTATAAATATTTCTAAACTTCAACATTTCTTCGAAAATTTGACTTGAATTTAAATTGTAAAATTCACAGATATCCTAGATATCTTCTTTAACAATTGATTTTTCTGCCATTCCCTTTGGCGTAAAAAATGATGTTTGATGAAAAATTTCATGGAATCATCATTAAATCTTTCGTTAAACTGCATAATAAATAAATCGAGTGCAGCATAAAACACACCTATTTTAAAGCTAAAAAAAATTTCTATATTTAATGATGAAAGTATATATACCTCTCCTTTTTGGATTGTAATGTTTGAAGTCTAGAACTTTCAAAATCAAAATGTAGATTTCTCTCCTTCATAAAATCTTGCGCCTTTGAAAAAACATCCAAAAATTTAGTGTTATTATCTATTAGATTAAAAAATAATTAAGACAATAATTTATATTATACTTCTCAAATTAATCAAGCAATCTTTTGTCAATTGAATTTGATTTATTGCATACCCTATATCCTTCGAAATGGTTTGCAATTTTGTACAAGCCAAACTTGTTATTATTTTATCCAAAACACAAGTGTTAAGATAAAATCAAATTTTTCTATTCTAAAGACTATAGCACTAGCCATAGTGGAAGTGGCAGGATCTTCAGAATCCTTTAAATTTGTTAAAGCTGCCCTTAAGGCATCATAAAGTTGACAAACATTTACAATAGCTTTATATGACGATTGCAAGCTTCTAAATAAAATAAAATTTAAATAAATAAGGAACTATTACCGAGTGGTATTCTTGATGCGTAGAAATCGTTGTGATTTTTTCAGATCATTACACTGAAATTTTTTGAGTACCTCATATCTTTTTACACCATTAAAATAGATATAAATCTCATCTAGTATTCCTAGAAAATTTCGAAGTTCTTTAATTGATTGGCATAATTGAACAACGATTAAATTTAATCGATGACAATAACACCAAATAAAAGCTGCCTTTGGCGCCTCTGCTCTAATCAAGGCTTGCACACCATTGATTCTTCCACTCATGTTTGAGGCGCCATCATAAATTTGCCCAACTAGATATTCAAGGGGTAAATTCATCGAGCAAAGTTTGGATATTATATTATGCTTTATATCGAGACCTGTGGTATTTCCCGTACAATATATGTCAATCAGTCTTTCAACAGGCTTCGGCGTCTCACTATTTTCAACATATCTTACTATCAAAGCTATTGCTTCTGATTTCGAATCAACTATGATTGAAAAGCATCTGTTAAATGCAATCTCATTTTGAATTTTTTTTATAACCATATTTTTCATGGTTTCAATGAGAATGTTTATGTTATTATATGATAATAGGTTTGAATATAATTTCGTTTTTAATCCCTTATTTTTTTTATCCTTTTTTTCTTTCTTCATTTTGCTGTATATACATTTTTAGTATAGGTTCAGAATCTGCAATAAGTTGTTGCATGTTCCCCCAGAAGGCTTGGTTACGAGATATTAAATAATCTAAACATCTTATTATATTTCTTATAATAGAACGGTTACTATCTACACATTCTTTCTGAGGTGTTATAAATTTTAATATCGAATTTTTATTATGAGTAAGCCTTCCATAATCGGCCATCATATGTGCCTGTAAAGATTCATGCAGAATAATATCACGATTAATATTTTGCCATTTATCTAGACCTTCACATGTACATTTTGTATTTGCGTGTGGACCACCAAATAAGAGACATGTTAAGCAAAAAACTTTATACATTTTAATACTATAAGTAATCCAATTTCTAGAAATTTTGCTATTGTCAATATTGGTTAATATTTTTAGGCATATTTTAAAATTGGAAAAATAATTTATGACAAGAAATATCGGATAACAAATTTACTAAACATCGACCAAAATTTCCGTCAATATATTAAATTAAATTATATAGTAAGTGGGGGGGGGGGGTCTTATTGTTACATTTATAAACCAGAAATCACATGATCATGATGGATGTAAAAAAAAGTACCCCCACTCAAATTTACTGAAGAAGTTGCTAAGGACCCCCATCATTGTAGGGGCCCCTGGCCTTAGTAAATCTCTACTCTGTAAACGATGATTAAGTTGGTATATAATTGTAATATTGTTCATTTGATCTGAATAAATTGGTTGTATTAATGCAGATATATTTTTAAATAACATGATGAATTAGAATTAAATAGCAAATATTTTATTCATTATGTATGTATCTTTTTTTTAAAAAATGGTATTCAAACATGTTACCCATTAGGAAATAACACTCTAGTAAATTATAATACCCCCATTTTGTATTAGTCAAAAAAATTTTTTTTATGATAGTAAGAAAATTGATTGCCCTTCTTCCCGACTTTAAAAACAACTATTTGCCATATATCAAAGAATTCTTAATTTGTTAGTCGGCTTATGATTTAACACAAATTAGCTCATGACTTAACAAGATAAATATTTTTATCAACAATTTCCTGAACGGGTCTCTTGAAGCAAGAATGACTTTTTATTTACAAAATAATAGTATAGCGAGGCAAAAGAATTATGATGCATGAATAATTTTTTCGTTAATTTTAATTTTACATTTTATTTGAGTAAAAAAATTCATAAATATGCTAACACACCAAATTTAAACTTATTTATTTCGAAATAGAAATTTAACAAAATATATTTTAAATTATAGGGTACACTATCAATTTCAACATATTGTATCGAGGATCTTCTTTAAGGGTTTTTAAAAGTTAACGGGCACTGTGTTGATATTTTTAATTATAATTTCGAGCATCTCAGTATCTTCTAATAATTTTCGCTCGCGAACTACTGAAATAATGTCTTCGCTACAGAAATCCAGAATGTAGGAAATAAAATCTAATTTGTTATCTTTTAATTTTTGCATTATATTATTAGAGTTATCGGGAATTTGGCACTTGTCGCATTCAATTTTTGCCCATTTAATAAGAAATTGGGTCATTTGTTTCGTGGACGATTTACTGTTAGGTAGGGACGTGATGAACTTTCTTATTAAATCAACAGACGAGTCAAGGAAAGATTTCGAAATAAACACGAACGCTTCCTTCTTCTTAAGAATCTATTTATTTGGTAATCAAATTTATTTGATATATTATATAAAACTTACATCTAGACAAAGATCGGCATTGATTTCTGGATGGATAGATGATATCAAATATAGTGGTAATATCTCCTTTTCACTATTGTATCTTATTGTATGACTCTGAATATGACCTATACATTTATTGATTACATCTAAAAGCATATATTTTTTAGCTCCATATAAGATTTCCATTAGTTGATTGACATCAAGCGAATAAAAATTGATATCATTTGTATAAATATATCTTTTTTCATGTGAATATAATTATTAAAGTTTATATTTAACATTTATTATATATAAAATTACTTCAAGATTATTTCAAAAACTTCCTTACTTATATCTTCGATCTTTATGTCTTTCAACTCAACTACGCCATGAAACATGTCGTTAAAAATTTTGCTTTTAAATGAGAGAATAAATTTGTGAGCATTTATTATTTCCCCCTCCACCTATATATTTAACAATTTTGCACAATATTTATTAAATAAACTTCAAATCTGACATCCGACATGTAGATACATTTGTATAAACCATCACCTATGTTTAATCTACCAATCATTATTTTTCTAAAATAATTATTTTAAATTCAATAAAATGGTTAAAAAAAATTTTTTTTTACCTTTTTCTATTCGAATATTTTAATCAATAATTTGCAGAAAAATTAATATTTATTTTATTAAAATTAGAATTTAAAATATAACCCTTTTAGCATTACCTCCCACAATAATTTATTTATCAATCATTACTCACATGATCAAGAAAAAGAACAATTAAAATTTATTTTTAAGCCTATTTTTATAAAAATTTTCCAAAAAATAAAATTAATTTTTAAAAATATTGGAAGATAAATGGACTAATAAATTGAGTAGTGTTATTAAACGGCTTGATTTGAGCCCATTTTTAAAAACGGCTAACTCAACATTATAGCCAGGAAAATATTGCATAAGCTTCGAGATTTCACCAATAGATGTTCAATCCTATGTGCAATCTATGAGCAAAATCTTTAGGCTTGCATAATATTTTTCTGGATAAAATATTGAGTTAGCCGTTTTTAAAATCGGCTCAAATTGAGCCGTTTAACAACACTAAAATTGAGTTCATATTTTCTCTCGAATAAATATTTTATTGCCTTTGGCGTTGACTTATAACTTGGCTTAATTGGGTTTCATTAAAATAATAATTATAATTTTAAATTTTTTTTATATTTTCTGTAATACTTAAATATAAGGTAAAAATTTTATATTTTTTAATATTATTTATCCAACTCAAATAAAATGACTAACCAAATTTCTCAACCATATGTTTCATAAATCTGACATAAATGTTCGGGAGTAATATGGCATTTTTTAAAAAATTTAAATACTTAGAAAAGGAAAAAGTTTGAAAATTTAATCATTTCTTCTTCACATTTATGTATATAAGTTGCGATGCGAAAACTTATAAATATTGAACAATAGAATAGATGTTTTTTTTAAATTGAATAATAGATATTATTAATTATGGCAATTCTTATCGTGGTATAGACTGGCACAGGCTTCTTCGCCAATAATTCATTTAAAATATTGTCCTTCATAGATTCAAGATAGAAATAACCATATTCCAAGCTATGAGTATGTCTGAATTACTCGTTCGAGCAAAAATATTTGAGCCGTTAATAATCTCTCTTTAAATTTATTTACTCGATTCTAAAATTGTTTTTGATTTTGAAAACAATCCTTAAAAATGTCATTTACCCTGCGCCCCACCAGCTGGTTTGTCTAATATTTATGAAATCTATTATCGGGATATTCATATTTGCCCTTATACCTCGAGATTAAGTAGAACAACGAGATTCAAAGTATAAAATGCGTGGGGTGGGTGTTATATAAATGAATTGACACCAAAAGTAGATACAATTTGTTACTAGCCAACAAATTAAATAAATGATTTTTTCAAACTATATTATTTATTTCCAATCATTTTGTTAATGAAATCTTAAAAATTTAGAGTATAATTAATAAAAACTTCCAATTATTAAAAAAAAATCTTTAGGATGTCATGCGACTTTATCGTTATTTCTACTAGGATAACTAACTACCTATAATAATGTAGATATACTTTAAGAATTATGGGTTACGAAAACAACCACACAATGATTAAATAATTTTAGATATAAATTGATCTTTCTAACAATTTTGTCAAATAACCTTATACATTTTAAAAATTATTTGACTTGCAATATTTTATTATAAAAAAATTAATTTATACTCAAAGAAAAAGTGAAATTTATTATAAATCAAATCTTAAAAACTAATCTCTAAATAGAAAAATGGAGGGTTCTAAAAATTACTTGGGATCCAAACAATTGTCAGAAAGATCAAAATAAAGATTTTCTTAATTATGCTAACACACCAAATATATATAATTATAAGATTAAATTTACATCAATAATAAATCCAAAAAAATTTATTTATTTAGAAATTTAAAGTAATAATCAAGAAGGAAATATTATGAATTTAATAAAATTTATTTAAAATGAATAAAAATCATTTTGGCATTATAGGGGAATGATTAATTTCAATATATTAATATCGAGCACCTTCTTGGGTCCTTAAAAGTTGGCAGGCACTATGTTGATATTCTTAATAGTAATTTCGAGTATCTCAGTGTCTTCCATTAATTTTCGCTCGCGAATTACTGAAATAATGTCTTCGCTACTGAAATCCAAAATATGGGGAAAAAAATCGAATTTGTTATCTTTTAATTTTTGCATTATATTATTTGAGTTATCGGGAATTTGGCACTTGTCACATTCATTTTTTGCCCATTTAATGAGAAATCGAGTCATTTGTTTCATGGACGATTTTTTATTAGGTAGGGACGAGATAAACTTTCGTATTAAATCACCAGACGCGTTAAGGAATGATTCTGAATTAAACACGAACGTTTTATTCCCCTTAAGCTTCTATTTATTTGGTATTCAAATTTATTTGATATAATATATAATAACACTTACATCGAGACAACGATCGAGATTGATTTCTGGATGGATAGATGTTACCAAATATAGTTGCAATACCATTTCACAATCTCGACTTATTTTATAACTATAAATATGTTCTTGACACTTTGTGATTAAATCCATAAACATATATTTTTTAGCTCCATATAGGATTTCTATTAGTTGATTGATATCAAGCGGCATAAAATTGGTATCATTTGTATAAATATATCTTTTTTATATTATTATATTATAAAAGTTTATATTTAACATTTGATTATATTTTAAATTACTTCAGGATTATTTCAAAAGCTTCTTTACTTATATCTTCGATTTTTATGTAACTATCTTTCAACTCAATTCCGCCATGAAACATGTTGTAAAAAATTCTACTTTTATATGAGAGAATAAATTTATGCGCATTTATTATTTCCCCCTTCACCTATATTTTTAATAATTTTGTGACACAAATATTTATTTATTAAATTAACTTCAAATTTGACATCCGACATGTATCCACTTTTGTATAAACCATCACCTATACTTAGAAATCTATTAACAATTTCCATTATTTTTCTAAAATATTAATTTTGAATGTAATGAAATCGAATATAAATCATTAATATTATTTAATGATTGGGCTAATGGTTTCTTCTGTTATGATCATTTATTTAACTAATGACTGGCTTATCCAAGATTTTTTAAGGGGGGGGTGGGGGTATCTTTTATCAAAAATATTATTAAATTTTCTTAGGTCAAGATATACATTCTACATTATCTATCTAATTATATATATATTTTTATAAATAACATTTTGACGTTTTAAAATAATTTGTCACCTTTTTTGACTCCCTATGTTAAAAGCTGTCATAAAATGATAAAATAACATTTAAATAATTAAAATTATTAAAGTAGACTTTATTTAATATGTGTTTAAAATATGAAATCTGCAGATTAATTTGATTGCAAGATAGAGTAGTGCAATGAATACTTTTTCCCTTTCAATCAATTTTCCTACCCTTCCTGATATGGCTGAAAGAAGTAGTTAGTTGATAAGCTCTCCATACGTGGTCAATTTTAAATAAGGAACATATTAAGATTTTGGGCATATCGAGATTTAGCAAATAGACCTAACACTTCATGTAATCTATGAACAAAATCTCCAGGGTTATATAATAAAATTTAGGGTTAACATCTTAATCGGATCGTTTTTAAAACTGCCGAATTGGGCATTTAGCAACCTTGGAGTGACATCTATATATAACTTATTTTTTTTGCAATATTTTTAAAAAAACTTAAATTATTATTTAGGTAAAATAAAACTTTTCTCTTTAATACAAAAATATCTGCACTCCCCCCCCCCCTCGAAAGGGTGAATAGGGAATTTTCGCTTCCCCAAATTTTTGCTGATATCAAAAAAATTAATTATTAATCAAATATTGACAATTATATCTTAAATTATATAGCTCTTATATCTTGATAAATTGTGATCTGTTTCTTACTTAGTTTTTTTTTTAAAAAAATATGATGTACTCTATTTTTTTTTTACCTTTCTATTCGAATATTTTAATAGTAATTTTCAAAAATAAATTAAAAATTTGGGTAAAAAATATTTTATTAAAATTAAAATTTATTTTAAATATAACCCTTTTAGTATTTATTAATCATTATTCACGATAAAGAAATGAACAATTAAAATTTATTTTTAAGCCCATTATTTAAAAAAAAATATATTAATTAATAAAGATATTTCGAATTTAATAATAATCTAATTTTCATGAAAAAATTTTAAATTTATTTTCTTCCAAATATAAAATTAATTTTTGAAAAGTTCAATTTCTTTTTTTTTTGAATTAATAAATTATGTAAATAAATATATTATTGTTTTTGTTGTTGACTTATAGCTTAGCTTAATTCGAAGGTTTTTAGTTTTATTAAACATTAGATTTATAAATTTTTTAAAATTATTTCTCTATTTAGAAAATTTCAGACAAATAATTCATTATTTAACATTTAAACAAAAGGTAAAAATATTTACATTTTTTTAAAATATTATTTATCTAAGTTCTGAAATAACTAACCAAATTTCTCAACCATGTTGTATTTGAAAAATCTGGCTAATAGGGGGAAAAAAAGACATCGAATAAAAATATCGCAATTTTAATTTATAATCATCAATTCTTATCGGGGTGGACTGGCACGGGCTACTCACCCCAACATTTAATATTTATTTTAAAAAAATTGTGTAATTTAATATGCCATTCAAAAATTGGCAATAATTCAAGATAGAAACAATCAGAGACCTGCAGAGGTACCATTTACACGGTAGGCCCGGTTTTAAATTTTTTAAGCCCGGCCCGGATATTTTTTAAAAAATTTTTTTACGGCCCGGCTAAGATTTAAAAATATAAGGCCCGGACCGGATATTTTTTTTAAATTATGTAGTGGAAAAATTCCGCTCACAGCTTGCACTTGAAGCAGGAATTGCCAATACCCGTTTTGCCAATTTTGCTAAAATTGGAAATTCGCTTCGATGGGCTGCCCACCACTCTAACAAATTATCCACCTTAAATGTTTCATCTATTTTTTTATTTATGTAATTATAATATTCATCATCGGGTATTGACATATTACCAGAATTACCATCGCCCCATTTGTCATAAAACGATTCAGTTTGTTTAACAACAGTCGTAATTAGACTGGTCGATGGTATTTCATTTACTTCCTGAGCCTATTGTAATGTAATACAATCTTTTATATAGTTTTCCGTCATCTTGCGATCTGTCCCTGACAACATACCTAATTGCTTGAATTTGGGACAGAGAAAAAGAGAAATAAAATGATATTTGTGTAAAACAACTTTTTCAATTAAAAAATGCTTTATAATAAGTAAAATCAATTTTATTACTCCTTTTTCGCTATGAAAGGTATTACAAACTTCAAGAAGTGATATTCCTTTATTTGATTGTTTTGGTAAAATATATTCTAAAAATTTAGATATGAATTATAAAAAATATATTAATACTTGAACATTGGGGCGTATTTAAAATATTCATTTATTTGATTGTTTTAGTTAAATATGTTGTATAAATTTAGATATGAATTATAAAAAAATATATTAATACTTTGAATATGGTTGCAGGAAATTAATAATTAGATAGATCTGTGGGTGTTAGGTAGTGTTAACCATCACCCATTATTATATTAATTATAACTATAATATAATATAATTTTATAACCATTAACTCATAATGTAAAAATTTTTATAAAAAATATTAAGGCCCGGCCCGGATATGTTTAAAAAAATTTTTTTAGGCCCGGCCCGGATTTAAAAAATTTAAAATACGGGCCAGGCTTAGGGCCGGGCCGGGTTTAGGGCCGGGCCTGCAGGTCTCTGGAAATAATCATGTTCCAAGATGTAAAAATATCTAAATTACTTTGTTAGAACAAAACTATTTGGAGCCGTTAATAATGTTCTAGACATTTTATTTTAAAACCCGATTCTAAAATCGTTTTTTATTACAAAGACAATCCTTAAAAATACCCTTCTCATAAGCACCACCATCCTCGTTTTTCTAATATTTGGGAAATGAAGCCTTTTAAGATTTTTATAACCAATTATCGTGATATTCATATTTACCTGTGTCTATTTCGACGTAAAGTAGTCCAAAGAGATTCTTAGCCTCAAGAGTATAAAATGTGTCGCCGTCAAACACGTATTACAGAATTAACACTAAATGTAGATACAATTTGATGTCACTCCCTTAATTTGAGCTTGCAAGCCAACAAATTGTCATATTCCTTACTCCGCCAAGTGATTTTCAAATTATATTATTTACTTGCAGTCATTTTGATGAATCGAAAAAATTTATCGTATAATAGAAGAGGTCAAATATTTAAAAAAAAACAAAGAGAGACTCATACTACTTTATTTCTACTAGGCTAATTAATCAATTCATCCTGCAGCTTCCAAATCTAGATTTGGATCTGTGGGACTAATTCCTTTTTCTAAAAGCAAACTCCAATAACTAATTTTATTAATTCTAAGTCATACTTGTAGAAAAAAATTATTAAATATTTTTTCAAATTTATCCTTTTCTAAGCATTTAATCTATTAAAATTATATCGGTAACCTTTTATCCAGTGTCTTTTAGTCCATGATTCATATTGTTTATGTTTCTAATGTGCTATTGTATATTGATGGGAGCAGTGTAGGAATTTTTACCATCAGATTAAACTGATATTTGCAACTGGGGAATTTGTTAAAAGTAAATTTCTCCGTCACCAATATGGCTACATTAATGAGTCAGACGAATCATTATCTGTTGAAAAAGTTACATTTTTAGAATGATTAGAAATTTTAATAAAGAGTTCAATTTTTAATAAAAAAATCTTCAGATCAAAATCCTAAGTTATTCTCAACCAAATTAATTGATTAGAAACCAACCAACACTGTTAAATTTTTAAGGTTTATTATTCATCATGAACTTAAATAAATCAGTTTTAAAAGTTAAATTTTAAAAATAATTTAGAAACTTAAAGGAAGACTAATAATCTTTGTGGAAAAATCTGTTCTTTGTTAATTGAAATAATTTTCAAACTGTTGCTAAATGTTAATAATTTATCTCCCTATTTCAATCATTTTTACTAATATTTTTTATTAATATACATTAATATTTAGGAAATAATGGATAATTTTAATTTAGTTGACGGTAACGCGAAAATAGGCACAGCTTTGTACAAAAATTTATTTTTATCTGATGTCAGATTTGAGGTAAATTTTTTTTTATAAATCTCCGCATAATAATACCACAAAACCAATATTATGGTATGATTTGATAATTTATAGCTAGAAGGAAAAATCATAAATGCTCATAAAACAATTCTGTCACTTAAAAGTGAAATGTTTTATACCATGTTTAATGGAAGCTTGAAATTGAAAGATAGTTTGGTACAGATTGAAGATTTAAGGAATGACATTTTTGAAATAATCTTGAAGTAATTTTCTACACAATATATAATATATAAACTAATAAATAGATATTATACATATAATTTATGGAATTCATTGTATAAAAAATTAGTTTATTTTAATTAATGAAATAAAATTTCTATATTTCGAATACCCAGAATTGTGACCTATCATCGTTTTATCAGTTATACACTAAAATTATCAAAAAAAAATTAATTAGAGCATTCCATGCAGACCTGCATGGACCAGGAATTTTTGATCAGACCTGCAATAAAATAAAATTTATAGTCTCAGCCCCTCCCATATTTAATATTAAAAAAAGATTCCTAAGCCAGGCTCAACCTCATAAAAAGTAGTGTTGTTAAATTACCTAACTTTAGTCAACTATAAAACAGCATAGTCATGTTTTTATCCAAAAATATTCTAGTCAATCTTCAAGTTGGCAACTTAGAGGCTTAATTCAATTTTTTGGGTTAAATGTTTGACTACACACCATAGATGGTCAAACCATATTTAAATTGTATTAAATGTGAAGGAACAATATTCCAGTGTATTTAGGCAATCATTTAGTTTGTGAGGATTTATTATTAGAAGAAATATGCGATATCTTTTTTTTAAAAAATACTTTTTTAAAATATAAAACATTTAAAAAAAATTTTTTTAGGCTTAAATCTTATTAAAAACAAAATTTTAACAATCCAGGCCAGCTAGAAAATATAATATTAGGTCTATGACATTATTAGATCTTTTAGGAATTTTAATAAATATCACTATTAGTATAGGGAAAACAGGGATTCGAACCGAACCCGGAGAAAAAACCCGGGTTTTTGAAAAAAAATCTGAACCCGAACTGAACTTGAACCCCGTTTATAAAATTTTGAAAACCCCGAACCGAACCCAGGAATTTTAGAACCCGGGTTCAATCGTGTTCAGTATATTGTTTAAATCATATATTAAAATATTTAAAATTCAAATTTCCATTTAAATGAAGTGTAATAAATTTTAAACAACTTAATTCATTTACGCCATTTTTAAAATTTTTAAATCTATTCTCAAATATTCCTATTGTGGAGTGTTAAAATTATAAACAATTGAATTCATTTACGTCATTTATTTTTTAATTTCCAACTTATTCTCAAAGATTTTTAATTAGATTATATTAGATATTGTTAATTTAAAGAATTCTCAAAATCTAACTTAAAAATTGTTAAACAAAGATGTAGGGCAGTTTATGTAAACTTTTGTATTTTTATATTTTCCTTATATATAAAATAAAAAAATTTATGCCTAATTATGATTTAAATATAGAATATTTTTTTTATCAATTCAAAAATTCTTAAACCCAAATTGAACCCAAAATCAAACCCGGGTTCAAAAATATTTCCATGAACCGAACCCGAACCGAAAAATTTTGCCGGGTTCGAAATCCCTGAGGAAATTAATAAAGTTTAGGGATAATAAGAGGGATCCAAACCGAAACGAATATCGGTTTGGTTCTGGTTCAGGTTTAGATAAAAATAGCGGTTCAAGGTTCAAATTCGATTCGTAAAAAATTAAAATATCGGTTCGGTTCGAACCTCTAAGAACCGGTTTTGAACACTTTTGTATCCAAACCTACATTCGAATTATGTATAGGGAAAATATTTTTTTTATTTTATCATTAATTTAAAAAACACATGTAATTATTGCACTTTATAATATTTAATAAATATCAATGATTAATTTTAATGTGAACAATATTTTACTTTTTTTTACTTAAATTTTTTTTATTAAGCAGTACAATTAATATATTTTCAAAATTCGTCTCACTCAAATTACATTTATAAGGATATAGTATAAATTTAATTGTTGGAAAGTATCTTTCCACACTAACTTGGATAGCTGGCACTGCCAATATTATATCAGATTTGATGTGTCATTTATCATAATATTTTGGATTTAATTTTTCTCTAAGCATTAAAAGCTTAAAATATTTTAAAAAAATATTGTAAAATGACAATATACTAAAGTTTATAAAAATTATAACCGACACTTATCAATCAAATGTGATTGATGATAATCTTTAAAATAATTTGAATGTAATTGCAATTTTTTCAAAATACTAATAATCACTTACTTATTGTTTTATAAGCATAAAATCATGAGGCTCGAACCGGTTCAGAGACATTATAGCGGTTCGGTTCAGGTTCGGCTAGAATTTTTTTAACGGTTTAGGTTTGGTTCAGGTTCGATAAAAAATACCGGTTTTTAGCGGTTTAACAGTTCGGCAGGTTCGGTTTACATCCCTGGATAATAATTCGAATTGTCAAAATTTATGTTACGAATTGATGCCTGGAATGAATTTCGTAAATTATGTGAATAACAATTATCATTGTGATAATTAATAAACAGATATATTTATACCAATGAATTTGATCCACATTCTTATGAACTTGATACTCTAAAAGAGATATTATATGGAGCTAAAAAATACATTCTTAAGGATTTAATCAAAAAATGTGTTGATCGAATAAATAATCAAATTGGTGGCCGTGAAAAGGCATTAAAAGTATATTTAATATCATTTATACATTCAGAAATCAATGTTTATAGATGCCTCCAGGTAAATTTCTATTATTTACTCAATAAATATCAGTTAATAGGTTCTTAAGTATTATGAAACATTCGTGTTACTTTCGAAAGATTTCCTAAACTCACCTATTGAATTAATACAGAAATTTATGACATTTGATGATACGAAATCGACATCAATAATAAATACAAAATTGCACTCGAAGCGAATAATTTGTAAATTTTTTATTAAGTGGGCAAAAAATGAATGTGGCAAATGTCAGATTCCTGATAATTCTAGGAATATTATCTGCAAATTAACGGAGTTCAATTTTCTGGCCTACATTCTGGATTTCAGTAGCGCGGACATTATTAAATCAGTTCGTGAGCGCAAGTTACTAGAAGACATTGAGATGTTCGAAATTATAGTTAAAAAATATTGATATATTAAAAAAAAATCTTTAATTGTGTCAAATTTAATATTAAAAATATTGTCAATTTAATTTGAGAATTGATAAATTTAAGTAGCTACCAATACTATCTTCTTATAATAATTATAAAATGTAATGATATATGTCTGCATTTAAATATTCTATAATAAATATGAAATCATATACTTTATTATATTTGTAAAGATTGGTGTAATATTTCATTTTCCGTATTCATTAAAATTGATTATTTTAAATAATTAAATCAGAGTAGAGGACATGATATTCTGACCTAGGGCTTAAAAGCGGGTATTAAATAAAACTACTCATTTGGGCAGAGCTTAAGAATTATTTTATCCAGATCGGTTTAATTTTAAAGTTAAAATCTGTTAACATTGGCTCCTATTTAATCGCTCAGTTTAAACTTAAATATTCAATCATCTTTGGCGATCAGAAAAATAATGCTTTAGCTGTATTTTTTTAATTATGACATGAGTTTCAGTTTTTTTTTTCTGAAAGATTCTCTTTTCGTATTTTTAAATTTCTTGAATTATATTTTTAATCTTACGAATAATTATTTTTAAATTTAAATTTGGATTTAATTAAAATAAAGCAAAATTTTTAGAAAAAAAAAATGGACCAGGCCTGGTGGGTAAAAATCATGGGTTGGGCATTAAAAATAAGAAAAATATTTAAATCTGAGCCAAAGCTGTCACATCTTTATGGTAAGATAAATACAATTTCAAAGAAAGATACAAACTGTCTGGTTTATATGACTCAACAACCCTTTCAAATTATAAGGGGAGATCGGGGCTACATGGAGTGTTGCGCTCTTTTCCGATAATACTTAAGATGGAGGATAAAACTAATTATATCATAAGATAGATAGACTCATCATTAGACTGCCAAATAGAATAAACTCGAGCATCCTTCATTTTATAGTATTAGAGCTATTAATGTGTTAGTAAAAGTAGATTTCTTACCGACGACCCTGGTCAAGATGGCAAGAACCTTAGGGTTAGATGACTAATATATAATTTAACATAAAAAAAATTTATAATTTTTAGTTACAAATTAACACATACCTTCTCAATATAGGCACACATAAAAGAGATGATTTTAAGAATAACTTGAATGTGCTCATTCTAAATATTTGGTACGCCTTTTTTATCCAGTCTTTACCTTTTTTACAATGGTTCTAACTTTTGCCGCACATTATTCAATTCCAATTCATTTTTATATGCCATTTAGCTCCTCGTCGTTTACCCCAGTGCTTAAAAGGCTCTAGAAAATTTTTTGGGTCAGTTAAAAAATCCGGACTTTTTTCGATAGTTTTAATATTGTAAAATATCTAATATAAATGTTATAAAATTTTGAGAAACTAGGAGACGATGAGTACAGGGGAAGTTTGACCGTTACAATTAAAATTAAAGCTATTAATATATAAGATTAAAAATTTAAGTCTAATATTGAAAATTACGTTACATGATCGAATATTTGAAAAATATTTTCTTTATTAATTTTTACAGAGGAAAATTTCAACATACTCTAAGTTAACATAAAATAATTTCAAACTTTGTAGATTTTAATAGGTTTTAGGAAAGTTTAAACCTTATTTCTTAATTTAATAATTTATCGGAATCATATAAGTATTAATATGATTCTGAAAGATATTTATAAATTTAGTAGTTGATCCTATTAATTATTTATCTATTTCTTATTTTGGTTAGAACAAACGCAAATAATTTTTAATGGATTATTTATCAATCTAATATTGATTTTTAATATAATATAATTTACCTTAAATAATATTTTATTTAAAAATCTTTAAATTTTAATTTTTAAATATACACAAAATTTTTTTTTTTATATTCAGACCTCATTATGGAATGGGCATAGTTGTGCCATTAAATAATTTTTTCTGATTAAATTTACTAAAGAAATATAGTTTTTTTATAAATTATATGCTAACTATTCCAACCAGCCTTTACTTTTAGTATTAGTTTTATATTCTCGAATTTATTTAGGTTCAGAACCAAAAGTGGCGCAACTAACCTTAGTCTCCCTTACCTTTGCCTCAAAGCAAAAAACATTTTTTTTAAAAGTTGGTAGAAAAAGGGATAAAAAAAATTTGTTTTTGGGCCGCCCTCCCCAAAATTTAGGTGCTTTTTACAAAATGTATATTTTAGCCAAACAATATCATTTACATCTTGAGATATTTTTTTAGCAAAAATCTTGATTTAGGCGTTTTTTATAACATAAGATAGGTGCGAATATATATATTTAAAAATTATTTAACAGGTAATGTGGTCAAAAAACCTTAAATTAAGCCACATTACAAGGTCTTGAAACACTTATATTTTGATACTTTAAAAGGTTTTTTAATTTTCGGGTAGAATAAAGATATTTATTTATACATTAATAATTTATTTCAAACTCTTCAAAAAAAAAATAAAACAACTCCCCTGATCACATTTAGAGATTAAAGAATAAATCAGGCAAATTTTTCAATAATTTTTTTTTCTAATACTATATAAAAATCAACAATAAAATACACAATTCCATCATTATTTAAAAAATCATTTTAAAATAAAAGATTTTATTTCTGGCTAATTAAGGCATTTTACAAACATGATGCCAAAGAATTTTTATATAAATGTCAAAATATTCAAATAGAAATTATTATTTTTTTTAGAAACATATTTATGAAATTGTTATTTTTATTCTAATGATGTTTTATATTTATATAATGTTTTAAATATTATAGAAATTTTCGTCGCTTTAGAGCCCCAAAAAATCAATAAAGGTAATCGACTGCATTAAGAGCGTTTATCAGTCCTAACTCCTAACCATCAGACTCTAACCCGATTTTGGCAGATAAAGAAAAATTAGATTTCTTTAGAATTATAGAATAATTTTTTCTTAAGAATATTTTTAGAGTGTGGAACTGTCTGAATCGTTTCTGACTGACGTACACTATCTCTTTTGAAAAAAAAAATACCACTCTAAGCAATTTTCCGTAAAATTTTGTTGGTTCTTATATGACTTCTATTTGCCAAATCTAGAGGCACGCATGATATTAAATTTGGTTTAAATCCTAACTGGGCCCGTTTTCAAAAATCGGCCTGTCTAACTGTTTAATTACACTAGAATTTTAAAAATAGGAATTTGAATTACATCAATAAATCAGTGGGATAATATGTATGGTGGGGTGTTTAAATAATTCATTTACTTCTCACATTTTCAACCCACCCACCTTTGAAATTACTTACAAAAATACAGTCAAAAAATGATTCAAACTGTCCAAGGTTTTAAAAAATTTCTCTCCGGGCCCTAATAATGATCAAAAATAACTCCCGATAGATAGCCGAGAAAAATAATGAACACCGGACCGGGTTTAAGAAAAAAAATTTTTCTTATAAACCGGCCCGGGTGGTGTAATACGCAATCTATCTATAGGTTTCTGCTTATAAATCGAAGAAATGAATATTATTTTTTTTATGAAAAATAAAAATAAATTTGCATACTCAAATATTTTGTTTAGCACATCCGAAAGTTAATATTTAAGATTATATATTAAATTTTTTTTCAGTTGAATTTTTCTAACTATGTTATCAAAAAATTATTTCTGCAATCTACTATTCCTTAGCTCGATATGCACTTCTATAATGGATCTGAGCATTGGAAGTTTAATGAGTAAGAAAAATAAAAATAGACTTATATTAATATACATTGTAATTAGAAATTTTACATACAATAATTTAATTTAGAATAATATAAAAAATTTGATTTTGATTTATAAAAATAATCGGTGACATTTTATTTTATTTTATTATATCAATTTAACTTTTATGCTGAAATATGAATTTTTAATTTATTTTAAGGATCTTATATAATTGATTTTTCTATCATCAAACTAGTTAACTATTGAGAGGGGTAATATTCACTTCTCTTCTCTTCTCTTCTCTTCTCTTCTCTTCTCTTCTCTTCTCTTCTCTTCTCTTCTCTTCTCTTCTCTTCTCTTCTCTTCTCTTCTCTTCTCTCTCTTTCTTTTTATTTTTAAAAAAAAATTATTTACTCATAATCTACTCTCTAAATAAAATATAGTATCACCACCTAACGAAATGTACTGTAAAATGGGAGAGGATTCGATTTATGGCATAAAAAATTTTACACTCAAGTTAACGAAGAGTAATTACACCCACATGTATAGATTAATGGGAAGTTTCTTACCTCATGAATCGACGATCCCTGAATATTCGATCAAATATTTTTATACATTGTATAAATACGTGGATTTAGAACGTACCTCGCTTCTTGTAAATATATCTATCAAATCCAAAAAGGTTATTTCTTCTTTTTTAGATATCAAGGAAATTTATAAAATGATGATAATATATATATATATATGTACCTTCCTATAAAATAAAAATAGAAACAGTACCAATTTCCAATTAAGAATTTGGATAAAGTTTCGACATATTCCGTAGAAATTTTTTTCTTACAAGGAAATGTTACGATTAATCAGTTTTCTGCTGTGCAAACATTTAAATGTAAAATTAATATATGTTTTTCTTATTTATTCATTCGTTTAGCTGTGTAAAATAGAATGCATTCTTTTGGGCATGCCAGTTCATATTTTAGTCTAACACATAAATAAATACCCTAATATACTAATACTATAATAAACATTTTGACTTGTTAATATTTGTATTTTGGTGATCATCTAATAATATCTAATATTATATTAACTTTACCCAGGACTTATACAAGGAAAGTTTTAGAAATAAAGTATTTTTTGTGGTTTTAGAGATAGGACAGAGCCTAATGAAAACTATTTGATTATTAAGATTTTCCAATATTTTTTAATTAATTTATTATTCGTTAATTTTAAATGAATTTTTAAAATGTTAAAACTAATTCAAGGAAATTATATTTTATTATACAATCATATTACAGATGATAAGGAATCACCAAAATGTATCGAAAAGGGTATGTATTAATGAAATAAAATATTTTTTTTATTATATATCTAAATCATATTTTTTTTTATATTGCTTAATTTGAGCTTTCCTTTTTGCTAATTTTAATTTATGCTTTGGGGAAATAATTTAAAGCTGCAAGACGCCCAATTTATTTGGCCTCGGGCTGCCAAAGGTCTTATATGCACATAAAAATTATTCATATTCTACATATAAAATTAATCACATATCATATTTCATATAAAATGATTCATATTTCATATTGCAGAAAAAATTAGACTTCCACATATAAAATCAAGCATATTGCAAATATTGTAACACAAAAATAATAATTTGTATAAATGAATTAAACGAAATATGTAGGGGTGATGACTTTGTTTTAAATTTGGGATGATGTATAATGTGTAATTTTGGGTGTTAATTTTATAATTTTATTTAATTCAGGATCTTTTTGAGGTTAATTTTATGGCTTGACATAATTGCTATCAGTAGGGGAGACTGGGGTTAGTCGAATCAATTTTTACAAAATTGGCTATAGCTCCTGTTTTTTATAGATAATATAAAAAATAATATATGATTGGATACCTAAAACTATACTCTATAAATGTGCCTTATAAAAAATTTTATGAATATAATCATTTTTTTTAAATTTTATTTTTTGTAAAAGTGAAAATTATTTTGTTCAACAAGCCGCAATGGCGGGGTGAGGCAAACCACTTCAAGGGGCTTCCTAAACCATTGAGTTTTTTAGGCCATAATAAATTGAAATGCATTTTTATTTATTAATAATGATATGTATACTATATGTGATAAATACTCATAAAACTTACCCAAATTATAGAAGTGTTTGCAATAAAATTAAATTTATATATAAATGATTATTTTTAATAAAAATTAAAATTCTGTCATGTAAAAATCTTTTGAAAATTTCATCAAAATTTTATTTCTTAAATAAAATTTTTAGTAATTAATTATTTCAAAATATTTTTTGTCCATAGATGTATACTAATGAAAACTATATCAGGATAAAATTTTAACCTTCTGGTGTATTTTATTTTAAAATGAGATTAAGTGGTTGCCAAGCCCCGGGGTTTACCTAACCCCAGTCTCCCCTATCCTATATTTATATTAAGATTTATACCGTATTGAGAATTTAAATGAGTTTTTATGTTTTAGCAGTTCCTTCTTTGCAGTTAACCAGTTTTTCCAATTTCTAATCCCTTTCGTTCAAATTCATCACTTGGGCTAAAAATGTATTTCATACATTAAAAACAAAATGCACCATCAGCTTCTACACTGTACCCCAACCAGTCCTGACCTCTATGCCATAATTTTTGATCCCATCTTAGCCTTCCATGTACATCTTTTTTCACGTAATTTAACAATTTGATTTGTTTAGGTTCATTCAAGCCAAGGTCATCTGGGATTTGAATTGAACTTTAAACGTTAAAGGACTTTTTTTACACTAAATATAACATTATAATTATAAAATGAAAGGGTCATAAATAGAAAATGAAGATCAGTGAATGGTAAATATAAAGGAAAGCACATGTTAAAAATAAACACATACAAAATCCTTAGAATTTTCTTTTAAACTTGAGATCAGGAAAAAATTTTGAGGGCCAAAATTTTTTTCGAAGCCCAGGTTTGTTGTGGACAAAAAAGTTTTTTTTATTGGGGGGGGGGCAGACCCTACATGATTACGGTTCTGAGAATATGTATAAATATTTTTTTAACACTCTATCTAATAAAAGTTATGCTGAAATGAAATCTTTTTTTCTTTTAATTTTTTTTTCAATTTATATATGCTGTAAATTTTTCCACTATTTTATCAAAAAATTACTTCTACAATCTTCTATTACTAGGCTTGATATGCTTTCCTATGAAGGATCAAAACAATGGAAGCTTAATGAGTAAAAAAAATAGTTTTATATTTATTTGAAATTTAATAAAATAATATAATAAAGACATTTTAATAATTTATAATGTAATAAATAACGTAAATTGTATATGAATTTATTACTATTTTTGTATAATTGATTTCTTTGATAGAACTAATTAACAATTGAAAGTGTCAATATTATATATTTTTATTATAATCTATTTAAATGAAATATAGTATTACCACCTAATGACATGTACTGTAAAATGGGAAAAGATGCAATCTACGGCATAAAAAATTTTGCACTGGAGTTAGTGGAGAGTAATAACACCAACACGTATAATTTAAGTGGAAGATTCTTGCCTCATGAATCGTTGATCCCTGAAGATTTAAGCAAATATTTTTATACATTGTATAGATATGACGTGGATGGAAATCGCACCTCAGAATTTGGAAATTCATCTATCAAATACAACTCCATAAAAGTTATTTCTTCATTTTTTATATATATAGAATTATCTAGGAAACCTATAAAATAATGATTATCTATATATATTTTTTTTCTGCTTTAAAATTAAAATAGAAACAATATCGATTTACAATAGGAAAAATGGAACAGGCTTTAACATATTCCATAGAAGTTTTCTTCCAACACGAAAATGATGCAACTAAACTGTTTTCTGTTATGCAAGAATTCAAATGTATACTTATACAAATTTGTTTTAGTTGTGTAAAATAGAGATCTGCAAAGTTAGGCCCAATCGGGTTTGGGCCGGGCCTAATATTTTTAAAAAAAATTGGAATTTTTTTTAAAATATATCTAAATTTATCAATTTTATATTGTATTTTTTATGTAAAATAAAATAATATTTGATTTTATTTATTTGAAACTAAACGACATATAACATATGTCTTTTATTTTGAGTAATTATAAAAATTAATTTCTCTATTAAAATAAATTCGGGCCGGGCCGGTAAATTTATTTTTAAAAAAAAATCGGGCCGGGCCAGGCTTGAAATCTAGGCCCGATGCAGATCACTAGTGTAAAATATGTATTTTTTGGATATGCCAGTTAGTATTTTATTCTAAACTTAAATGAATACTCTATAATAAAACAAACCTTTCGAATTGTTTATATTTTGTATTTTGATGATAAATTGTGATATCTAATATTATAGTAACTTTATCAGGCCTTATCCCAAGATTCAGATTTAAAGAGGGAAATTTCAGAAATACAATTTTTTTTTAATATATATGATTATTAAATATTTTCGTTTTTTTATACTGTTTTGGATAGAATCTAATTCAAACTATTTGTTGATTTTGAATTTTTCCGATCTTTTTATATTAATTTGTCATTCACTTTATCTCTTTATTGAATTTCGAATGATAAATTTCAGTTAAAAAAAAATATGGGGAAATTATTATATTATTTTATTAATAATTAATTACAGATAAGAAATCACCAGATTGTAACAAAAATGGTACGTATTAATTGAATTTTATTCTAAATCTAAATCGCATTTTTTTACACATTGTTGATATAATTTAAGCAATCTATGAACATCGATTATTTATTCATTCTCTTTTCCGCAAATATAAATTTCAAAGTATGCGCGAATTAGTTCGGAACGGCCTGTGGAAAAATGATTGAATTATATAATGGAACATTTAATTAGAGATCCAAAGTTTGGCCCAGCCCGTTAATTTTATTTAAAATAATTGGGTTCGGGCCGGGCCTAATATTTTTAAAAATTGATTTCTACTAGTGACACGGACAATATTACATTTTGCGTTTCAATGGTATCCACCTAAGGAAAGAATTTTTCCCAAAATGCTATTAGAGTAAATAGCAAAATTTAGTATCTTTTTTTAAAATTCTATGAGACTAGACCGGTCAAGAGGTATAATAAACAGGATAATATTTATAATATTCTCAAAATCGCGAATTTTTTCTTTTATCATTATTGCTTTCCAGTTTTCAAAATTCTATCATGATCCTAAAATTTCTATAAAACCTATTTTTTTAGCAATTCCAATAGAACAATTTCTTATATCCTATTCATATTTTTTTTAAATATAATATTTATAGCAGGGAAGGACATTTCACATTTTTGATAAGGTGGAACCAAAGAACGAATATAGATTTTATCGATATCGTTATGCCCATTACACCTAGAAAATGATAAATATTATATAACACAACCAACCCATCAAGTCTATATAATTTCTCCTTAAACATTAAATTTTTTATACTTCATCTTATTTTGTATTTTAAAAGGGAATTTGTGATATTAAAATGTATTTTTTACATATGTTATAATTGTGAAATTTGGTTATTTTTTATAATCTATTTTTTTTTAAATTTTATTTTATACTGGAATATTAAAGGTATTTTTTTTAATATATCAAAAATTTGTGATTATTCCCTCGCTCTCAAAAATCTTATAGGGGTGATATGGAGTATAACAAAATAAAATTTATTAAAAATAACAGAATAACTTGTTTATAATTAATTTATATAATAATGTTATAAGTTACTTCCCATGGGAAAATCCATTAACATGCTTACTCTAGTAAAGAATTTTTTTTTAAAAAAAAATATTAATAAATACAAAAACCTCTATCAATCTTATATTCTAGCCAATTGTAACTTCTACTAACGTGCAGTTAGCTCTTATTTTTTTTTAAAACACAAAATCGGGAATTTTTAACCCACCCCGAAATCATTTTTTTTGGAAGGAGGGTTCACATCCCTGTTTCTTTAGACCTCATAAATTTAATTAAAAACCCCCTCATTTACAATGAATGCATTATTATAGCATATTGTCTGGCATGATCATGAATAGGAGTTTGCTGAAAATGTCTAACCCTTTTTAATTGTAATTTTAAAGGATAGCAGAATTTTTATTTGGAAAATAATGTCTAGATCAGCAATATCATTATATTATTATAATTAGGTCTATTATAATAAAATTGTTAATTTTTAAATCAATATATTTTGTCCATTTTAATTTAAAAAATTAATAGATAACCTCCCAATAAATTTATTCCAACCTTTTTTTCGAGCCAAACTCATCTTACCCCTTTCCCCGTTCATGCAGAAGCTGTTTCTCTCCTACCATTTTTCCTATAATTTATTAAAATCTATGTCATACTAATATTGGTGTTAATTCAAGGTAAAAATAACTGCATTTCTTGCCGTGAGGATATCTAAATTGCTTTGTTGGAATAAAAATATTCGAGCCGTTAATAATTTCTCTAAATTGACATATTTTATTCTAAAACCCGATTCCAAAATTGCTTACCATTCCAAAGACAATCCTTAAAAAATATCCTTTTTCATATTCGCCACCATCTCCTTTTCCTAATATCTTTGAAGTGTAGGCTTTTAAGACTTTTTTAAGCTATTTACGAATTATTCATAATTTTCCGTACCTTATACCACGACATTATGTAGTTCATCTGGGTGTCCCATATCTATAAAAAATTTAACACTAAATGAGATACATGTTCCACTTTCTTAATTTTGAGCTTTGCAAGCCAACAAATTCGATTGGCATATTTCTTACTCCACCACCAAATGATTTTCAAATTATATTATTTATTTGCAGCAATTTTATTAATTAATCAAGAAAATTTAATGTATAATAAAAGTCACTGAAACTCTGAGAAATTTTTGGTATAATATAAATTGATAAATTTAGTCCGACGCCCGTTCGGGCTGGAGTCGAGCTTTGCAGATCTCTAATGTATATCATTTAAAAATTTTAAAAAGCGTATGCTATATATTGAATGCTACTAAGTTAGGATAAGCAAATATTAGCTATTTATATGAGCAACTATTGCCTTTGGTAAAAAGCAATTAATCATAATGAATAATTTTATTATATAATCTTATTTAAAAATATTTTTTTTAATACACATAAATCAATTCTTTTAAATATAGAATATTGAGATTATATAAGTAATGTTATAAATGGAAAGTAAAAAAAAAAAAAAATTTATTTACATCTCAAATTTTATTTTTAGTTTAAAAATTTAACAAATATATGTCCATAAGAGGGCGTTAAATGCATAAACAAGGATATATCATCTTAGGAGCCCAGAATGAATATTGGATAACGCTTTTTTTTAGTATTTGGGTGTAAATACATGTGGAAAACCTAAAAATTAAAAAAAAATATATAGGTTACTTTGATATTTAATTTATGAGGAGGTTTAGAATTTTAAAATATTTGAAAACTTGTGAGGCATATATTGATGGCTTTATTGATCAAAATCTCTTAATTTTTGGTTTTTAAACATTTTTCAATTAATATTACTAAAAAAATTTGGTCAATCAAATAAATTGTATTTTGTATGTTTTGAGCTAATTTTTCAATTATCTACCCTTGCTTGGCGTTAAATGCCTATGAATATTCAAAAAATCCAAATCATTCAATCTACTTTCAGATGTTGTATTTCATAGGTATGTTTTTCACAGACATGCAGGCCCGGCCCCCGAGCCGGATCGTATTTTAATTTTTTTGAATATACCCCCGCCGGGCCCTTAATTTTTTTTAAAAAAAACACCCGGGCCGGAAAAAATTTTTAAAAAAAATCTGGGCCGTGTCCTGCAAATGGTACCTCTGCAAGGTTCTGTTATTCTTCTTAAAAAAGATAATGTTCTCTCATTAGTTTACTAAAGAGCTGCTAATATATATAATCATTTTAATACATTAGGATAGTGTTTGCAACGGTCCGGTCGGGTCTTTTTTTTCTAAAATGGGACCGGACCGATGGACCGTTAAGTCAAATGAGATCTGACCGTCGATCCGGTCCAGGCGGTCCGGTCTCACCTAAAAAAAATTTTTATAAAGCTACAAAAGTTTTATTCTGCATTTAAATTTATTAAAAATGAATAGTTAAACTACCCTATAATATTTCAATTATATCATCAATTCATTTTTATTATATTATACACAAATGCCTAATCAAAGAAGAATATAAAAAGTAAACTATGAATATTTAATTTAATGAAACGGAAGAATATAAAAAGTAAACGATGAATTAGATATTATAAAGTGTTAGGCATTAAATAATCATATTTTATATGTTCATATACATACACATTAACTATAAAGTTTTTTATAGTAAACTTTTATATTCTTTAATCGGTCTTCGGTCAGACCGGACCGTGTTGTTGGACGGGACCGTCCCATAGGACCGAAAAGTCTAATAAGACCGGACTGGACCGGACCGTTGCGAACACTACATTAGGAGTATAATCTAAAATGTGTTTGAAATAATGCAAAGCATCCATAGCATTTTTTGGGACTATTTCAACCATAGTTAATCTTTTAATCCTAGTTATTCAGCTAATAAGGCATCATAAGATAATTTAACATCTTCATGATAAAAATCTAACAAATATTTATATTTTTTTCTATCACCATATGAAAAAGGTTGGTAGAGGGGACATTTGTTTTATAATACTCTTCTACTGATCCTATATTAATGTTTTGACGATGAGCTTGCTTGCTGCAAGTCGAGGGGGGGGGCAAATATTAAACACGTATAGCTCTGCTTTTGACTCAACAATAACATATAAAATATGAAATTCTTCATCAACATTAGCTCTGATTTCCTTGAGTTCTAATAAAATTCTCTCCGCTATTCTCATCTTCTTAATCAAGTCTGTTATGTTTTTGAAAAGTATTACATACGTATAATTAAATAATACATTCTAATGAGAAAAAAAATTTGGAATAAGTATTGAATCCAATAATTTTCTTGCTTCTGAGGAAATATTTCTTTCAAGCCATTGTAATATTTCAGTAATAGCATTAATAATCGGCTCTTCTAACTCCATAAAAGCTGTTACTGCTTGATGGCGGAGACTCGATCTCGTTGGGCAAGCTTGCAATTTATTTCTCCCTGTTGGACAAGGAGTTTCAGAGATAATTATTATTTGACTAGAAATTTTGTTAAATATTAGGCCACTAAAATTTGATAATAATAGGTAAATAACGCCAAGGAAAACTTGAAATAAAAATTAATTGATAAAATAACTTAGTAGATGAATGTGATAAATAAATGTAATTATATATATATGAGATAGGAATAAATATTAACAATAATATTTTTGAAAAATATAATCCGGCATCTGCATTTTTGGGGTTTGGGGGGGGGGGGATTTGTTCCTCTGCCCCCCTCCCGCTGCGTACGCCAATGCCATTAAAGGCGCAAGGCGCTCCTACCTTTCTTTCCCCCACCCATCCCCTCTATTATTAATCCATTTTCATTAACTAGAAAATGCTTTTTAATAATTGTTTTATTTTGTAAAAAAAAATATATCCTACGAAAGAATAATTTATAAGCGCCTGGCCAGGGTTTTACTGGTTGTCCTTGGTATTTAGTCAGATATTGCCTGTATCTTTTTTCCTTAAAAAATGGATGATTGAAATATCAATTTTTTTTAAACCTTCCCTTTTCTCGATATTTAACTTCATCATTTTTCTAAATATATACATATTAAAATTTTATTTATAACGTAACAAAGTTGATTAATCCATAAGAAACTTGTTTGGTGGTGCTATATATAGAAATTAATTTTATAAACATTTTATTAAGGAACCATACAAAATAAATGTGTTTTTGTATTTATATTTTAAAATATTATCATCATGTGATTTAATTTATTATTTCACAATTTTATAATTATACATGATTATTATCAATTCTACTAATAGCGAATAAATTTCAATATCGGAGTATTCATAGTAAAGTCAATAATCATTTGTTTTTTGGGGGAGGGGAAATTTTTTTAACATTTTAACACAATGTTGAGTATCTCGGTGTCCTCTAATAATGTTTGTCTACGAACCAATTGAATCATGTCTACTAGATCGAATTCCAAAAGTGGGGATTTTTTATGGGATAATTTACATAAATCGTTCTTTGAATCATCCGGAATCTGGCATTTGCAGCATTTATTTTTTGCGAATTTGATAAGAAATTCCGAAATGTAGAGATTCGATGTCGATCTTCCATTAGGTAAAGACTCGATAAATTTTTTTATTATATGGATAGGAGCGTTAAGGAAAGCATCCGAATCAAATACGAAACTTTCATTTCTCAAAAGAATCTAAAAATTAATATCTTATAAAACAGTGTATAAAAAAAATTTTACAGAGAAATAACTAAAAATATTGATTTCTGGGTGTATAGCTGTTGCTAAATATACTTTTAACGCAATTTCACTATCTATATAATAACACCTGGACACATTTATTTCTTCAATGCACATATCGATCAAATTCTTAAGCATATATTTTTTTGCACCATATAAGAGTTCTAACAGTGAGTCAATGTCGATTGAATTAATATTACAAACTTCATTGGTATATATATATCTTTTTTAGATATTGTTAGAAATAATTATATTATATATATAGAAAATCACTTCAGGATTATTTTAAAAACGCCTTTCCTTAGATCTTCAACCTTTACACAATTATCTTTCAATTTCAAACTGCCATGGAACATGGTATGAAACATTTGACTTTTAAATGATAGAATAAATGTATGCGCATGGATTATTTCTTTCTCCACCTATTCAAAGTAAGACAATGATATTCAATACAATTTGTTCTATATATATTAAGATAAAAAAAATATTATTATTTAACCTCAAATCTAACATCAGACATGTACGAATTTAAGAATAAACTTTCTCCTATTGACAAGTCTTTGTCAAATAATTGAAAATTTTCCATTATCTAAAAGAAAGTTTAAGTAATTTTTTTCAAAAATTATCTATCAATGATTTGCATACCTGCCAAGGATAACACGAATCGGAGAGCAAAATTGTCTTAAAAAATTACACTGGGGCGGGATGGGTCTTAAAATTTTACAAACCTCGGGCCGATTTGAAAAGAACAAATATTAAAATACAATCATTCAGTTGCGAATAGTGTTGCTAAAGGGCCTATTTTTAAAAACGGCTAACTTATATTTTAGCCAAAAAAAATATTGCCTAACAAGATTTCGCTAATAGATTTCTAGTCCTTTGTGCCATCTATGAGAAAAATCTTTAGACTAGAGTGATATCTTTCTGGATAAAATACTGAGTTAGCCGTTTTAAAAATCGGGTAAAATTGAGACGCCGTTTAATACCACTAGTTGGGAAATTATATAACGGAGGTTTTAATATTTTCAATATCAATTTGAAACCTTCTAAATTAATGCTACAAGCAAAAATATTTTTAGCACTGATTTAAAAAGAAAAATAATAGTTGAGCCGTGCAGTAAATAAAGAATTCTAGCTTTTCATTAAAATGTTAAAGAGGTGTCCAAATATATGCTACGGCCAATAACATTGATTACTGCTGACTTTAATGTATGTACACTTTTAATAAATAATCGGTCTAGGTTTTTAGCTTCATCGGGGTAAATATAAAATATATATTTTACACTGTAAAAATAGCTTTCCAAAACTTTGAAGAGAAATTCAAGTAACATTTATTAACTTATTTTTGATAATGCAGAAAATAATTATTTTTTACTTACAACTAAATAATCATTTTTTTAAATATAACAATAATAAATAAATTTTTACCGGTCTATCTAATTGAATGTTAATATTTGCCAAAACAATTTTAGATAATGGAGAAAATCTTTCTCAACTAATATGGGAATACTTCTAGAATTTTTGTTACACTTTTAATAAATAAATAATCGGCCTAGGTTTTTAGCTTGAATTGGCTATGGCGAAAAAATTCGAGCCTAGTTTATAGATAAAATATACATTTAACACTGTAAAAATGGCTTTCCAAAACTGTGAAAAGAAATTTAAATAACATTATAATCTTATTTTTGATAATGCAGATACTGTAACTAAATTATCATTTTTTAAATGTAACAATTTTAAAAAATTTTTTTACCGGTCTATTGTATGTTAATTTTTGCCAAAACAATTGTAAATAATTAAAAATCTTTATCAACTGTTGTGTTTTAACTAGTTTATAATTATTATTATTATATTTTGTTCTAGTGATATGTTTTTTTTATATTACCATTTATATTTTTGTTTTCTTTGTTCATTTATAAGAGATGTATTTTTCTCATATAAATATTTTTTTCTTTGTTCGCGTAATTTACATTTGAAGACTTTTATGATCTCAATGGCAAGATTATAAAATTAACTCGACGAGTTTGTATTTTCTATATTTATAAATGGAATTTAAAAAAATATATATTATCTCAATATGGTGTTGTTAAACTAACTATTTTTAGTCAACCAAAAAACAGAGTATCCATCTTTATCTAGAAATATTCTAATCAATCTTCAAGTTGAGACTCAACTTTGAAGCTATCAATTTTTTAATCTAAAAGGTTTACTAAGACACAACAGAGATGGCCAAAGTTAGGTAATTTAACAATCTCAAATAAGTTTTCTCTCTAAAAGTTTCTCTTCTTTTTAATATGTTATAAATCAAAAAAAATTTTTAAGGAATTATATTTATATCCAGTAAACTACGGACTAAAAAAAATTCTCTTCTCTGTTGGAAGAATCCAAAATTTATTTTATTTTTAAAAATGTTATTGAGTATTTGAAATCAGTGAATGTTTTCAAAATTTTCAGAGAAATTTATTTTGGTGTAAATAAACGAGCAAAATCTAAAAAAAATGAATTTGGGGTGCAGTGATAGGTTTAAATTGTAACCTCATGCTTTGTAGTGTTTGTATTTACTTTAAAAAAAAGTAATATCGACAAATTCCTCTATTGGAAGCAACCTAAAAATCATCTTATCTATAAAATTTATATATTCTTTTTTAAAAAAATATAATTAGAAACCTGATTTGAAAAATCTTTTTAACAAAATTTTGAAACATACAAATATTATTCATGAAGTAAATTTTTTTTTAAACCAGTTTTAACCGTTTATTTTTCAACCTAAAAGAAAACTTCCTAGTCACCTGAACCTAAAAAATGAGCTGTGAATCTGTTTGAGCTTTTTGATATCCTGACTATTAACTGTAATACTATTCTAATTATTTCTTCAGCTAACCAGGATAGTGTTGTTAAACCATCTAAATTTGGCCAATATAAAAAAAATAGTCACTACCAGTAGGTTGAGGTTAAACTTAAACCTGTAAGTCAATTTTTTGGGAATAATATTGACCAAGCCATATTGGAGTTGGTCAAAGTTGGGTGATTTAACATCACTAATTTCAGCTAACCAGGATTAGGTGTTCTCAGCCATAATAAATAAAATTTAACATAATCTTGAAAATATTTGAAGGCTTGATAATTATTTTTTTTGGATATAATTTTTAAAAATGTGATTTACTTTACAAAATTTTAATAAGTTTGTAACAACCCTATCCTTAAAGGTTCGAACTGAAGCTATATAATTATTTTTCATGAACCAAAATGACCCGGGTTAAAGGGTAACTAGGTTAAAAAGGCACTTTTTAATTTTTAGAGCTAATTATTTCGAATTTAATAATTAAAAAAAGAGAAATTTCATACATAATATATCTACTATATGTTTATTTAGTAGTCCTAGATCCTCATTCAATATATATCGATTCAAAACAATGTTTATTTCACTTTTCATTAATTTTTATATTTGGTATTTCTTATCTTAAGATGATACTTTTTAAAATTCAATGAAATTTATAGGATATAATCTACAATGTCTAGGCTGTCGAATATATTTAGTTCAGGGTTTCTTGCTTATATAAAAGATTTGATTAGAACAATTTACTAATTCGGTGATAATATGTGAAGGGGTAAAATGACAAACTTGGGAAGCAAGAATTACCTGGACCACTAACATAGTTAATGATATAAACTAATATATAACTATTGAAATTGAGAAATACCTTTGTTTTGCCTTATAGTTTAATATTTAAAGTTCCTTCAAGTATTTTATCATCATTATTATTTATATCTGTAGGATTGGGAAAACCGAAAATAGTTCAGGTTGAGAATAATATTAAAAAAAACATTACTTTAATGAAAAAATTCACTCAAAATTAATTTTTGTATATAGTAAATATTATAAAAAATGTTATCAAAGTTTTCTTCATTATTCAGAATATGAAATAAATGTAATTCATAATAGTTCGTCCTATCTCCCATCTATATTTAAAAATGGTTCACATTAGCAATTTACATTTAAATATCAAGTATAAATATTACAAATTTATAAAATTTACATTAATTTTTTAAAAAAATTAATCAATCAAGATATTTCTTCGTAGTTTTCATAATCTTTTACATTGATAATCATTTTTGACTTGATTAGTTTCCATAACTTGGTAAAAATCCGTACTGATAGTCTTTCTTTCATTCATTGGTTTTACTGTGTGAATTTTCTTCCAGTGGTCCAGTTTCAAAATTTTCATATCTTTATAACTAATTTTAGGATAATTTAAAAAAAAAAAAATTTTTTCGCGTTTTCTTACAATGAATGATATTTTGTATTTCAAAACGTCATTTACTATAACCAGATTGTGTAAAGTTTCCCTTTAAATTTCAAGAACAAATTACCAAAAATTTGTCCAATCTTAAAAGATTCAAATAACCGAAATCATAAAGGTTAGAGACCGTTTATTATAGTTATATCAATTCTCAGTACAATCCATTAACGTCAAAAGTATGCTTAAAAATAAGAGGAATAAAACCTGTGGTATTTGAACACATACTAAAAGAAAAAGAGACTTTTCTCAGAGGGGAAATAATGTGGGCACGCTTAAAATTGGATTCAGCCACCCTTTCTACTTTTTTGAATAACGATTGTTTTATAAATTCAAACCTAGTAATCTAGCTTTTTCGTAGGCTTGAACATTTTTATCTTTGTACCACACGTAAACATTGAATAAATACATTACGAGCAAGCTCAAGCCTAAGACCAGGAAAAACACCATTATGTTTTTCTCTTCCGTCCCATAGACTATTTGAAAATTTTTTATTTATATAATAATATTTGATATCAATAAAATAATTTCCTCAGTTTATTATTAAAAAAAAAACTTTATTGTTTAAAGGGTAATTTGTTCATAAGTTTATTTAGTTTTTTATGCATTAATAAATATAACCTATGACACTAATACTAATCTAGACCTCTGAATTCATTCGTTCATTATATTGCAGTCAATATGTGTATAATTAAACTAATGTGAGCCATTGATAGGCATTTAGATTAACGCCTACTACAGCCAGAGGCTGAGCTAGGAATTTTCCTTAGAGGCTCATACATATAAAAGCCTGGAGGGCTTCACCCCCAGACCCCCCTTTAACAGGCTTTCGTCCCTTTTATCTTAAAAATCATACTTGTTTTTCTTATAATATAAAAGTCCTAGAATTATTGATCAATTTAATTAGTGTTAATAAACGGCATCAAAACCAGAAAAAAATAAATATTCATGGTATTTATTTTATATAAAGTCACTTTTGAGACTTTTGAACGTATAATATAAAAAAAATTTGCTATAGGAGGAGGGGGTTCTAAGCTGACCCCCCCCCAGCTACTGACAGCCAATCACAACTTCTGATTTTAATACGCATATTTTTAATAAATTAAAATTGAGTTTATGCTACTTGTAATATTATATAGGTTACCACTTAGAATAATTATCGTAATCATGCAATATAAATATGTCGTGTAATTGCCTGATATCATTGTCACGTGGTTCACTGCTTCTTAAATTCAAGGATGAATTTTACCTACACATACTGGAATATAGCTGTAAGAGAAAACAGGCACAAATGATTTAAAAGAATAATAGATAACCCCCCAATAAATTTATCCTACCTCCTTTAAAGATGCCTACCCTCTACCCCCCCTCAAAAATAGGATGCAAACTGTTCCTATCACCCCCCTCCCCCGTTCATGCAGAAGCTGCTTCTCCCCTACCATTTTTCCTATAATTTATTAAAATTCTATGTCATAAAAATATTGGGGTTAATTAAATATAAAAATAACTGTATTCCATGCCGTGAAGATATCTAAATTGCTTGTTGGAACAAAAATATTTGAGCCGTTAAATTGACATATTTTATCTTAAAACCCGATTCCAGAATTGTTTTTCATTCCAAAGACAATCCTTAAAAAATATACTTTCCATATTCCCCACCGTCTCGTTTTTCTAATATTTATGAAGTGAAGCCTTTTAAGACTTTTTAACCTATTATCGGGTTATTCATATTTTCCCACTCCTTATACCATGACATTAAGTAGTTCACCTGGGTGTCTCACATGTATAAAAGAATTAACACCAAATGGAGATACAATTTGGTACCACTTTCTTAATTTTGAGCTTTGCAAGCCAACAAATTCAATTGGCACATTTCTTTCTCCGCCAAATGATTTTTAAATAATATTATTTGCAGCAATTTTATTAATGAATCAAGAAAATTTATTATATAATAAAAGAGTAAGTCACTAAAACTAGGGGAAATTTTTGGGGGTAGGTCTATAAGTGGAAAGGCTGCATGATACGAAAGGCTAAAAAATAATATTGAAAATAAAAATAACAAAGAAAATGATTAATGTGTAATTTGATTGATTTTTTGCATTTTTTACGAGAAAAATATTATAATAACATTACATTATAATATATTTAAAAAATGGAAATTTTAAGATCTTTTCAATTTTTTTATTAATTCTTTGAAATAAATTACGGTTTTAATTTTATTTAATTTTATTAATTTTTAATTTATATTTTTAATTAAATTATATTTATTTATTTAAAAAAAATGAAATATAATAAAAAAATGGAAATTTTAAGATCTTTTCAATTTTTTTATTAATTCTTTGAAATAAATTGCGGTTTTATTTTTATTTTTATTTAATTTTTATTTTTAATTAAATTATATTTGGTTATTTTAAAAAAATGGATTATAATATTTCAATTTTTTTATTAATTCTTTGAAATAAATTGCGATTATAATTTTATTTAATTTCATTAATTTTTAATTTATATTTTTAATTAAATTAGGTTATTTTAAAATAATGGAATTTTTAAAATTATATGTATATTCTATTTAAGTTTTTTTTTCAAAACTAAATTGATAGTAAGTATAACGATATTGTGAGTACTGGATTAGGGAAAAGGCTAACATCTTATATGCAATTTTGAATATTTTTATATCATTCTACTCAGAATTAAATTTCCTATCTAAATATGCTTTGATGTATTTTTTCACGTTATTGGTTCAAAAAATAAATTTTAAAAATTTTTTTGTGGTAAAAACGTTGGAAGGGAAAAGGCTAACATCTTATATGCAATTTTGAATATTTTTATATCATTCTACTCAGAATTAAATTTCCTATCCAATTATGCTTAGATGTATTTTTTTACGTTTCCGGTTCAAAAAATAACATTTTTGTCGCGAAAACGTTCGAAGGGAAAAGGCTAACATCTTAAGTTTAATTTTATAAATTTTTATATCATTGAACTCAGAATTAAATTTCCTATCTAAATATGCTTTGATGTAATTTTTAACGTTATCGGTTCAAAAAATAAATTTAAAAAATTTTTTTGTGGTAAAAACGTTGGAAGGGAAAAGGCTAACATCTTATATGCAATTTTGAATATTTTTATATCATTCTACTCAGAATTAAATTTCCTATCCAATTATGCTTAGATGTATTTTTTTACGTTTCCGGTTCAAAAAATAACATTTTTGTCGCGAAAACGTTCGATGGGAAAAGGCTAACATCTTTAGTTTAATTTTATAAATTTTTATATCATTGAACTCAGAATTAAATTTCCTATCTAAATATGCTTTGATGTAATTTTTTACGTTATCGGTTCAAAAAATAAATTTTAATAATTTTTTTGTGGTAAAAACGTTGGAAGGGAAAAGGCTAACATCTTATATGCAATTTTGAATATTTTTATATCATTCTACTCAGAATTAAATTTCCTATCCAATTATGCTTAGATGTATTTTTTTACGTTTCCGGTTCAAAAAATAACATTTTTGTCGCGAAAACGTTCGAAGGGAAAAGGCTAACATCTTAAGTTTAATTTTATAAATTTTTATATCATTGAACTCAGAATTAAATTTCCTATCTAAATATGCTTTGATGTAATTTTTTACGTTATCGGTTCAAAAAATAAATTTTAAAAATTATTTTGTGGTAAAAACGTTGGAAGGGAAAAGGCTAACATCTTATATGCAATTTTGAATATTTTTATATCATTCTACTCAGAATTAAATTTCCTATCTAAATATGCTTTGATGTATTTTTTCACGTTATTGGTTCAAAAAATAAATTTTAAAAATTTTTTTGTGGTAAAAACGTTGGAAGGGAAAAGGCTAACATCTTATATGCAATTTTGAATATTTTTATATCATTCTACTCAGAATTAAATTTCCTATCCAATTATGCTTAGATGTATTTTTCTACGTTTCCGGTTCAAAAAATAACATTTTTGTCGCGAAAACGTTCGAAGGGAAAAGGCTAACATCTTAAGTTTAATTTTATAAATTTTTATATCATTGAACTCAGAATTAAATTTCCTATCTAAATATGCTTTGATGTATTTTTTCACGTTATTGGTTCAAAAAATAAATTTTAAAAATTTTTTTGTGGTAAAAACGTTGGAAGGGAAAAGGGCTAACATCTTATATGCAATTTTGAATATTTTTATATCATTCTACTCAGAATTAAATTTCCTATCCAATTATGCTTAGATGTATTTTTTTACGTTTCCGGTTCAAAAAATAACATTTTTGTCGCGAAAACGTTCGAAGGGAAAAGGCTAACATCTTAAGTTTAATTTTATAAATTTTTATATCATTGAACTCAGAATTAAATTTCCTATCTAAATATGCTTTGATGTAATTTTTTAAGTTATCGGTTCAAAAAATAAATTTTAAAAATTTTTTTGTGGTAAAAACGTTGGAAGGGAAAAGGCTAACATCTTATATGCAATTTTGAATATTTTTATATCATTCTACTCAGAATTAAATTTCCTATCTAAATATGCTTTGATGTATTTTTTCACGTTATTGGTTCAAAAAATAAATTTTAAAATTTTTTTGTGGTAAAAACGTTGGAAGGGAAAAGGCTAACATCTTATATGCAATTTTGAATATTTTTATATCATTCTACTCAGAATTAAATTTCCTATCTAAATATGCTTTGATGTATTTTTTCACGTTATTGGTTCAAAAATAAATTTTAAAAATTTTTTTGTGTTAAAAACGTTGAAGGGAAAATGGCTAACATCTTATATGCAATTTTGAATATTTTTATATCATTCTACTCAGAATTAAATTTCCTATCCAATTATGCTTAGATGTATTTTTTTACGTTTCCGGTTCAAAAAATAACATTTTTGTCGCGAAAACGTTCGAAGGGAAAAGGCTAACATCTTTAGTTTAATTTTATAAATTTTTATATCATTGAACTCAGAATTAAATTTCCTATCTAAATATGCTTTGATGTAATTTTTTACGTTATCGGTTCAAAAAATAAATTTTAATAATTTTTTTGTGGTAAAAACGTTCGAAGCGGAAAAGGCTAACATCTTAAACGCAATTTTAGGTATTATTATATCATTACTCAGAATTAAAATTCCTATCTAATATATAGTTTTCCTGTTCCGATGCTGTAAAAAAATTATTAAAATTTATTTTTTGAACCAATAACGTAAAAAAATACATCAAAGCATATTTAGATAGGAAATTTAATTCTGAGTTCAATGATATAAAAATTTATAAAATTAAACTTAAGATGTTAGCCTTTTCCCTTCGAACGTTTTCGCGACAAAAATGTTATTTTTTGAACCGGAAACGTAAAAAAATACATCTAAGCATAATTGGATAGGAAATTTAATTCTGAGTAGAATGATATAAAAATATTCAAAATTGCATATAAGATGTTAGCCTTTTCCCTTCCAACGTTTTTACCACAAAAAAATTATTAAAATTTATTTTTTGAACCGATAACGTAAAAAATTACATCAAAGCATATTTAGATAGGAAATTTAATTCTGAGTTCAATGATATAAAAATTTATAAAATTAAACTTAAGATGTTAGCCTTTTCCCTTCGAACGTTTTCGCGACAAAAATGTTATTTTTTGAACCGGAAACGTAAAAAAATACATCTAAGCATAATTGGATAGGAAATTTAATTCTGAGTAGAATGATATAAAAATATTCAAAATTGCATATAAGATGTTAGCCTTTTCCCTTCCAACGTTTTTACTCACAAAAAAATTTTTTAAAAATTTATTTTTTGAACTCAATTATACGTGAAAAAATACATCAAAGCATATTTAGATAGGAAATTTAATTCTGAGTAGAATGATATAAAAATATTCAAAATTGCATATAAGATGTTAGCCTTTTCCCTAATCCAGTACTCACAATATCGTTATACTTACTATCAATTTAGTTTTGAGAAAAAACTTAAATAGAATATACATATAATTTTAAAAATTCCATTATTTTAAAATAACCAAAATAATTTAATTAAAAATATAAATTAAAAATTAATGAAATTAAATAAAATTATAATCGCAATTTATTTCAAAGAATTAATAAAAAAATTGAAATATTATAATCCATTTTTTTAAAATAACCAAATATAATTTAATTAAAAATAAAAATTAAATAAAAATAAAAATAAAACCGCAATTTATTTCAAAGAATTAATAAAAAAATTGAAAAGATCTTAAAATTTTCAATTTTTTAATATATTATATTCCATTTTTTTTAAATAAATAAATATAATTTAATTAAAAATATAAATTAAAAATTAATAAAATTAAATAAAATTAAAACCGTAATTTATTTCAAAGAATTAATAAAAAAATTGAAAAGATCTTAAAATTTCCATTTTTTTAATATATTATAATGTAATGTTATTATAATATTTTTCTCGTAAAAAAAGCAATAAATCAATCAAATTACACATTAATCATTTTCTTTGTTATTTTTATTTTCAATATTATTTTTTAGCCTTTCGTATCATGCAGCCTTTCGACTTTTAGACCTTGCGAATTTTTGGTATTTACTTTTTTTTAATTAAAAAATAATAAATATGAGATATTGTGAATATTTGTGGAAAATATTTTTTCATAATTCTTAATTTTATATTTTTAAAAATTTTAAAAAAAGGCGTATGCTATATTAAATGCTACTAAGTTAGCATAATCAAATACTAGATAATTATATCAGTAAAAATACTGCCTTTGCTAAAAAGCAATTAATCATAATCAATCAAAATTTTATTATATAATCTTATTTTTAAAAAATATATTTTCAGAAACATTTTTTTTAATACACATAAATCAATTTTTTATTAGAATTGAGATTAAATAGTAATTTTATTTTTACTTAATATTATACTGGGTGACAAGAAAAATGGGAGAAGAAAATAAAAACAAGTTTTGGTGCAGAATTTGAAGCTGAGTTCGAATAAGTTTTTTAAATTTTCCATACACGTCAAGTTTTAAAAATATTACGGTATAAAGACAACTTTTTGAATCTCAAAAATCGTAAAATTTAGGTCTTCATACGGATATATTTTAAAAAGTATCGAATAAAAATCCCTGAAAATTGGTGATAGTGTTAAACTCATATTACTTTATAAATTTATTAATTTTTTATAGATTGGTTTTTGAGAAAAATGGTAAAGAATTTTGTTGGTCTTAAGTTTTCAATTTAAATTACTATCAAAATTATTAACTTTAGAAGATAAATTTTATATAATTTTGCTTCAAATATGCTCAAGATTAAATATTAATTCTAATTATGTTTCAAAAGTAATCTATGCCATGAAAATTTAACCAAAATCTATAAATTAAAAAAGTCGGAACAGATATTTTCGAACTTTTTAATTTGTACACACATATTGAATTTTCTCTGCATAAAGCATTTTTAAAGCAAAATTAAGATAATATTTATCCTTTTTAGTTGTATTTAGTAATATTCTATGCATTTATGATCAATTTATACCAAAATCAGATATCTGTCCCCACTTTTTTAATTTGTACTCTTTTGAATTGAGCATTTTTGAAGCAAAATTCATTTAAAATGAAATAATTGGTAATTTTTCATATTTTTTATTAATATTTATCTTTTTTAGATATATTTAAGAATATTTGTTTTTTTAATCAATTTATATCAAAATATATGATTTTCCAATGGAGTACCTTGAACCCATAGTATGGGCAATAAATAATAATGCCAAATAACGAGTAGGAAGAAAGGAGAAGAATTATTATTTTTTTCGCGCTTAATTTTTCATAATTAATTTCTTTCATTAATTTTTTTTTTAAATTGGATTTTAAATATTATTCAAATTCCCTCCTTATATAATATTCTACAAATAATTAATGCCGAGGTCCCCTTGTGTAAAGTGTGTCTCTAAATTTTGTCACATCTGTGTGGGCTATATATTGCCCGCACAAAATCCAATTTCTCCAATCATTCAAAGGATTTATGAAATTTATTACAATATTCCACTCTGCGATTCGGATAAACCATTTGCCCCTAATTACATATGAAAAACATGTTATAATTCTTTTAATTCATGGGTAAATGTAAAACGGTCATATTTGCCTTATTCGAAACCTGCATTTTGGCACGTAGCAAGAAATCATTCGTGAGATTGTTATTTTTGCTCGATTAAATTTTAGATTCGTTAAATTTGTACTTTATATTTAATTGCATAAAGAGTTCTTTTGGATTTATTATTATAACGCGTGATAAAAATATTATATTTGAATAGTGAGAACTGAAATTAATTTAAGTTATGAATATTAGTTATAAAGAAGATTGAAAAGAGTATAAAAACTCCAATTTTTACCATTTCAAAAATATCTTTGATAATTATTAACTTTTTTGTATTTTACTTTTATTTTTTTTTTATTAATCTTTTTTATTATTTTTATTTTATATTTTTGTTGTTTTGATAATGTTATTGTTGTAAATATTTTTATTTATTAATCATAATTAATATTATTTTTTTTTGTGTGAGTCATGAAATATTTTTTTTGGAGTTTTGTTTTTAATATTTTTTTTTAAAGTTTCGCGAACTCATCGTGACCATTATTATAAATATTTTTAATATTTATTATAAAAAAAAATAATAATCAAATATAAAAACCTGAAAAAGATTAAAAAATTGTCATTATTATAATTATATTTTTTTTAAAAAAATTTCCTTTGAAACAAAAAAATAAAGACTTTGTATTTTAAAATAATAAGAACTACCAAATTGAAAGTTTCTAGCCATTAGAACTTTGAAAGTTATAATTTTGAATAAAGGATTAAATTGATTTCATGATTCCTAATTATTATTTATTTCTTTTTTATATATATATTTCTTTTTATATTTAGGTTTTGATTCACAATGACAAGCCACCTCTTTGTGACAAATATATATTCATTTACATCTCAAATTTTATTTTTTGTTTTAAAATTTAATAAATATATATCCATAAGAGGGCGTTAAATGTATATAATGGAAATATAATCTTAGGAACCCAGAATGTTTATTGGATAGCGCTTTTTTTTAATATTTGTGTGTAAACACATATGGAAAACCTAAAAATTAAAAAAAAATTATAGGTATTTATGAGGAGGTTTAGAATGGTAAAATAATAAAAAACTTGTCAGGCCCATATTGCTGGCGTTATTGATCAAAATCTATTCATTTTTGGATTTTAAACATTTTTCAATTGAGATTACTAGAAAATTTGGTCAATCGAATATATAGTAAGTTATCGGTTTTAAGTTCGCCATTCGGTCAAATCGCAAAATTTTAAAATAATTTTTGGGACTATTTTTAACGCGTAAATATACGTTTATAAAACAAAAATGAAGAGATTTATAAATTATTTGATATTTTATTTATATTATAAAAAATGTTCCTGAAAATTATTTTAAAAAAAAAATTAGGGGAGACTGGGTTTAGTTACCCTGGGGCTTGGCAAACCACTTAATCTCATTTTAAAATTAAATACACCAGAAGGTTAAAATTTTACCCTAATATAGTTTCTATTAGTTTTTACATCAATAGACAAAAAATATTTTGAAACAATTAATTATCAAAAATTTTATTTAAGAAATAAAATTTTGATGAAATTTTCAAAAGATTTCTACATGACAGAATTTTAATTTTTATTAAAATATATAATCATTTATATGTAAATTAAATTTTATTACAAAGTTTAAACATTCTTCTATAATTTGGGTAAGTTTTATGAGTATTTATCTGTTGTAGTTTTGAATTATTATGATATATATTTGTACATAAATATTATAAAATGTCAATCAAAAAGAATATATTTTATTTATTAGTTATTTTATCGAGAATTAATATTAAAACACTTGGTGTTGTTTTGTTTACTTTTTTACTTTTGATAAATATATTATACGAGATAAATTTTAATGTTCATGTTTTATTGAAATGAAAAGAAATTATTTTAATTTGATGTTAATAATTGGATTCAGTCGGTGATTTTATAAAATGGAGATGGAATTAACTGATTTTTATAGATATATTGAAAAACGAAAATTATACTTGGAATATTTTTTATGGAATTATTGAAAAATAATAAAAATTAGTTTTAAATATAAAATTATCATATCTAGATATTATTCAATCATGATTTGTCAATTTAGAGATAGCGGGGCTTGCTAAACCATACGCATCAATTATGGCAGTAATGAGAAAAATTACAAAATCTTGAAAAGGCAATTTCATGGTTGTTTATGATTGGTATTTTATTTAGGATTTATGCTAAGAATTCTTAATCTCTCCTTAAAATTAATATTTTTTATCCAAAATGTGTTTAGATTAACCAAAATTAAGTTTCAATTTATAGGTAAATAAAAATATTCTATACGTGTCATTATTAATAAATAAAAATGCATTTCAATTTATTACGGCCTAAAAAACCAATGATTTAGGAAGCCCTTGAAGTGGTTTGCCTTACCCCGCTATTGGGGCTTGTTGAACAAAATTTTCACTTTTACAAAAAATAAAATTAAAAAAAAAAAAGATTATAATCTTAAGATCTTTTTATAAGGCACCTTTAGAGAGTATAGTTTTAGGTATCTAATCATATATTTTCTTTTATGTTGTCTAAAAGAAACTAGGAGCTATAGCCAATTTTGTAAAAATCGGTTCGACTAACCCCAGTCTCCCCTACATAATAAAATTTTGATTGATTATGATTAATTTCTTTTTAGCAATGCAATATTTAGTCATACCCCTAGATAATTGAGCAATTTATTTGAATAAAGATAATATAATAATGATAATATAGATACATATAATTTTAAGGAAAAGCAAAAATTGTTCTTAATAAATTAAAATATCATTTAAAAATTTAATAAACTTATACTTAAATTTGACATTTTTAATATTACGATAATATGAATATTCACATATATATAAAATGAGAGATAGATTTTCTTCCATTTCTAGGGATTCTCGCCTTAAGTTCCTTCCATAAACGCTCAACTCTTTACCTCTTTTTTCAGTTTCAGCAATAAAAAAATTTTCCATCATTCTTTGATATTCCTACTGCAACCCAAATGGCATTTGATTATATAATCCTCCCTCTGTTCTTTTTCCCCTTTTAAAAATATGGGATTCATCTATTTTGATCACATGCCCAAGGCTTTTGTTGTTAAACGGCTAAATTTGAGAAGATTTTTAAAAATGGCTAACTCAATATTTTATTCTGAAAAATATTAAGCCAGATTTTGCTCAGAGATGGCACATAGGATTGAACATCTATTGACGAAATCTATATGCTTAGGCTATTTACCGGGGTATAATATTGAGTTAGCCGTTTTCAAAAATTGACTCAAATCGAGACGTTTAACAGTCTCTACCCAAGGCCCACTATTTTTTCAAAAGATATAGCATGTCTATGGCAGCAAAATTTTCTAAATATGGCATACCTAAAAATAAACTTATTGAGACAAATTTTGTAGATATATTTTACCATTTTCCAATAGTACTTTTTGCCAAACCCTATTTTAAACGAAGAACTGTCACTTATAAAAATTCTGGACACAAAAGGTTATAATAGATGAATAAATTTGTTCACAAGAAGATTAATATTTTCAAATATAGTGCGCAATTTATAAAATAAAATTTAAAAATTATTATGATTATTTTTTAAAAAAATCTTCCATATAGAATAGCTTGCTTGAACATCTTGAGCATCCTACTCCATAAAATGCTGCATTTTTCTCCATTTTCACGCTATTATAACAACGCATATAAGAAGCTCATGAAATAAGCCTATGCCATACAACCTGATTGCGGTATTGTAGTTGTTAAGCGGCGTTATTCGAGCCGATTTTATTAAAATGGCTAACTCTATGTTAGCCTTGAAAATATTTGTCTAAGCCTTGAGATTTCGCTAACAGGTATATTCCATCTGTGTAAAAAATCTTCAGGATGGCACAATCTTTTCTGGATAAAATAAGTTAGCCGTTCACGGGCACGGTCGGAAAGTCGACCCCGAATAATTTTTAAAAACAATAGCGATGAAATATCTATCCAAGTTACCCTTTTGTTTGCGAATTATCTGGATGCACAAGTGCTCTCAGCTACTATTCATTTATTTCAAAATATTACATTTAAACTTTTGATGTCAATCAATCAAGTTACATTAAAGGCGCGAGGTGCTTCTAAGTTTCTAATCCCACCTCCTTCTCTATTTATTAATCCATTTTCATTAACTAGAAAATGCTTTTTTAATGTTAAAAAAAAATATTGTTCAACGATTTTATTGCAATTGTTTCTTTCAAAGCCGTAGTTTTAGAACAAAATAAAAAGTATCCTAAGATTTATATAAGGAATAATTTATAGGCGCCAGGCAGGGGATTGGGAGTTACTGGTTATCCTTAGTATTTAATCAGATATTACCAGTATCTTTTTTCCTTACTAATAAATATATCAATATCAATTTTTTTTAAAACCTCCCTATTCTAAATATTTAATTCATCATTTTTAAATATATAAACATACTATCTCTCTAGATTTTATTTCTCATTTAATAAAATTGATTAATCCATATCCATAACTATAAGCATGTTCGTTTGTAAAGTAGTGGAAGATATAGAACTTAAATTAATTTTATAAACATTTTATTATGAATCATGCAAAATAAATGTGTTTTTTGTATTTATATTTTAAAATATTATCATCATAGAGTGATTTAATTCATTATTTCACAATTTATAATTATACATGATTATTATCAATTTTACTAATAGCGTAGAAATTTCAATCTCGGAGTATTCTTAGTAAAGTCAATAATCATTTGTTTTTTGGGGGATCGGAAATTTTTTTAACAAAATGTCGAGTATCTCGTTGTCCTCTAATAATTTGTGCTTACGAACCAATTGAATCATGTCTACTCGATCGTAATCCAAAACGTATGAAATAAAATCGGATTTTTTATCGGATAATTTACATAAAACGTTCTTTGAATCATCAGGAATCTGGCATTTGCGGCATTCCTTTTTTGCCCATTTAATTAGAAATTCCGAAATTAAGAGTTTCGATGTCGATCTTCCATTAGGTAAAGACGTGATAAAATTTTTTATTAAATGGATAGGAGCGTTAAGGAAAGCATTCGAATCAAATACATATCTTTCATTACTCAAAAGAATCTAAAAATTAATATATTATAAATCCTTATATAAAATAAAATTTACAGAGAAAAAACTAGAAGCATCGATTTCTGGGTGTATTGCTGTTGCTAAATATACTTTTAACCCAATTTTACTTTCTACTCCATAATAACACCTAGATTGATTTATTTCATTAATGCACATATCGATCAAATTCTTAAGCATATATTTTTTTGCACCATACAAGAGTTCTAACAGTGAGTCAATGTCGATAGAATTAATATTACAAACTTCATTGGTATATATATATCTTTTTTAGATATTGTTAGAAATAATTATATTATTAGAAAATCACTTAAGGATTATTTTAAAAACGCCTTTCCTTAGATCTTCAACCTTTACACAATTATCTTTCAACTTCAAATTGCCATGGAACATGGTATAAAACATTTGACTTCTAAATGATAGAATAAATGTATGCGCATGGATTATTTTTCCTTCCACCTATAAAGTAAGACAAATTTGTTCTATATTAAGATAAAAACGATTATTATTTAACCTCAAATTTAACATCAGACATGTACGAATTTAAAAATAAACGTTCTCCTATTGGCAAGTCATTTTCAAATAACTGAAAATTTTCCATTATTTTCTAAATAAAGGCTAAAAAATGTTTAAGTAATCTTTTTCAAAAATTATCTATTAATGATTTGTATACCCGTAACGGACAACACGAATCGGACAGCAAAATTGTCTTAAAAAAATTACACCAAGACGGGATGGGTCTTAAAATATTACAGACCCCGGGCCGATTTGAAAAGAACATATATTAAAATACAATCATTCAGTTGGAAATAGTGTTGCTAAAGGGCTTATTTTTAAAAACGGCTAACTTAATATTTTAGCCTAACAAGATTTCGTTAATAGATTTATAGTCCTTTGTGCCATCTATGAGAAAAATCTTTAGACTGGAGTGATATCTTTCTGGATAAAATATTGAGTTAGCCATTTGAAAATCGGCTAAAATTGAGACGCCGTTTAATACCACTAGTTGGGAAATTATATAAGAGGTTTTAATATTTTCAATATCAATTTGAAACCTTTTAAAATAATGCTACAAGCAAAAATATTTTTAGCACTGATTTAAAAAGAAAAATGATAGTTGAGCCGTGCAGTAAATAAAGAATTCTAGATTTTCATTAAAATGTTAAAAAGGTTTCCAATTATATGCTACGGCCAATAACATTGATTATGGCCGACTTCAATGTATGTACACTTTTAATAAATAATCGGCCTAAGTTTTTAGCTTCATTAGGCCGGGCGAGCTTGAAGATAAAATATATATTTAACACTGTAAAAATGGCTTTCCAAAACTGTGAAGATAAATTCAAATAACATTTATTTAACTTATTTTTGATAATGCAGAAAATAAATTTTTTACTTTTAAACTAAATAATCAATTAAATTATTTACCGGTCTATTTAAATGAATGTTTATTTTTGCCAAATCAATTGTAAATAATACAGAAAATCTTTCTCAACTAATACGCTATACTTCTAGAATTTTAGGATATTTGTAAATATTATTATAATATTCGCATGTGCACAAAAAAAAATTCAAGGGCAAAAAAGGAAATTTTACGATAAAAATTGTGAATCCGCCAAAAGAAGATTTTATCTAATTAACTTCAATTTAACATATAAATAAACATTTACCTACTAACGTAACATTTAAAAAAAAATTTTTTTGTATTTATTACTAACAGGTTAAATAAAGTAATTAAAAAAAATATATATTTAATTTGAAGACTTTTATGATCTCTCAATCGCAAAATCTTAAAATTAACTAGATGAGTTTGTACTTTCTATATATATGATATTTATTATATACAAATGGAATTTAAAAAAAATATGATACCTCAATCTCAAATAAGTTTTCTTTCTAAAAATTACTTTTATTTTTAATATGTATAATAAATCAAAAAAATATTTTTAAGGAATTATTTTTATATCCAGTAAACTACGGACTAAAAAAAAATTCTCTTCTCTGTTAGAAGAATGCAAAATTTCTTTTATTTTTAAAAATGTTATTCAATGTGAGTATTTGATAATTTTCAATGTAAATCAACGAGCAAAACCTAAAAAAAAATGAATTTGAGATGCAGTGGTTGGTGGGTTTAAATTGTAAGCTCATGCATTGTAGTGTTTGTATTTACTTAAAAATAAAATAATATCGACAAATTCCTCTATATTGGAAGCATCCTAAAAATCATCTTGTCTATAATTTATATATTATTTTTTCAGATATATATATAACTAGAAACCGCTTTGAAAAAGTTTTTTTTTTTTTTAAATTTTGAAACATTCAAAAATTATTCAAGAAGTAAATTTTTTTTTCAGGGATCCAAACCGAACCTTTAAACCAGTTTTAACCGTTATTTTCTTAACCCTAAAAGACAACTTTCAAAAATTTTGTCACCTGAACCTACAAAATGAGCTCTGAATTAGTGTTGTTAAACGGCTCGTTTTGAGCCAATTTTTAAAAACGGCTAACTCAATATTTTAGCCAGAAAAATATTGCCTAAGCCTCGAGATTTAGCTAATAGATGCAGTGGCGTAGCTACGGGGGTGGTTTTCGGGTTTGGACCCCTCCCAGAGCAATATTTTTTTGAGATTATACGTTCAAAAGACTTAAAAGTGATTTTATATGAATTATATCTTTCTGGTTTTGATGTTTGTGGAAGGATATTATATTACTATTGAAATTATTCTGGATAGTATTATTATAAAGTCATTGAGAATAATCTACTAAATTATAATAACATATTATTGATGCATTTAAAAAATATATTTATTATATATTATCGAAGATATGGTTATGATTTGTATGATAAACCAGCTCTTATATGTATGGACCCCCTCTAAGGAAAATTCCTAGCTACGCCACTGGCCGTTAATAATTTTCTCTAAATTGACATATTTTATTTTAAAACCCGATTCCAGAATTGTTTTTCATTCCAAAGACAATCCTTAAAAAATATACTTCCCATATTCCCAACCATCTCGTTTTTCTAATATTTATGAAGTGAAGCCTTTTAAGACTTTTTAACCTATTATCAGGATTAAGTAGTGTTGTAATTGTTAAACCAAATTACGAAGCCGAAAGATATTCAAATCTACTCAAGAAAAATGAATTAAATTTCGAATGCAAATGATTTAAAGAAAGATGAATAAAAAAGAATGATTATTCAAATTAAAGAAAGTTCAAGATTTTTTCAGTTTGTTTGTAAAACATTATGTAAATGAATATTATAGAAAAGTATATATATTCGAGGATATTTGTATAGAGAGAGATAATGATTTTACGAACTTAATTATAATTTTTAATTTTAATTTTTGATTATTTTAATTTAGTTGATTATATTTTTAACTTATTATTTAATAAAGATTTAGTATCATTTTAGTTCTAACTTTTCTGATTTGACGAATATTATAGAAAAATATATATAATCGAGGATATTAGTCTGATTTAGTATCATTTTAGTTCTAACGAGGATATTAGTCTGATTTAGTACCTTTTTTTTCTAACCTTTCTTATTTGACCGATGATATTTTGATTATTAATTTGATAAAATTCCATAGATATTCAGTCTCTCCCACTAGCCTCAGCAATATAAATATCAATTCCATATTGGTACAAGTAGTTCACCTGGGTGTCTCACATGTATAAAAAGAATTAACATCAAATGTAGATACAATTTGGTTCCACTTTCTTAATTTTGAGCTTTGCAAGCCAACAAATTCAATTGGCATATTTCTTACTCCGTCAAATGATCTTCAAATTATATTATTTTGCAGCAACTTTTTTATTGAATCAAGAAAATTTATTGTATAATAAAAAGTCATTGAAACTCGGGGATTTGGTATTAACCTTTTTTTTTCATTAAAAAATAATAAATATGCGATACTGTGAATATTTGTGGGGAAAATTTTTTGGTGAAATATTTCACAATTCTTTAATTTTATATTAAAAGATGTATATTAGTGATCTGCATAGGGCCTAATTTTTCAATCCCGGCCCGGCCCAAAATTTTTTTTAAAAAAGTTTTGCCGCTGGCCCTAACCCTAAATTTTTTTTATAAAAATTTACCGGCCCTGCTCGGCATAAATTTATTTAAATATAGAAATTAATTTTTATAATTACTCAAAATAAAAGACATATGTTATATGTCTTTTAGTTTCAATAAATAAAATCCAAAAATTTTATTTTACATAAAAAATTAAATATATTGATAAATTTAGCCCGAAGCCCATTCCGGCCGGGTCGGACTCGGGATGGGCCGGGTTCGGGACTGGTCTAACTTTGCAGATCTCTAATGTATATTATTTAAAAATTTTAAAAAAGGCGTATGCTATATTAAATGCTACTAAGTTAGTATAAGCAAATACTAGATAATTAATAATACGAGTAAATACTAATTTCATCACCCACCAGGAGTTGAAGCGTGAATCATGTATTTTCACTTATAGATCCCATACATGATGTCTACCCGTTTTATTATAGTGGACGGTACCACTAAGTAGCCAGTTAGCAAAGTGAAGAAGAAAGAAGTACAATAATGGTGATGTATTAGTTCCGTTTCCGGCAGAATAGTGTTAAGGAAAAAATAAAAAATAATGTCATATAAAAAATGTACCTGCATCCTTAAGTGGTATTTAATGAGGCAACAAAAAAATAATAACCCTTATATCTTGTTAAGTATTGAGAGTTTATGTTAAGTTTACATGAAGAGTCTCTTCCTTGTTTGTTGTTCGGTGTGCCAAATACCGTATGTCCTGTAGATCTTGTATGTGCTATGCCAATGATATTTGGGTTCGTCCGAGTATTGCGTTATTATTATAGCCAGTTTATCTTCTCATTGTCCATTATACAACTAATAGTTTCGTAATTGTTATCGTTATCGTCGCCGATATCGTGTGTCCAGAAAGGAAGGTCGTGGGTTAATGAAGGAAGTTAAGTTATGTTGTTGTTGTTCAGGTTATTATCATTATCAAACATACTTTATTCTATTTATTGCAAGAAAGTAAAGGAGAAGAACGGTTTCAATATTAATTTAGGCCATATTTTAACATGTATTGTAAATGTTCTTTTAGGTGTTTCTTGTTTTTGCTGAGTGCCATGAAATCTGCAAACGAGAGGTTAATCAGGTCCATATCCTTCAAACATTTAGCCAACCAATAGTATTTAGGAGTTTTCTTCCTACCGTCAGGGCACCATTTCAAGGCCGAGAATATCATATTTTCCTGCGAGTGTCTTAAGCTATGGCCTAATAATTCTAGTCTCCTCAAGGGTATGAGCCGATTGATTGGTAGGATGTCGCATCTATTCCAGAGCGTTGTATTTGATGTGTTGTATGGGTAATACGTTTTGGTGATTCTTCTAAGGCATTTGTTTATAAATGTCTGAATTGTGTTTATGTTACTTTTTGAGTCCTGCCTCGTTTCCAGGCCATATGTAAAAATGGGTACAATTAGGGACTTGAAGAGTCTTATTTTTAAATTAGTTGATATTTGGTTGGATGACCATAATTTCGACAGTTGATGATAGCGGAGTCTAGTATTATTCGTTCTCGATTTCGTATCTAAAAGAGTGAGGCCTAATGATGTTATCCTGGTTCATAGGTATTTAAAATCTGACACTAATTCTATCGTATTACCCTCAAAGTTAAAGGGGTTTAAGTTACTTTTATCGGTATTTGAGGTGATCAGCTTGGTTTTTGTGTAGTTAACTCTTAAACCATATACATCACAGTTATTGACAAATAATGATTAAATATTTCTCAATTTGTATTCTGAGTTGGCTAGAATACATACGTCGTCGGCATAACATAGAAAGTTTAGAGAGTTATGCATATCATTGTGGTGCTGTTGATTGCTGTAATATGTGTTGAGTGCATATTCCTGTTTAAGGGATTTATTTAGGATATCATTCATTATTACATTAAAAATAATCGGTGAAAGGATGCATCCTTGTTTGAGGCCCCTATTTGCTTTAAAAGGTTGTGATTTCATATTTAGATGTTGAGGAACTACGCTATGATTGTCGTAAATTATCTTAATTAGCGCTATCAGATGTTTATCTATTCCAATGTTTTCCAGCAAGAGCCATATCTTATTCTGAATTATGGAGTCAAAGGCTTGACTTAAATAAATCATTAGGGCAAAGATGGGGGATTTATGCATTCTGGCCTTTTCCAGAATGACCTTAAGTGCCATAGTCAACTCCGTAGTATTTCTGCCCTTCCTGCATTAGAAAGAAACTGTTAATGATTGGTTTAATCCTGACCTATATGATGTATGTGAACATTTTTAGTGTGACTGGAATCAATGCAATACCTCTGTAATCCTTAAGGCAGTTTGGGGACTTATTTTTAGGGAAGTTTAGTATAATTGATGGCATCCATTCGTCAGGAAACCTACCCGTATTCCAAATCTCCCTAAAGAGAGGAAGTAGTAAGCTGACACTTAGGTCTACCTCTATCTTCCAGAGTTCTGCAAAGATCCCATCAGCTCCAGCAGCTTTATGCATTTTTAGACCTTTGATGGCACCGACTATATCGGACTTGTTCAGATTCTGACTGGGTGATTGGAAGGGGTAGTCACATCTAGGTATAGGCCATCTCGTTCTGCAGAGGTTCATGTAGTGGTCTATCCATAAGTCTAATTGTTCCTTAGGGTCAGTTATAATCTTGTTGTTATTTAATTGTAGTCTTGGTAAAGGATTGGTTTTAAAGGTGGTGAGTAGTTTAAGAGATTGGAAGGCCTTATAAATATTATTATTATCAAAATTGAATTGGATAGAATTCGATAAGTTAGCAATAAACAGTCTTTTGTCAGCCCTTATGCGGTGAGTAATGTACCTCCTATGATGTCTTGCGAATTGGTGATGGGATATATTTGTTGTAAGATTCTTAATTATTTGTATTGTTGAAGGGGTGAGCCACTCTCTGCGCTTGGTGCGTGGTTTTAAGCATGATGTTATACTACCTAATAAATTCAGCTTAATGTCCTTCTAGGTCAGATTTGGGTTTATCATGCCATTTACTGTATTCCTCCATGATGTTTAATTAGAGACGAACTTTCTTTCACCTCTAAGTCATTTAGTTGTGCCAAGTCTTTTCTAACTATGTATTTTACAGTGGTGAGACTGTTCTGTCTAGTGTGGTTTGGGAAGATACTGTTGTTAATTTTGAGTTCACAACTCAGTGGATAATGGTCCGTAAAAAGTGTGAGGTTTAGTTTACTGATTACTCCGATGTCTCTCACCCACTTGAAGATCTTAGTGGAAATTACAAAGAAATCTATCTGTGAGGTAATGCCAAAGGAAGGACTCTTGTAAGTCATGATGTGATGAGTTGGATGATTGAAGAAAGTATTTCCAATTTTCATGTTGAAAAGCTCACAGATTTCTATTAACCTTTTACCGTTGGGGTTCGTACTTTGTATTAATGTGGCGTTTCTAAGGCAGGAAGAGTTCTTAGATTTACCTACCGAAGCATTGAAATTACCTGCTAGAATGATGCCATCCCGATGCGGTAGTTCCTTTAAGACATTCTCCAATTCCATATAGAAACCACTATCATTGTGAGGTGCGTATATATTAAACAAATGAACCCTTTTGTATCCTAAGTTTAGGGTAAGGCAGCATATTCGGCTGGAGATTGGGTTGAAGCATACGAATCTTATTGATTTATTATGTATCATAATCGCCACCCCAGCCCATACGTGTTCAGCATTTGAGCTGCAATATAAGGTGTAATCTAAGAGGTTCCTTACCTCAGTTACTTTAAGGTGGGTCTCCTGTAAAAGGAGGATATCGTAATGTTGGTCTTTCATGACTTTCCTAAGTATAGTTAGTTTATCATTCAGGGATCTTATATTTAAAGAGATTATTTTAATATTGTGGTCCTTCATTGAAAAATTTTATTAAAATTTAATTATGATTAGTGCCGTTTCTGTAAGGGAGAGAAGGGAAAAAAGGGAATAAGTAACATATGTATATATATTCATTTCAATTATGTCATTCTGATGTAAATATCTTTTAAAAGTGCCATTATACTTATTTGTGTGCTACCTACAAGATATATTTCGAGTAATTCCTTATCGGAGATAAGGTACCTACAGCGTCTACATGACAGAATTTTCACTGGATGCAAACCCCCTTCAAAAACCTTTACCTACCCCCCTAAAAGAAATTGCAGCCTTCGGCGGCGCTGTTTCACCATTCTTATTTCCATCTATTTAATTATAATGATACTCTTTTCAGAGAATTTATAAAGGATAACTTAAATTAATCTATCTCTACTACCAACTATCGATATTTTGTAAATATATAGGTTATTTTTTAGATAATTCAATTAAATCTCCATTATTTACAATGAATTCATTATTATAACATTATGAGCTTGCTGAAATATCTAAACAAGAAAGTTTTATTTAGAAAACAATGTGTATGATTGTTTGCAATATACAGATTTGGTCGATGAATTGTATTATAATAGTTCTATAATAAAATTATTAATTTTTACAGCAATAAATGTTGTCCTATTTCATTTCAAAATTTATCCTACCCCCATTAAAGCAGCCTACCCCCTACCCTACTCAAACAAAAATAGGATGCAAACTGTTACTACCCCTCCCGCTCATGTAGACGCTGGATGCCTAACTATCTATCTTTCATTTTTTGTGCTACTCATAAATATATTTTGGATGATATCCTTAGTATCAAATATTATAAAAGGGGAGGGCAGGGCCAACTAATCAGGTTATTATCTTATATTATAAGGTATTTAGAAAATATAAGCATTAGAGTGGAGATATTGATTTACTCGTTGTATGTTATATTTAAATAGTATGACGGGAAAAGGAAAAAAATTCTTAACCGGACTTTTGAAGAAATATATTAATAAACTTAATTTTTATTAGAATACAAGATATATATAAAAAAAAACCATCCATCAACTAACAGGTGGTACGGGTTTGGGACTTTGCTAGTTTTCAAGGTTAATAAGCAAAATTAATTATTTTATTTCTATAATTTATTTCAATTATTTTATTTCTAAAACAAAAAAAAAAGAAAAAAAAACAAATTTATTCGCTTTAAATTTAAAAAATGCCTATCTTAAAAACATAAATTCAAGAAAATGTGAGAGACTATCTAGTATAAACAACTGGAAATTTAAAAGTTTTATCCCTATTAAGAAGTTTGGGATGGAGTTATAGCCAAGGTAGGAGTTTAGGCACCAAACCTGTAACCCCTCTCCTATGGTTCCCCACCTCGGTGAAAAACAGTGTTTGGTTCTAACTATGTTGCTATCTAATTATAGTTGAGTGTTATACTCCCTAGCGTATAAGTTACCAGCTTAAAGTAAGGTTAATTATGAAATTTATTTAATCTTTTACCTATATCTTACAGAGAGTCCGCCTTGTAAGAATAGCAAATACACGAAGATAGATAAAGAATTAAGTAAGAATTGTTTAAAAAAAAATTCAATATATATATATGTATGGTAAATGCGTATAGTATATGATAATAGATTAAATGAGTATTTGAGTAAGTTCATATAATAATTTAGCAGAAAGAGATGAAAGGTTTTCGTTCCTAATTTCTTTCCTCTTCTCTCCTTATATCCCTTTTTTTTGGAAAATTATAAACTATATATATTTTTTTTAATTATTCCTTTATTATTTTTTCATAATGCGTTTTAAGATAGGAAAAAAAAAACTTCAGGCAGGTTCTCCTTCAGAAAAAAAATAAAATAGACTAACAATTAAATATTAATATACACATCAACAATTAGATTATGAACCAAGTGAGAAAAATTCCTCCAAAAAACGGAAATGAAGGAACATAATGTGAAATACAGAAGTAAAAATATGTTTCATACACAAAAACAAGGGAGGAATATAATGAGACAAAAAGAAAAAAATAAATTTTTCAACGAAAAGAAAATAATAAGACAAGAGAAAAACATATATATTACATGACAGGAAAAAAACAGAAAAACATAAATCACACCTAAAAAGAAAGATCATCGGTGCCTTGAAAGAAAAAAGTTATGCAAAAGAAAAAGAACTTCGGCTCATAAAAAAAAAAATATTTTATTAAACAAAAACATTTTCTAAAATTTAAAAAGAAAAGAAAAAAGTTATTCCTTATAATTACTTATTGAGAAAGTTTTAGGGGGGGAGCATGGGGAAGGATCATTATAACATATTCTTATCTTATCTTATCTCATCTAGCACGTTGGTCATGGACCTGCCCAAAATGAGCGAACGTGAATTACTATGGAGGCCATATCTTTCATAATAATTATGCCGATTTTTTTTTCTCAAGGATACCAACAAACCAGAGTTGTTAAACGCTATTTTTAAAAGTAGCGCGCTACCGCTTTCGCTATTTGTCAAAAAAAGTAGCGCGCTATTAGCTACTTTTTTTCAAAAGTAGCTTTAGCTACTTTTAAGCTACTTTTTATAAAAAAAAATTTAGGAACAAATGAAACAAATTTTTTTTATTTTTTTTTGCTTATAATGTAAATGTATAATAAAATAAAAATCAACATTTATAAATATAAAAATATAGTTAGTTTAGATTATAAAAAATAAGCAATATAAATAAATATTTATTTTAATTTGTTGCATTTTAATAATAATATCATTTCAATATTATCATCCCCAAGTCTAGAGCGACGATCAGTAAGTATAAGCTTTGCTTTACTAAATAATCTCTCGACACTAGCACTTGAGGGCAAGGGGGTATTTAATTTTATATATAAATTTTTAATATATGAAAAATTATCAAAAATATTCATTTCAATATTTTTTGATTGAAAAAAAAGATCAATTGGATTTTCTATTAAATCATCTTTAATTTCAAAAAAATTATTTGAGGATGTCTTCGTGGTAGATACTCGGCAATCTATGTTTGTTGGAGTAAGATTATTCAGCTTCGCCATTAGCCTATCGCGTTGATGTTTGGCATCATCGGAATTTATATATGGCCAGTTTAGTTTAAACTTTGGATGAACCATTGCCGCTAAGACATTGTCATCATTATATAAGTTTGGAAATCTAAAAGTTACAAAAATAGAGTATTTTAAATGTATCTTAATCATAAAATTTTATAATTTTTTTAGCTTTAAACATTAATTTAGAATAAATCTTCAGTCAAAACAAAACAATATAAATTTTATTTACCTTCTCTCAATGCCTTTTAACAGAGAGTCTACTAGGGGCTGGCATAAGATTAGATTATTCAATCTCTTTAATTTGGTATTTAGGATACTTAAAGTGGGAACATAATACCCCATCTCCATATTATCCTCACCTTCCAAAATTTCAAGGGAAACAGCAACATATTGCATAACCTAAAAAATTAAAATGATATGGAAATGAATCATTATTAATTAGAATTACTTCTGTATACTCTTTTATAAAAGTATGCTCTTCATCGTTAATATATTCAATTTCAACAAGATCACAGAGATAATTAATCTCTAATCTTCTTTCCTCCAGAAAAAAAGCGATTAGTTTTATTGCTTGGTATACAGAATTCCATCTTGTACGATTAGGGGTTAATAAATACCTCCCTAATTTTTTTTAAACATGTCAGAACTTTTAGGAGATTTGTTCTGCTTATTCCATAAAGTTTGACATTTATAAAATATCGATCTTGACACCCTTTTAAAATCTTCATCATTTAAAGCTCCTTCAGCATCTACTGTTGCTATCAAATTTAAATTATGACAGGAGCATCTATGATGGCTGGGTAACATTGTGGAGTTAGTTGAAGATCCTATAGAATATTGATTAGATTAACATGTATTATAAAATAATTTAAACCTTCTTCTAAGATCTCATTAATATCATTGGCATCAACACCTATTTCCTCCTCTTCCAATACATGTTGACTATCATTCTGTATCTCATCTTCAGCATTATCCTCACCAAATATTCTATATTCATATTAAATAGGACAAATTAAATTATTCATCCAATTTTTATAGAAATAAATGTCTAGTAATATTTATCAAAAATGGAGTGGAAAAATCATTTCTTAGTATTCTAAATTTTGAACCTCAGCAATTATAATGTAACTAAGCAAAAAATATTTTATCAAATGAATTCCCTGTACTGTGTATTATATTTTATATTTAATTATTTTAGCAAGTTCTTATTAAAGGAAATATTTATGCTACAATTGATATATAATATTAGATAATTTTAAAAAATTATAATAAGGTAGAATTTAACTTTATTAGTTACTTTTATTTATTTATGATATAAATAAAATTACATTACAGTATTTATTTACGGAATTTAATTAAAAATGCATTAAAGAAAATTGCTATGTAATTAACAATTAAATAATATAATGTTGTACATTATTTTCATATTTTTTATATATATAAATATAAAAAAAATATGAAAAAAGATTTAAATGATATTTATATTTATATACTATATATGATATTACAAATGCAAGAATTAATAAGTCATATTAGAAAATAAAACTAATTAAAAAATACATAAATATCACAAACAAGTAATGATAAATACTAATTAAAGATAATGAATAAAATAAAATTAGTATATTTTTTTAGAGATGCCATTTATCCATATACTCCTAATATAAGCTATATTTAAAACAACCTGCAAATTCTAATAAATCATTTGATTTAATTTTTTTTCTTATTTGCACATTTTTTACTCCCATTAAATATACTACTCTCCCTTCCCTGTTTAAGCTATTAATGGGCAAAAATTAATATTATTAATCCCTGGTTATTATGATCAAAAATTAATATTATTAATCCCTGGTTATTATGATTAATTCATCAATAAATAATTTATTAATTATTGCAAATATTCATTCTTATATGTGTATGCTATGTTCTTCACAAATAAATAATAAACTTTGTATTTTATAAACTATTCTAATTTAATTGGTAATGATAATTTAAAAGTATCTTGTATTTAAGTTACTCTAATTTAGTAAAAGATACAATAATCTTTTATCTTGTATCTTTTTGATTATTTGAAAAAGATACTATCTGTATCTAAGATTCATTTTTTTAAAAAGAATCTGTATCTGTATCTAGATTCTTTTTCTGGAGGACCTGCCCAACTCTGTCAATAACCATATCTTATTAAATGTTAGATTAGCTCAATGACACTGTACAATAAAAATTAATGAAATAATCCACCTCTCTTTTATATTTTATTAGTTAATTTCACTAATTTTATTTATAATTTGATATAAATTATGATAATCATAATATTACTAAAATATGTGTGTATTTAGTTAATAAAAATTCTATAAATAATGTGAAATATTAAAATACTAAATATTTTATAGATTAAATAATAACCCTTCCATTCTGATAAAAATCATAACTTAAAATAAATATTATAAATAAATTTGTAATATAACCTAAATGCCTTCAGGTAATTAGACCCATTATCAGTAACCATCTTGCAAACTTTATTATGAATCCTAAAAGACTTGTGGATGTTAATAATTTTATTTGCAAGTACGTCATATGTCTGGCATCCTATAATCCTTTTAAGGGCTAAGGCTACAGATCTTCTTTTTAAAGTTATAGGATCTAACCAATGGCCTGTGATTCCCAAATAAGCTCTGAAAATATTTAATCAGATCAATTTATAAATATAAATAAGTTTTTACCTTCTGTTATGTGTCCAACTATCTGCCGTGGTACATACATAAGATATACCTGATAACTCTACTATTAGGGCATCTTTCATCACTTTGAAGTTGTCGGCTATTTTATTCATAAGTGTCTGGCGACATAAAACTGTTGTGCCAGGGGATAAAGTTTTAATCATTATAGTAAATGATGGATTATCAACCAAAGACACTGGCTGAACTGTGTCAATAATAAAATCAAAAATAACTTTATCAGCCAATTTTTGTGAAATATTGGCATGTTTATTATCAGTTAATTTGGTTTGGATAGTATTTGTCTTTTTTAATGAAGATTCTCCTAGACCAAAATTTTTTATATGTTTCTCTATTTCCTTATAGCAATTGGCGTGAACAGTCTAATAAAATAAATAATATTATAATGTAAAACTAACAATTTACCTTTAGGTGTTTCTTCAGGTTATAGCTACTCGATTGATTTGATGATATATTTTTTTTACATTTTAAGCACAGGAATTTGAATCCAGATTTTGTTTTAATATTTATTTAAAAAATTTTTCAAATTTAGGGAATGGAAAAACGTTATTAGAGCTATTAAGTACATTATCTTCCATTGAATCTTCCATGTCTGAATCACTTTCAAGGATTTGGATATCCATGGACGATGCCATTTTAGATTATTAACACAGATTGAAAATATAAATTAAAAATTGAAAATATATTTAAATTTCAAAATTAAATAATAAATTATAATTAATTATGATATTATATTTAAATTTTCATGTTTATACTTACATTCATTATATTTTTTAAAAGTAGCGCGCTAAAAAATTAAATAATTTTAAAAAAAGTAGCGGCTATTAGCTATAGCTACCAAAAAAGATAGCGCGCTACTTTAACAACTCTGCAACAAACCCTGTAACCCAGATATAATTGTTAAGAGGTGTGGAACTCACCCAATCCTATAATAAAATTAGCATAAGGAATAGTTATGAGCATATTTAAAAAGAAAAAATAGAACTACTGTATCATCCATTACCAATTATTATTTTTTTTATTTATTTGTTTTTATTATTATTATAAAAATTATTTTTTATTGTTGGTTTTGAGCAAGGATCTTATTTGATAGGATTATTATATTTCATTTAGTTAATTTACGATTTGTTCCCAATTATTTAGTTAGAAGATATAATTATATTTAATTTTTATAATTATTTAGTTAAAAAATATCTATCTATTTAATCTACTAGACCTTAATTTTCATAATGTAATGTAATCTATTTAGAATTTTCTTACAATGTGAAATAATTTAATCCGCCTTTATTTACTATAACCCTATTCAATTAACTTCAACTCTTAGATATATATCAAAGTAATATATGAAATTGTATTTTTTAAATAATATAATAAATTTAACTTACTCATCTTAACTTGTTTATTTAGAATATATGGCTTTCTTTACACTAGTCTTTCATGTACATTCTCAGCAATTATTCGTCAAATGTTCCTATATAAGTCTTAGTACGATTTTGTAAGTTTTTCTATCCAACGAAGCACGTTTTATGAATTCCCAGGATAGATCTATTTCCGATAATGATCGATTTATTCTACCAAACCAACTATTTTTATAGGATAGGAAAGGTTTGAGAGATGACTCATCCAAAGGAGTAATAAAAAGGGCTTGATATACTAAGTTGTTTGGGGCTTGTCTGAGAAAGTGCCCTAATATTTCGATTTTTCTATATTCACATAGTCTATATATAGGGAGGATGTCGCATCTGGACCAAAGATTACAATTCGAAGTATTATAAGGATAGAATGTTTTGGTTATATACCTAAGACATTTGTTAACGAAAGTTTGCATCTTTTTACTTTCTTGTTTAGTATCTTTCCAGGTTTCTATACCATAGATTAAAGAGGGGAATATTAGAGTTTTAAATAATCGAATCTTTAAAGGAATTGATATTTGATTCGAACTCCATATTTTCATAAAAGATCTATATTTCAGTCTGCCTATATTTAATTTAAGTATTAAGTCTAGTTTAGTATTTCCTTTTCTATCCAGTATCACTCCTAGATATTTAAATTGTTGAACTTCTACTATTTTTCTCCCTTGTATCGTAAGATTCATTTTTGAAGGGGAGTATATTAATATCATCAACTTTGTTTTATCAATATTTATTTTTAAACCAAAAAAAATCCGCAGCTTGGATCACCATGTCCACTAGCAATTGGAGGTGTGATACAGAATCTCCTATAATGCAAAGATCATCAGCAAAAGCAAGAATATTAAATTTCGCAATAGGAGTCTGAGCCATATATTGTTTAGTCACTCTCTTTATGATATAATTTGTAATAAAATTAAAAAGAAGAGGAGAAAGGACACATCTCTGTTTCAAACCTATCTTAACTGGAATTTTTGTTGATTTATGACCAGCATGGATAATTTGGATCGAGTAATTATTATAGATATTTTTTAATATTTTTACCAAAGAATTTGGCGTATTAACTTCTTCTAAAGCTTTCCATAAACTATCTTGGATAATCAAAAGCTTTCCTAAAATCAAGAGCTATAATTATTAATTGTCTTTTCCGTATAATAGATTTCTCAATTTGTATCTTTAGGTTGAGAATAGCTTCAAGAGCATTATGTCCCTTCCTAAATGAAACTATTGAATCCCCATAATCTCGTTCTACAAAAGGTTTGAGGCGATTTAGAATAATGTTAGTGAAAATTTTATATATTATAGAATTCAGTGAAATTCCTCTCCAATCTTCTAGAGTTTTAGGGTACTTAGTTTTTGGAAAACTAATTAGGGTAGCCGATAGCCAATCACTAGGGCAGGTCCCTTCCTTCCATACTCTCGATATGATTGGGAATAGAATTTCGGCGGATAATATAGGGTCAATTTTTAAATATTCACTACGAATATTATATCCACGCGCCTTGTGATTTTTTAGTTTCTTTATTATACTTATTATTTCACTCTTATTAGGATCTATGATTCTATTTGTATTTGGGAATAAGGTAGAGAGGGAAGAATGTGTAGATAAAGATGTAATATTATGAGTAATATTATCTTGTGGGAGAATTTATTGCGGAGGCCAGAGGTTCGAAGAGGATGGACCATGATGAATGGAGGAAGCACCTTGGTTTGGTAAATGTAATAATTTTGATGGCGAGAGATTATAGGAAGAAGAATTTTGAACGGGAAGGCATAGATCGGAAGGACATTTAGGAGGGCCCTGGTATAATTATACCTGAGGAGGCCAGAAGTTTGAGGTAGATGGATTTTGGTCAATGAGAGATTCTAATATTAAGTTATTCGTAGAGTTAGACAAAAGATTTGAGATAGAAGAATTTTGAACGGGAAGGTATTGAGGGAGTCTAAGGTTTAACAGATTTGGAGGCCAAAAACTTGAGGTAGATGGATTTTGATAGATGGGAGATATTGCTATTTGGTTATTTGATGTAGAGGAGGGTTCATTACTATAACTATTAAAGACTTTAAAGTAATGTGAAACCCATATTTTCATTTGTATCTCTGGATCTGTAATTTCTTTTGAGTTGTGACTAAGTTTAAAAAATTGCTATTTTTTGAAAGAAGTGAAGGATTTCAGTAATTTGAAAGCTTTATATGAATCATTTGCACTGAACGAATTACTTATCTCTGTGGCGCGATCCTCAAGGAATTTCCTTTTATCTCTTCTGAGTTTATGACTTATATCGTTTAGGATATACATAGCTCTGTTTCTCCTATAATGACCACTCCCCACTAGATTTGAAATAAGATTTTTAGATTCTATTGAAATCCAGTCCGGATAATTCATCTTGGTGTAAGGAATTTGATGCCGCTTTAATGAAAATGTCACGGGTATTTTCATATAGTGTGTCGGAGGACAAGTTGTTAGTTAGATCGATAAATTTATGAGAATTATTTCTGATTTGTTTTATTATTCTGTTTTGATATAATGATCATTTAATGCTTCGATATCTAATTTGGGACGTTTCATAAGTGACTTTCCATTTCTTTTATTTCTCATATGCCATATCTTTGGGTCTATTACCATAGAGCAATCTATAATTTTATGGTCAGAGTTAAATAAGATCTGATGAGGAACTTTAATATTTTTAATCCAACTCATAGTCGACCTATTACAAATAAAATAGTCAATTTGAGACCAAGTATTATATGTTGGGCTAAAATATGTGTATATATCTCTTTTATCAGAATGTTCGTAGAAAGTATTAGCTATTCGAAAATCTAACTTATGACAGAGCTTTAATAGTAGTTTTCCTCTAACATCAGATTTAATATTCAGTGCTCCTGAACCAAGGGAAATATGATTATTTATATCGATTTTCCTACTTTCGCATTAAAATCACCAGCGATTAGTAAGTTTTCACGTTTCGGAAATTTATTTAGATATTCGTCAAGAAAAATGAAGAAGGGTTGTTTTTCAGTATAATTCACCGGTATATAAATATTTACAATATTTAGGGTTTTGCATCTCGTATTTATTTTTATATTACGCAACCTACTATTTACGCCCTCGAATTTTGAAATATAGCCCGATTGATTCCCTTTGACCGATATACAAACTCCATACCAGTTTTTCTCTGTTTCGCCCGAGTTAAAGAGGAGGTAGCCTTTGCAATTTAGTTTACAAGTATCTATCCAATGTGTTTCTTGTATACAAGCTATATCAAACTCTAGGGTGTCTAAAATTACTCTTAGTTGAGAAAATTTATTAGTATTCAAGGATCTAGCATTTAACGATATAACTCTTAGAGAACCAGAAAAATTGTTCATTGTAATGTTAGTAAATTTATTTAGTAATTAAAAAATTAGAAAAACAATTTTTAGTAACTAGATTAAAACAACTTTATACTATAGAATAAATTTATTTAAATGATTTATAAAACAAGATTTTGACAATATATATTATCAAGATTTCATTATATAAAATAGAGTTTTTCAATTTTTTTCGACAGCTTTATTACAACAATATAATAGAATTTTAGATTTCAGCAATATATATTATCAAGATTTCACTATATAATTCGATTTATCATAACAATTTTTTTGACAGCTTTATTACAACAATATAATATATTTTCAAGTTTTTTACACTATTTCGTCTATTAATATCAGTTTTAGATATTATTATTACAAGGATATATAATATCAAGTTTGAGACGGCTTTCAACAACATTAAATTTGAATAATAATAGAATTAAACCATAAATCATACGAGAGAAAAGAGTTTGTAAATCTATTGTGTATATAAAACTTGATAGAAGAAAGTAATTAATAATTCGAGAAAAGTTACGAGAATTTTGACGATAGACAAAAATAATTGTAATTTTAAAGTTTGACGATAGAAAAAATTATTTGAAATTCATACATAATAGTATTTAAATTTACAAAAGATAAAAAATAAAGAAAATAATAATATATATAAAAAACAAAACTATCCTCCGATTTATTTTGTTAAAATAATAAAATATATATAAAATAAAAACTATCATCCGATTTATTTTGTTAAAAGAAAAAACAAACTTTTATATTTAAAGAGAATAAATTTAACTGTAATGTAATGTAGACTACTTTCAACTATTCTATTTTTATAATAAGATCGAAAAATAAAATATAAGATTACTATTAATTCACGATAGAGAAAATATATCGGTAAAAAATTTAACAGCAACGTAATGCTACTTTCAACTATTTATTATATGATCGGAAAATAGAATATAAAATAGATTAATATTAATTCACTATGAAAATGTTCTGGTAATACTATTTTATGCGTTTAAAATAAAATGTAAGATTACTATTAATTCACGATAAAGAAAATATATCGGTAATAATTTAACAACAACGTAATGCTTCTTTCAACTATTTTACTAAAGGATAGAAAAATAAAATAGATTATTATTAATTCACGATAAAGAAAAATAATACTATTCAAAGCGTTTATAAGATAATCATCATGTTATTCAAAGAGTTTAAATAGTGATTATCAAAGCGTTTAAAAGATGATCATCATGTTATTCAAAGAGTTTAAAAGATGATCATCATATTATTCAAAGAGTTTAAATAGCGATTACTTTAACATAAATCAATTTTTTCATTAATTTTATTAAATATAAAAAATTGAGATTAAATTTATTTTTACTTAATATTATAAATGGAAAAAAAAAATTATCATTTACAACTCAAATTTTATTTTTAGTTATAAAATATAACAAATATATCTCCATAAGAGGGCGTTAAATGCATAAATATGGTAGAAAACCAGAATGATTATTAAATAGCGCTTTTTTTTAGTATTTGGGTGTAAATACATGTGGAAAAACTAAAAATTAAACAAAAAAATTATAGATTTCTTTGATACTTAATTTATGAGGAGGTTTAGAATCGTAAAATAATAGAAAACTGGTGAGGCACATATTGCTGGCGTTATTGATCAAAATCTCTTTTCGGTTTATAAACAATCGAATATTTAGTAAGTTGTCGGTTTTGAGCTCGGTCAATCACAATATTTTTATAAAAATTTTTAAGAAAAATGCTTACTTAACACATAAATCTATTAAAGGCGCAAAGTGCTCCTAACTTTCTATCCCCCCCCCCCCCTTCTACCTCATCTATTTATTAATCCATTTTTATTAACTAGAAAATGCTTTTTAATAATTTTTTTCTTTTGTAAAAAAAAATTTGTGGCTCTTAAAGTCGTAGTTTTAGTACATAATAAAAAATATCTTAAGATTAATATAAGGAATAATTTATAGGCGCCAGGCATGGGATTGGGAGTTACTGGTTATCCTTAGTATTTAATTAGATATTGCCAGTATCTTTTTTCCTTATTAAATGGATGATTGAAATATATATTTTTTTTATAAACCTTTTCTTTTCTTGATATTTAACTTCATAGTTTTTACAAATATATACATATTGTGTTGTTTATAATGTAACGAAATTGATTAATCCATAACTTGAAACATTTTTTTGTAAAGAAAACTAGTCGAAAGCAGAGTTGTTAAAGTAGCTCGCTATCTTTTTTGGTAGCTATAGCTAATAGCCGCTACTTTTTTTAAAATTATTTAATTTTTTAGCGCGCTACTTTTTTTAAAAGTGGCTAAGTAGCGCGCTACTTCGCTACTTTTAAAAAATATAATGAATGTAAGTATAAACATGAAATTTAAATATAATTTAATTATAATTTTTATAATTTATTATTTAATTTGGAAATTTAAATATATTTTCAATTTTTTCTGTGTTAATAATCTAAAATGGCATCGCCCATGGATATCCAAATTCTTAAAAGTGATTCAGACATGGGAGATTCAATGGAAGAAAATGTACTTAATAACTTTTATAACGATTTCCCATTCCCTAGATTTGAAAAAATTTTTTAAATAAATATTAAAACAAAATCTGGATTCAAATTCCTGTGCTTAAAATGTAAAAAAAATATATCATCAAATCAATCGAGTAGCTATAACCTGAAGAAACACCTAAAGGTAAATTGTTATTTTTACATTATAATATTATTTATTTTATTAGACTGTTCACGCCAATTGCTATAAGGAAATAGAGAAACATATAAAAAATTTTGGTATAGGAGAATCTTCATTCAAAAAGACAAATACTATCCAAACCAAATTAACTGATAATAAACATGCCAATATTTCACAAAAATTGGCTGATAAAGTAATTGTTGATTTTATTATTGACACAGTTCAGCCATTGTCCTTGGTTGATAATCCATCATTTACTATGATGATATTTTTATATAATATTTATTTTACATTTACATTATAAGCAAAAAAAAAATAAAAAAAATTTGTTTCATTTGTTTCTAATATTTTTTTAATAAAAAGTAGTTTAAAAGTAGCTAAAGCTACTTTTGGAAAAAAGTAGCTAATGTCGCGCTACTTTTTTTGACAAATAGCGAAAGCGGTAGCGGGCTACTTTTTTTTGCAAATAGCTATAGCGGTAGCGCGCTACTTTTAAAAATAGCGTTTAACAACTCTGGTCGAAAGATATATGAAAACTAATTTTACATTTTATTAATATTTATACAAAATAAATGTGTTTTTGCATATAAATTTAAATATTATCATCATAAAGTGTCTTATTTCATTATTTCACTTAAAGGATGTTTCTTGGGGGATCGTAAATTTTTTTAACATGTCGAGTATCTCGGTGTCCTCTAATAATTTGTGCTTACGAACCAATTCAATCATGTCTACTCGATTGAAATCCAAAATGTATGAAAGATAATCGGATTTTTTATAGGATAATTTACATAAAACGTTCTTTGAATCATCAGGAATCTTGCATTTGCGGCATTCTTTTTGTGCCCATTTAATAAGAAATTCTGAAATGATTTGTTTCGATGTTGATTTTCTATTAGGTAAGGACGTGATAAATTTTTTTATTAAATGGATAGGCGAGTTAAGGAAAACATCCGAATCAAATACATATTTTTCATTATTCAAAAGAATCAAAAATTAATATCTTATAAATCATTATATAAAATAAAATTTACAGAGAAATAACTAGAAGCATTGATTGCTGGGTGTATTGCTGTTGCTAAATATATTTTTAACGCATCTTTATTATCTACTCCATAATAACTCCTACAACTATTTATTTCTTTAATAAAATTGAGATATACCTTTGTTCTGCCTATAGCTTAATATTTAAAGTTCTTTCAAGTATTTTATTATCATTCATTATAATTTATATTTGTAGGGTTGGGAAAACCGAAAGCAGTTCAGGTTGAGAATAATATTCAAAAAAACATTACTTTATGAAAAAATTCATTCAAAATTAATTTTTGTTTATATATAGAAAATATTATTAAAAAAGTTATCAAAGTTTTCTTCATTATTCAGAATATCAAATAAATGTAATTCATAATAGTTTGTCCTATCTCCCACCTCTATTTAAAAATGGTACACATTAGCAATTACATGTAAATATCAAGTATAAATATTATAAATTTAAAAAATTGAAATTTAAAAAAATTAATCAATCAAGATATTTCTTCGTAGTTTTCATAATCATTTATAACTTGATAATCATTTTTGACTTGAATTTTCTTCCAGGGGTACAGTTTCAATTAGGGTAATCTTTTTTTTTTAAAAATAATTTTTTAGCGCTTTTCATACAATGAAAATGATATTGTTGTATTTCAAAACGCTTATTCATTTACTATAACCAGATTGCGTAAAGTTGCCCTTTAAATTTCAAGAACAAATTACCAAAAATATGTCCAATCCTAATAGATTCTAATAACCGAAATCATTTTTTTTAAAAAATATATATAACTAGTAACCTGCTTTGAAAAAGTTTTTTTAAAAAATTTTGAAACATTCAAAAATTATTCATGAAGTAAATTTTTTTTTTCAGGGATCCAAACCGAATTTTTAAACCAGTTTTAACCGTAATTATTTTCTTAACCCTAAAAGACAACTTTCAAAAATTTTGTCACCTGAACCTACAAAATGAGCTCTGAATCTGTTTGAGCTTTTTGAATTTGATATCCTGACTATTAAGTGTATTACTATTTTATTTATATCTTCAGCTAACCAGGATTAAGTGTAGTGTTGTTAAACCATCTAAATTTGGTTAACTGTAAAACGTATTAGCCAAGTTTATATTCTAAAAAAAATAGTCACTACCAGTAAGTTGAGGTTAAACTTAGACCTATAAGTCAATTTTTTTTAGCGGATAATCTTGACCAAGCCATATTGGAGTTGGACAAAGTTGGGTGATTTAACATCACTAATTTCAGCTAACCAGGATTATGTGTTCTCAGCCATAATAAATTTTTTCTCATTATAAATATAATTTAACATAATCTTGAAAATATTTGAAGGCTTGATAATTATTTTTTTTGGATATAATTTTTAAAAATGTGATTTTCTTTACAAAATTTTGATAAGTTTGTATGTGCCAAAAAATACAACCCTATCCTTAAAGGTTCGAACCAAAGCTATATAATTATTTTTCATGAACACTGGGTTAAAAAGGCACTTTTTAATTTTTAGAGCTAATTATTTCAAATTTGATTTTAAAAAAAATGAATTTTCATACAAACTATACCTACTTTATATTCATTTAGTATGAGATCATCATTAAAAAGATATCGATTCAAAACAATTTTTTTCTCACTTTTCATTAATTTTTATATTTGGTATTTTTTATCTTAAGATGGTACTTTTCAAAATTTAATGAAATTTATAGGATATAATCTACAAATGTATAGGTTGTCGAATACATTTAGTTCAGGGTTTCTTGCTTATATAAAAGATTTGCTTAGAACAATTTTAACTAACTCACTAATTTGGTGATAATATGTGAAGGACTGAAATGACAAACTTGGGAAGCAAGAATTACCAGGACCAAGATGCTAACATAGCTAATGATATAAACTGAAAGTTTTTGATAGATATTAAATATATAATTGTTGTTATTGAGATATATCTTTTCTGATTTATAGCTTATTATTTAAAGTGTAATACTTCATATATTTTATCATCATTGCTTATTATTTATATTTGTAGGGTTGGGAAAACCCAGTTCAGGTTGAGAAAAATACTCAAAAAACAATTCTTTATTGAAAAATTCACTCAAAATTAATTTTTGTATATATATATAGAAAATATTATATATAAAAAGTTATCAAAGTTTTCTTCATTATTCAGAATATCAAATAAATGTAATTCATAATAGTTCGTCTTATCTCCCATCTATATTTAAAAATGGTACACATAAGCAATTTACAGTTAAATATCAAGTATAAATATACAAATTTATGAAATTTACATTAATTTTTTAAAAAAAATTAATCAATCAAAATATTTCTTCGTAGTTTTCATAATCATTTATAACTTGATAATCATTTTTGACTTGAATTTTATTCCAGTGGTACAGTTTCAATTAGGGTAATCTTTTTTTTTAAAAAATAATTTTTTAGCGCTTTTCATACAATGAATGATTAGCTTTTCGTATGCTTGAACATTTTTATCTTTGTGCCACACGTAAACATAGAATAAATACATTACGAGCAAGCTAAAGGCTAAGATCAGGAAATCATTAGGCTTTTCTCTTCCGTCCCGTAGCCTATTTGAAATATTTTATATAATAATATTTGATATCAATAAAATAATTTCCTCAGTTTATTATTTAAAAAAAAAACTTTATTGTTTAAAGGGTAATTTGTTCATAAGTTTATTTAGTTTTTTATGCATTAATAAATATAACCTATATAATGTATTGACACTAATATCAATCTAGACCTCTGATAATTCATTCGTTCATTATTATAATGCAGTCAAAATGTGTATAAATTAAACTAAAGTAAGCCATTAGAGGCATTTAGATTGGCGTCTACTACAGCCAGAGGCTGAGCTAGGAATTTTCCTTAGAGGGGGTTCATACATATAAAAGCCTGGAGGGTGCCCCCCCCCAGCCCCCTTTAACGGGCCTTCATCCCTATTTATCATTTTAATTGTTGATAATAAACGGCATGAAAACCAGAAAAAAATAAATATTCATGCTATTTATTTGATATATAGTCACTTTTGAGACTTTTGAACGTATAATCTAAAAAAAATTTTTGCTCTAGTAGGAGGGGGTCCTAACCTGACCCCCCCCTTCCCGTAGCTTCACTACTGACAGCCAATCACAACTTCTGAATACACATATTTTTAAAAAATTAAAATTGAGTTTATGATACTATTAATGTAATATTATTAGTGATGTTAAGGTAACTAGTAACTGTAACTAGTTGTAATTTTTGAAATGTAACTGCCAAAAGTAACTAGTTACTTTTAAAGATATATTCCAATAATTAATTTTATTTTTAATATGTTGTGATAAATTAAATTTATTTTTTAAATTAAATTTATTAATTTAAAATTTTGTGAAAATGTCTGATTGTTATAATTTCCCGTTCAAATTGATTTTCTTTTCTTAAATTGTTACATTGCTGCTGGGTTTCATAATTTTTTAAGCAAATTCAAGTAATTTAATAAATTTTAATATTATATTTATTTACAAATGTAGCAAAATATATTTTTTTCCGCCAAGTAACAAGCATTGGAATCATATCATACGTAATAAAAAAAAATTTAAATTTAGTATAAGGAAAAACAAGGTCAGATTATTTTAGAATTTAATATTAAATTAATAATCATTATTTACAAGAACCAAGTCTAACAAAAATATCATGTTATAGGTTTAATAATCTTTATGATAATGACAACATCATTGCTGCAATTCTTCACCCTTTATTTAAAACTGACTGGCCTTGGATTAGGCAAGAAAGGAATAAAGCAAAAAAGGAGGAAATTTTAAATTTAATAAATACCTTAATACCTCAAAGTGAATATCAGACAAATGAAATGCTCAAAACCAACATCACTTGATGTAGTTGGATTTTTTGACCTAAAGCGCCAAAATATTCTGGATAATGAACTTATAGAAAACTTTATCAAATCTAATAACAACACTTTTTCTTTATATAACAATTTTCCAAAGTTAAAATTACTCTTTATTAAATATAATGTTGTTCTAACATCAAGTGCTCCCGTAGAGCGCTTGTTCAGTCTAGGTAAGTTCATTTTTGGAGATAAACGAGCACGTCTCCTAGATAATAACTTTGAAATTAATTTGTTGTTAAAAGCAAATAAACATTTATTAGATTCTAATTTTTATGAAAAAAAAATGTTTTTTTTTCAATGTAAATATATATTTTTATATTCGATGTAAATATTCAATTTTGCGATAGTTTTTTATATAAATAAATTGTATATTATTTTAAATAACTGATTATACTTTGTTTATCCTAATTTTTTTATATTAAATAAATGCATTCAATAAATAAATAATGCGCATATGAATGATGTATAAAGTAAGTAACTAGTTACTTTTGAAAATAACTGTAACTAATAACTAGTTACTTTTGTAAAAATGTACCTAGTAACTGTAACTAGTTATGTTTTTGCCAATGTAACTAGTAACTGTAACTAGTTATGTTTCAAAGGTAACTTTTAACATCACTAAATATTATAGGTTACCACTTAGAATAATAATCGTAATCATGCATAATAAATATGTCAAATTTTCGGTTTATAAACAATCGAATATTTAGTAAGTTGTCGGTTTTGAGCTCGGCATTAGGTCAATCACAATATGTTTAAAACAAATTTTAGAAAAATGCTTACTTAACACATAAATATATTAAAAGCTCAAGGTTCTCCCCCCCCCCACCTCAGTCATCTATTTAAATCCATTTTTATTAACTAGAAAATGCTTTTTAATAATTGTTTTATTTTGTAAAAAAAAAAAATTGATTCTTTCAAAGCCGTAGTTTTAGAACAAAATAAAAAATATCTTAAGATTTATATAAGGAATAATTTATAGGCGCCAGGCATGGGATTGAGAGTTACTGGTTATCCTTAGTATTTAATCAGATAATGCCAGTATCTTTTTTCCTTTTTAAATGGATGATTGAAATATCAATTTTTTTTATAAACCTTTTCTTTTCTCGATATTTAACTTCATCATTTTTCTAAATATATACATATTGTGTTATTTATAATGTAACAAAATTGATTAAACCATAACTAGAAATATTTTTTTGTAAAGAAAACTAGTCGAAAGATATATGAAAACGAATTTTACCTTTTATTAAGAATCATAATATATAGATTTAAATATTATCATCATAAAGTGATTTATTTCATAATTTTACTTAAAGGATGTTTCTTGGGGGATCGGAATTTTTTTTAACAAAATGTCGAGTATCTCGGTGTCCTCTAATAATTTGTGCTTACGAACCAATTGAATCACGTCTACTCGATCGTAATCCAAAATGGAGGAAATAAAATCGGAATTTTTATCGGATAGTTTACATAAAACGTTCTTTGAATCATCAGGAATCTGGCATTTGCGGCATTCATTTTTTACCCATTTAATAAAAAATTCGGACATTAGGAGTTTTGATGTCGATCTTCCATTAGGTAAGGATGTGATAAATTTTTGTATTAAATGGATAGGAGCGTTAAGGAAAGCATCCGAATCAAATACAAATCTTTCATTATTCAAAAGAATCTAAAAATTAGTATCTTATAAATCATTATATAAAATAAAATTTACAGAGAAATAACTAGAAGCATTGATTTCTGGGTATATAGCTGTTGCTAAATATACTTTTAACGCAATTTCACAATCTACTCTATAATAAGACCTAGATTCATTTATTTCTTTAATGCACATATAGATCAAATTCTTAAGCATATATTTTTTTGCACCATACAAGAGTTCTAACAGTGAGTCAATGTCGATAGAATTAATATTACAAACTTTATTGGTATATATATATCTTTTTTAGATATTGTTTTAGAAATAATTATATAATATTTATAAAAAATCACTTCAGGATTATTTCAAAAACACATTTCCTTAGATCTTCAACCTTTACACAATTATCTTTCAACTTCAAACTGCCATGGAACATGGTATAAAACATTTGACTTTTAAATGATAGAATAAATGAATGCGCGTGGATTATTTTTTCCTCCACCTATATAAAATAAGACAATGATATTCAATATAATTTGTTCTATATTAAGATAAAAAATATTATCATTTAACCTCAAATTTGACATCAGACATATACGATTTTAAAAATAAACTTTCTCCTATTGGCAAGTCTTTATCAAATAAATGAAAATTTTCCATTTCTAAATAATAAAAATAAATATTAAGATATAAGAAAAGTTTTAAATCATTTTTTTCCCAAAAGTTATCTATCCCACGATTAACATGAGTTGGCCAGTAAAATTGTCTTAAAAAATTAAATCGGGTTGAAACGGGTCTTAAAATACATACCGGGGCCGGTATGAATAGAAAATATATTTAAATTAAATCATTTATTCAGTTGGGGGGAGGGAGGGAAATCATAGAACGGAGATTTTAACATTCATTTTTGATTCTAAAAAGCTACAAGCGAAATACTTGTAGTACTCATTTAAAAAATATAATAAAATTGAGTCGTATCGTAAATGAAGAAAAAGATTTTCATTAAAATGTATTGAAGCAATGGAAGGGCATTTAGAGAAAATATCTATCGGTGGCATTATACGCTATGGCCAATAACATTGATTACGGCTGACTTCAATGTGTGCACGGGTCGAAACCGAACCTGAAACGAACCGCTAAATGCCTCGAACCAGTTCGAGGCTCATGATTTTATGCTTATAAAACAATGTGTAAGTTATTACTATATTAAAAAATTTTTAATTATATTAGAATTGTTTTAAAAATTATTATCAATCACATTTGATTGATAAGAGTCAGTCATAATTTTTATAAACTTTAGTATATTGTCATTTTTCAACATTTTTTAAATATTTTATGCTTATAAATAATGCCTAGAGAAAAATTAAATCCAATATATAAATTATTTATATATAGTATTATAAATGAAAAATCAAAATGTATATTACTGATTGTAGAATACCTATGAAAGGCCGTCATGGAGCAAATATTGAGCGTTTCATAAAAAGAAACCACCTTCTTGAAAACTTTAAAATTAACAAAATATCCCAAAAGCTTAATAAAATAAGAAAAAGTTTAAGATGTCATCAAACCAAAATAGGATAGAAGAAGCATTAAAAGAACAAACAACATCAGTAAAGCTAAATAAAAAAATAATCGATGTTTGAACTAAGTTTGTCACTTTAAATGGCAGACCTTTCAAATTAATCGGTGATAGTGGTTTTAAAAAAATTCTTGATCCTATGGTAGAAGGCATAGGTAATATTAAAATTAATTCTCAAAAAATTCATTCTTATGTTGCAGAATTAGCTTTAAGTATTCAACAAAATACTTAAAGAAATAAATGGCAAGTTGTCATCTTTAAAAATTGACTTTGCTACTCGTATAGACAGGTTCATTATTGGGATTAATCTTCAGTATAATCAAAAAGCTGAGAACACTAGCAATCATAAAAATTTATGAACGGCCCACTGCAGAAAATTTAAAACTCCTTTTAATAAAAATATTAAATGATTATGAAATCAAAACATCACAAATGGTCACTCTGACAACTGACAATGGGGCATATCTTATTAAGATGGTAAAATTATTTTTGAAGGATTGTGTCTGAAAATGATGAAGAACAAGTACAAATTGTCTGATATCATACTGGCAGTGCCGGCTACCTAAGTTAGTGTGGAAAGATGTTTTTTACCAATTAAATTTATACTATTTCCTTATAAATGTAATTTGAGTGAGACAAATCATGAAAATATATTCATTGTGTGGCTTAATAAAAAATTCTTAAGTAAATAAAGTTAAATATTGTTATATTAAAATAAATCATTGATTTATATTTGTTACATTTATAAATTAAATATTATTTTATAATATGAAATTAAAAAAAATGAAAGTTTCATGTGAGTGTTTTTATTTTGATGATAAAAAAAATATACTTCCCTATACAAAATACGAATATAGGTTTGAATATAAAAGTGTTCAAACCGGTTTTTTGAGGTTCGAACCTAACCTTGAACCGTTATTTTTATCCGAACCTGAACCGATATTCGTTTCGGTTTGGATCCCTGAATGCGTGTACACTTTAATAAATAAATAATCGGTCTAGGTTTTTAGCTTCATTTGGCCGGAGCAAAAAAAAATAGAGCCGAGCTTGAAAAATAAAATATACATTTAACACTGTAAAAATGGCTTTCGAAAACTGTGAAAACAAATTCAAACAACATTTATAAACTTATTTAACTAAATTATCAGGGTTTGACTAAACTGCAAATGTCAAGGTAAACTGCAAATGCTTATTAAGATTATTCTCTATTAATTTTAGTGAGATTCATTTTCCTATAATATAAATAACTTATAAAAAATTAAATTATTAGATATATTCAATAATAAAGGAAGATACATTATTAGTTGAATTTCCTTTTATCCATAATAAATGTTGTAATGTACACTTTTTTAATGTATATTTTATTTGATAAAGTGATTTATTTTAACAGATGTATTAATTTTTATGTAAATGACTGATGATATTTATTACATTAACGAAATTGTATTAGTTTTTCATTTTTTATAAACTTTTGATTTAATTTAATTTTATAATAAAAAAAATATAAAGAGAAAGTTAACAAAATTTTATCTCAGAGTATCGCCATCAGAGGCGATACTCTTATTCCAATAAAATACATACGTTAAATTAAATAAAATTTCAATAATTATATCTGAATCCCCATTAATTATAAAACGATGTAGATTCTTTTATTCAATTTATGAAAATTTGTTTATTCTTTTTATTCGATAAATAGGCGATACTCTTATTCCAATAAAATATATACGTTAAATTAAATAAAATTTCAATAATTATATCTGAATCCCCATTAATTATAAAACGATGTAGATTCTTTTATTCAATTTATGAAAATTTGTTTATTCTTTTTATTCGATAAATAGGCGATACTCTTATTCCAATAAAATATATACGTTAAATTAAATAAAATTTCAATAATTATATCTGAATCCCCATTAATTATAAAACGATGTAGATTCTTTTATTCAATTTATGAAAATTTGTTTATTCTTTTTATTCGATAAATAGGCGATACTCTTATTCCAATAAAATATATACGTTAAATTAAATAAAATTTCAATAATTATATCTGAATCCCCATTAATTATAAAACGATGTAGATTCTTTTATTCAATTTATGAATATTTGTTTATTCGATAAATAGTTTAAACCTTTAAAATAATTATAATTACATTTTAAATTTCAATAATATTAAATCCGCAAGTTGGCGTATTATTATTTTATAAAAAAAATTTATTCAAATTATTTTCTATTTTAATATATTTTAAAATCATTTTGTATTATTACTTAAAAAATAAGCTAAATTCCATTTATTATCTATCAAAAATTGATTCGAACAAATAGATTTTTATAAATTACAAATGATCACATTTTAATGGTTAAAGTAAGATAAATTAATATTTTTAAATAATTTTTGAATACTTGTTATTGATATTTTTCTTGAATACTTGTTATTAATATTTTTTTTAAATAACACTTTTTTTTATTGGCATATTTATAGATTAATTATAGTGAAGGTCACGGTCCGGTCTTTGGTCCGGACTAGACCGATTCCCTCGGACCGGACCGGACCACGGTCATAAGAAAAAGATCGATCCAGACTCCTAAATAAAAAGAGCTGTCCAGGGTCGATCTTTTTATTTGTTTAAAAAACATATTTTTTTAACCTAATTTAATTTGTTTTATTAAATATAAGAGTATTATATAAACAATAAAATTTATCCAATGGTATTGAAGAAAGTGATTAAGTGCTTGAGGAGGGAATATTTATATTAAGAGTAGATTGTGTTTTTGAGATATTTTCATTTTCATCATTAGAAGTATATATTTTATGTTTTATCAGATGTCTGCTTAAGGTACCTAATTATTTTATTAAGAATAAGGTTAAGTTAATTTTACAATGAATTATTCAGACAGTTTCTTAAGAAAAAATAGAACTATATAAATAATAAACAAAATATTTTAATAATGATTGCTTATTTTGATTAATTTATTGCTTAGAAAATTATAAACAATTATTTTGTAACTTGTTGCTGACGATACATTAAATTTGGTATTGCAGTGAACACATACTCTATGTTTTTTATTGGGACTATAAGTAAAATGTTTCTTGGACAAACTTATGGTTTTCATATTGTAAAATAAAAATTAACAAAATCTAAAATAACTCATCTAGAAAAATATCATAAAATAAAATATACAAAAAAATTATATTAATTGAATAGTAAAGCAAACTTAAATAATAATAAAAGACCGGTCCGGACCACGGTCCTCAAAAAATAGATCGGACTGTTGACCTTCACTAATTAATTACAATATTACCATACAATAATATCTTTCTAATAATTAAGATATCACAAATTTTATCGAAAATATAATGTTTGTAAAAGATTATTTTACACCTAGCATAAAAATATATAAAGTTTTATCATTTTTAGGGGAAAAATATAATTTAGATAAAGGATTGCGGTAATATTATAAATGGCGTTATATTTTATTTGTAAAATGATATATTGGTTTTGCGATGATTTAAAATAATATATAAAAAAGACATTCGGTAAATTTAATATTAATAATTTATAAAAGTAAAGATTGTAAAGGGGAAGAGGGGTTATGTATATTTGTTCCAATTTTCAGTTGATTTCGAAAGGAGAAACACTTTGATTTACTATTCTGAGATATAATAACTTGGGTTTATAACGTGGATTAATATCTAATGAGAATTGTTAGCGGGTTAAGCGTTCATGTAATTCTTTTTCTACAAATACAGTGAAATATATTTTTAAAGATACAAAAAGATATGATATTAAGACAAGGGAGGGGTTATAATTAGGTGTTGATTTGTAGGTATAGACATCCACCCATGATAATAGATGATATTGAAAAAATTGTTGAGTTAAGTTCATAGTCAAATAAATATAAAAGATATTGGAATAATTGTTGTAGATACAGATACTTTTTAATATTCATATTTAAAATTTTACATATCACAGTATATATCTTATTTTCTTTGAGAATCTTGAATTAATTTCATTATTTTTTTCTGCCATATTTTAAATATATTAACAACCAAAACTAGCTGGAAAAAAAATTTACAACTCATATTAAGGTAGATAGATAAAAACTAACAACACCAAAACGAAATAAGGATTTTATTTTATATATAAATGTAACTCAATAGAATATCATTACCAATTTTATGTAATATTTTTTAATTTGTGGGATGATTAACACTCATCATAGTGAAAGAAGGTAGTGAAATTTAAATTAGGAAATAAGTTCCCAAATCTTAAAATTTTAGATGGAAATTTCTTTAAAATAAAACTTAAAAAAGACAATGCAAAGGCTGAATGTAAAACCTGTATAAACAAAAAAAATGATAAAGGGTTCAACAAAATTATATTATTTATATGTGGTTAAAAAAGACATATTTTAAAAATTCAAGATTACAATATTGTCTATTTTTATTAAAATCTGCAAAAGATGGTATGCACAAAAGATTTTAAGAAAATATTTCCTATGATTTGAATATAATGAGGTTTTTGACATCAATATCACATTCATATTTTAAGAACATATGGATAGTCAGATGGTATAAAAAAATACATTCTAAATATATTAATAAAAGATGCCCTAAATGCACAGGGCATATAATCAAGCTCAAACTAAAACACCAATAGATTTAACATCTAATAAAGAAAATAATGATTATTTTTCTTTTGGTGAAACAAGTGTTGCTGAGTTCAATAATACAAATAACATTGAGCTGGGGTATAAACTATATTATGTCAAAATATATTATAAATGCAAAATCCTAAGGAAATTATATATATATATATAATACTGCAATACCTTCATCAGCTCCAATTGAAAGGTTATTTAGTTTTGGTACAATGTTAAGTATGCCGAAACCGCAAATATTTAATGATAAATTATTTGAAAAATTTGATTATCTTATAAAATAAATATATTTTAAATAATCTTGCAAATTAATATTTCAATTCCCATTAGAAATAGTAGTTTCCCTTCCCTATCTTTGCTAAGAATGGGCTATTACGAATATTAAAATGCTTGATTATTATAATTAACTCATCATTATTATTATACGCTATGTTCTATGTTCTTCACAAATAAATAATAAAAACTGTATTTTATAAACTATTCTAATTATAAAAATATCTTGTATTCAAAAAACTGTATTAATCTTGTATCTAAGATATTTTTACAAAGAATCTATATCTAGATTCCTTTTTCAGAAAACCTGCCCAAATCTAATTATAATATAGTTATAAATATTTTCTTAACATGCTTATTATTTGTAAGCTTTAGAATATTTAATGTCCACTTCTTATTGAATATATGAGTGTATTAGATATGGCAGAAAAAATCTATAAAAATTTATAAAAATTTATTGAAATGGATATAGTTTACTTGCTGTGATTGTAATCTTGTTATATTCTGATAAAATGTCATTGGATAAAATGAGGTAAAAAAAAAAAGGTAAAAAAAAAAGGTAAAATGAATGAATGCCATCCTGTTTACGAAATATTTATATAAGTATGATTCTAATTATATAAATATAAATTAATCATTTACTATAATACTGTTAGATAAATCAAGATAAATATTATTTAATATTTTATATTCAAATAGTCACTTGGTATGATTGAATATCATATGACACAAAATAATTTTGTACATAGTAATATTAACAATATACTAAACCGGCAATGACTTTATTTTAAATATTATACACAACCTTCCAACATGCGTATTATGATAATTCACAGCTTATTAAAATAAACCTTTAATGTTTTGGTGAGTAAATTCTGATATATAACATTTTTAAATGAATATATTTTTTAAAATAGTATTTAAAATAATTGAGGATTTAATATTGGAATTTAAATGTAATTATAATTATTTTTAATATAATTTTATTGAAGGATTTAAACTATTTATTATGAGATAAAAGATAAATATAACTATTATGTATATTCTTTTATTATTGAAAATATCTAATAATTAAATTTTTTATAAGTTATATATATCATAGAAAATTGAATTTTTTAAATCATATATTAAGATATTTGTTTAATTGTAAATACAAATATTAATAATTTAATTGAAATTTTATAATTATTTTCCCTTTTCCCAAATAAGTTAAGTATTAATAAATTTTAAACAACTTATTTCATTTACGCCATTTTTAAAATATTTTTAAAATTTATTCTCAAAGATTCCTATTGGAGAGTTTATAAATTTTACGCCATTTATTTATAATTTTTAACTTATTCTCAAAGATTATTAATTAGAGGAAAATGAAAGTGAAGTAAGTCATAAGTAAAAATTATTATATTGGGTATTGTTAATTTAAAGATTTCTCAAAATCTAACTTAAAAGTATTTTTAACTATATATATTTTGCCTATAAATAAAATAAAAAATTTATTTTTTATACCAAATTTATGTCTAGTTTTTGATTTAAATATAGATATTTTTTTTATCTATTCAAGAATTCTTAAACCCGAGCTGAACTCGGAACTAAACCCAGGTTGAAAAATATTTCCCTGTATCAAACTCGAACCGAACTCATATTGTTTTAACCTTAAACCTAACCTGAGCAAAAATATTGCCAGGTTCGCATCTTTGCTCCCCCAGATAAAAATAAATTCCCTTTAACTACGGACTAAAAAAAATTTGTGGGAAAATACAAAATTTCTTTTATTTTCATAATTATAATTTGTGTATTTGAAATCAAGAAATGTTTTCAAAATTTTTAGAGAAATATATTTTGAATCAACGAGCCAAACAAAAAATGATTAAATTTGGGGTGCGGTGGCTGGTTTAAATTATAAACCCCAACATTGTAGTATTTTTATTTACTTAAAAAATAATATTGGTTCGCTAATGTTGAAGTCTACAAATTATTTCTTAGAATCACCTTATCTATAATTATATATAATTTTAAAAATATTAAATATATAACCAGATAGAAATCTGGTATGAATTATCTTTTTAACAAAATTTTGAAACATTCAAAAATTATTCATGAAATAAATTTTTCTTTTCAGGGATCCAAGCAGAACCCTAACCTTTAAACCAGTTTTAACCTTTATTATTTTCTTAACTTAAAAGAAAACTTAAAATTTTGTCACCAGAATTAGTGTTTTTAAACACCCTAACTTTAGTCAACTATAATTCAGCGTCAGCATATATCCAAAAATATTAAAATCAATCTTCAAGTTGAAACTTAATTCAATTTATTAGGCTAAAAGCTTGACTGATGGTGAAAGTTAGGTAAACTAACCTGAGCCTCCAAAATAAGATCTGAATGAGTTTTTGATATCCTGATTATTAACTATATTACTATTTTAACGATTTCAGCTAAGTGACCCCTACACTTTCTGGGCGAACGAAGCAGAATACCCCCCTAAAAAGTACCCCCCCCCCCCCCTTTGAAAAAATGTACACGAATTTATGACACCCATAAATTTCAAAAATCATTTTTATTACATCAATTTTTAATATATAATGAAATAAAATGCAAAAAATATATACTTTTAAAAATATTATTTTTAAATTAATAATTTAGATAAATTAGGGGAAGAGAAAGCGAAAGAATTTATAATTTTATCAATATTTAATTGTTTAAATAAATTTTTTCCATTGATAAAATGGTTAAATTATTGAGAAATCTTTCATAGTACTACGAAGTCTTGTTTTAATTTATTATATTTTACTCATAATTCTTTAGGCAGTACATGAGGTTGTATGAATGGTTAATTAATATTTATACAAAATTGTTAAATTAGGGAAAGCAGAAAAATCTAAAAGTAGACTATAAGGTAAAATAAATGAATAGTTTTTCCAATCTGAATCATAAGTCCCTGAATTATCATCATCATATGAAGAAGCTAAATAATGTATTGGTAAGAATATTTTAATTAAATAAATTAACAATTCTCAGAATCTGACAAATCTTTAGATTCTTAAACCTCTAGGTCATGAGTAATAATTATATCCCCCATTTTAGACATCTTATAAATATTTTCTAAACTTCAACATTTCTTCGAAAATTTGACTTGAATTCAAATGGTAAAATTCACAGATATCCTCGATATTTTCTTTAATAATTGAATTTTACCCCATTCCCTTTGGTGTAAAAAATGATGTTTGATTTATGAAATTTCATCGATTCATCATTAAATCTTTCATTAAACTGCATAATAATCAAATCAAGTGCAGCATAAAACACACCTATTTTAAAGCTAAAACAAATTATCTATATTTAATGATGAGAGTATATATATACCTCTCCGTTTTGGATTGTAATGTTTGAAGTCTAGAACTTTCAAAATCAAAAGGTAGATTTCTCTCCTTCATAAAATCTTGTGCCTTTGAAAAAACATTTAAAAATTCAGTGTTATTATCTATTAAGATTAAAAAATAATTAAGACAATAATTTATATTATACTATATTAATCAAGCAATCTTTTGTCAATTGAATTTGATTTATTGCAAATCCTATATCCTTCGAAATGGTTTGCAATTTTGTACAAGCCAAACTTGTTATCAACAATATTTAATCCAAAACACAAAGTGATAAGATAAAACAAATTTTCATATTCTAAAGAATATAACACTAGCCGTAGTGGAAGTGGCAGATCTTCAGAATCCTTTAAATTTGTTAAAGCTGTCTCAAGGCATCATAAAGTAGAAAAAATTTTACAATAGCTTTATAAGAATAAGACGATAGCCAGCTTCTATCAAAACAAATAAGAAAATATTACCGAGTGGTATTCTTGATGCGTATAAATTGTTGCGATTTTGTCAGTGCATTACTCTGATATGCTTTGAGCACCTCATATCTTTTAACACCATTAAAATATATATAATCTCGTCTAATATTCCTAAAACATTTCGTAATTGATTTTTGATTGACATAAATGAACAATGATAAAATTTAATCGATGACAATAGCACTAAATAAAAGCTGCCTTTGGCGCCTTTGTTCTAATCAAGGCCTGCATTCCATTGATTCTTCTACTCATGTTTGAGACGCCATCATATCTTTGCCCAAATAGAACTTCAAGAGGTAAATTTATGAAGCTAAGTTTGGATATTATATTCTTTTTAATAACGAAACCATTTGTATTTCTCATACAATGTAGTCTATCAGTCTTTCAGTGGGCTTAGGCGTCTCACTATTTTCATATATTACTATCAAATCTATTGCTTCTGATTTCGAAGCATTATATGTACCATCAACTATGATTGAAAAGCACCTGTTAATTTCAATCTCATTTTAAATGTCTTTTATAACCATATTCATGGTTTCAATGAGAATATTTATGTTATTATATGATAATAGATTTGAATATAATTTCGTTTTTATACCCTTATTTTTTTTTCTCCCAGTACGGGTTCAGAATCTGCAATGAGTTTAATAAGACCCATCATATTGCCTTCTTGTTGTCTGTTCCCCCACCAGAAAGCTTGGTTACGAGATATTAAATAACCTAGACATCTTATTTTTATTCTTATGATAGAACGGTTATTATCCACACATTCTTTCTGGGGTATTATAAATTGTAATATGGAATTTTTGTTGTGTGAATGTGAAAGCCATCCATAATCGGCCATCATATGTGATTGTGAAGATTCATGCACAATAATATCACGATTAAATTTCATGATCATTAAAAGCGTCAGACAGAGTTGTACAAAAGATCTTCTTTGAAGATTTTTGAGCGAGATCTAGCTCAAAAATTTGAGCAAGATCTTTGAAGATCGTAAAATTTGAAGATCTTTTATTTTTTTTAAATTTTGTGTAACGATCTTCAAAGATCTAGCTGAGATCAACGTTCTTCAAAAATCTTCATGATATTTATTTTTTTACCCCTTTATTAAAAGCCCAAATGTTTTTCAATTTTCATCAAGGCAGGAGGAGAGGTATAAAACATAAAAGAAATATTATATTAATAAAATTGAAAAACATCTGGGCTTTTAATAAAGGGGTAAAAAAATAAATATCATGAAGATCTTTGAAGATCGTTGATCGCAGCGATCTTCAAAGATCAAATAAAAGTTCTTCAAATTTTAGGATCTTCAAAGATCTAGATCTTTGAAGATCTTTTTATTTTGAGCAAATGTACAACTCTGGCGTCAGATATTATATTTTCTTCTAACACGTTTTATTTTTTTTGGTAATATTTTTGGGCATATTTTGAAATTAGAAAAATAATTTATGACAAGAAATCTTGGATAACAACCTAATTTTAAACATCGACCAAAATTTCCGTCAATACATATTAAATTAAATAATAAGTGGGAGGGGGGGGGGGGTCTTATTATTACATACATCAACCAGAAATCAATTGGATATGAATAGATGTAGCAAAACAAAGTTTAAAAAAAAATTTTTAAGTAAAAATTTTTTAAAAAGTGCCCTTACTCAAATTTTTAGAAACAGTTGCTTCGGACCCCCCCCCCGTTGTAGGGGCCACTGTTTCAGCTAACCAGGTTAACCTATAGAATTGTTCCCATGCAATTAATTTATTCTCATTATAAATTGTAGACTTATAAGTTTATTTTTGGACATAATTTTTTAAAATGTGATTTTCTTTACAAAATTCTAATAAGTTTGTATGCGAAAACGTTCAACCCTGTATTTAAAGCTTCAAACCGAAGCTATATTATTATTTTTAATGAAAAGAAATCACCGGAGTTAAAAGGCAGCTGCGTTAAAAGGGCAATTTTATAGCTAATTAATTCGAATTTTATAAATAATGTATTTTTTTATACATCCCATATATAGGGGAAACCGGGGATGGTTGGGACATTTTTCGTTCAAACCTTAATAATTTTAATATTAATAGACTAATCTGAATAATTAAAACATCTTCTGAATCCCAAAAGTATAGGCTATTTCAAATAATTAATATATATTTTATGAATATTATATTTTTTTAGAAAATTAAATTTAAAAAAAAATTTTTTTTTTGTCCTAACCATGACAGCGTTGGGACTCACATATGTGATAGTTGGGACACTCAAGAAATAGAGGTCTAAATAAATTTAAAAATTTAATATCAGTAATCCAGTAAGACTAGAGACTATGACACATTTGATTTTATTGATAATAGTGCAATTCATAATCAATAACTATATAAAAAAAAATTTAGCAAAATTTAGGAAATTAATTTTGGTAAAAAAAATTGTAAAATAAATTTTTTTGGGGGTGGAATTTTTTTATTATATTTTATTGCTACTTGATAGGCCAATTCTTTTAAATAAAATACATAATAAATTAAAATGATTTATAAAAAATGATGAAAAATAGGATTATCACAATGATACAAATTAATAATAAAAAGTTCATTTCATAATTAATTAAATATTCTGATTAATGATATTCATTTTAATGATGAGAAACAAGTTAATAAATTTTAAGTATGAAATGAATATTTTAATTGATTATTCAAAATACCAAATGATTCATAATTCACAATGCTAAATTAATAATTTTAAATAATTAATTATTAACAATATCACAATACTAAATATTCACAATGACATATTAATAATTTTAAATGATATTCATTATTAACAATACTAAATAATTCATTATTCACAATACCAAATGATTCTTTATTCACAATACTAAATAATTCATTATTCACAATCAGGGTTGCCAGGTCAAAATTTTCAAATTGTGGGAGAAATTAGGTATTTTGTGGGAGAAATATAAAAATTGTGGGAGAAATTGCTAAAAAATAGAATTGACTTAGTTATCCACTTATTATTTTTTATAAATATAAAATCTAATCTATTTTCCAAAATAAAATAGGTAATTATTTTTCAAAATAAAATAGCTAACTTTTTTTAAAATAAAATAGCTAACTTTTTTTCAAAATAAAATAGCCAACTATTTTTCAAAATAAAATAGCCAACTATTTTTCAAAATAAAATAGCCAACTATTTTTCAAAATAAAATATCCAACTCTTTTTCAAAATAAAATAGCCTAACTATTTTTCAAAATAAAATATCCAACTCTTTTTCAAAATAAAATAGTTAACTATTTTCCAAAATAAAATACCCAACTATTTTTCAAAATAGGTAATTACTGTACGACACAAAATTTCTTAGAGTACTATCTTTATTATTAAAAAAACATATTGATTTATTATAATATAAATTTTGTTTAAAAATAATAACCAACGATCTTTTTTAAATACAAAAGAATGTAAACAAGATAAAATTTATAAAAAATTGTAATTTTACAATGTAAAAAAATAAATGGGGGAAGGGAATATGATATTTTGAGGTATCAAAAATCTTCAAAGCATAAATCAGTACAGGGCATTCTATCAACATCTATTTCAAAACAAAAATATTCTTCAAAAATAAGAAATAATATAGATGCAACTACAGTTGCGGAAATGGTAAATACCTATCATGCAGTACAACATTCAGAGAGTTACTCAACATCTCAATGTTGGTAGAATCTTTCCCCATAATATTTAACGACTAATATAAATGAATAGAATACTTTGTAGAACACAAAATGAGCAAGGCTATCAACAATGTTTTAGGATATAAATCCAGAAGGTCAATTCTTGACGATTTGAAAGATGTGCAAACATATGCAATTCTAACAGATGCATCTAATAAGGAGATATCAAAACATTCCCCTTGATCCTCCCCTATTTCAACAAAATTAATGTCATTTTAATAAAACTATTAAAAAAATTTTCTCCAGATATGAAATATCCTAAGACATAGCTAACCATATATAATGGTAAATATGGCAGATTTGGCATTACCAATGAATTGCATGGTAGCTTTCTGATCTGATAATTCCTCAGTGAATTTGGCAAAAACCAGAGTGTATTTACAGAATTGAGTCAGCATAATGTTGGTTGACAGGTTCCTCCTAATACGCGCCATATTAGAATTTTAAAATACAAACCTTTAAAAAATAAATAGATTATAAAAGCTGTCCTATTTGAAAATAATTTTCAAAAATAAATGGCAGAAGTATATTTAGGAATTTTACATATAGGAAATCTACTATATGCTGTTAATATGCAGTTGCAATCAGAAGAATATAATTTAATAAAGGCTCACTAAATTATGCTGCAGAAATACCAAAGTAAGAATATTACTATTATCGGATAATTATTAATAAGATTTAATATGATGTCTTGAGGAGATTGTAATGCTTCTTTATTTTTATGATTTGCCAAAATATTCAAAATATTAATTTTACAATGTAAAAAATAAATTTATTTGATTTTATGCAAATGTATATATAAGATTTTATAAAATATAGAAAGTCAAATAGTTATAGTTAATTATATTTTATATGAGATTTAAATAATGGAACTAAACGTTTACCGTCGTTATTAAGATATTTATAAAAATCCTGGCATGACATTTTATAATTTTGTTTAACCATTAAAGATGATTAAGATAATAATATTTTCTAAGATGAGTTCCACTTTCATTGCTAATTTTTAAAAATATTACTTCTAATATTAATAATATATTTTTTAATATATAATAGTACATAAGCAGTTTATATTGAAAATAATTTTTCTTTTTATATATTTAATTATAACATTTTATTGTCCAAAAAACAACATCAGTATTGGAAACTAATGCTTTAACCTCAAAACAATCTAAATCTCACCTAGAAGATAACTATCATGGTATATATAAATAAAAATATAAAATATGTATAATATTTAGGATTTTTTAAGCTTAGATTAAAGATGATTAGGATAATAATATTTTCTAAGATGAGTTCCACTTTCATTGCTAATTTTTAAAAATATTACTTCTAATATTAATAATATATTTTTTAATATATAATAGTACATAAGCAATTTATATTGAAAATATTTTTTCTTTTTATATATTTAATTCTAACATTTTATTGTCCAAAAAACAACATCAGTATTGGAAACTAGTGCTTTAACCTCAAAACAATCTAAATCTCACCTAGAAGATAACTATCATGGTATATATAAATAAAAATATAAAAAAAGCACTAGTTTACCATACTATTCTAACTTCAAATTTTGAAAATGTCGAATGGATTGGATGGAGAATTTAAAATTAGCGGAAAAATAAAATAATATTTTTCGAATAAATATTTAAAATTTATTTTAAAAATATAAAAATAATCAAATACTGTCTCTCAAAATTATTATTTATATATTAAAAACATTAAAATGCTAAACAAAAAATTGTGGGAGAAATTAAAAAATTGTGGGAGATTTTTGTGGGAGATTGTGGGAGATTTCTAATTGTGGAAGTTTTGTGGGAGTGAGATGTATGTGGGTAAACTAAAAAATTGTTGGAGACTCCCACTGATGGGGGGAGGCATGGCAACCCTGTTCACAATGCTAAATTAATATTAAATGATATTCATTATTAACAATACTAAATAATTCATTATTCACAATAACAAATGATTCTTTATTCACAATACTAAATTATTGTTATTTACAATACTAAATTAATAATAAAATTTATTAATATGTTTATAGATTCTCATTGTAAATAATGATATTATTTTAAATGATGAGAAATCTCAGGATAAGAATAAATAAATTTCATTAAGCCTCTAAAGGAATAGAATATAATTTTACTTTAATAATTGCATATAAAATATTAAATTAAAATCTAGTAATTAGAGCTCTTATTTACCTTTTTTTTTGGTAAGTCCATAAAATTTAGAGGATTTTAATATGTAATTAGCTATATTTTCGTCCCCCACTTTATTAAAAATATATTTTAAGTTTGAATATCCCATTGTGGGTATTGAATTATTTTCATTTTTGATAAATATCTTGCTATATTAGATTTTGGAATGCCTAAAAAATGTATATAATAATATAAATAATCTTACCTGTAAGTAATGATAACTTTCTGACTGAGGTTGATGGACATAAAATTACAGCATTTTCATAATCCTTTGTTTCTTATCCTTTTTATTTTTATTGTAATTCCGCATCACTAGCAAATGATAAAATGAGCTAAAATGGCGTGTCCCAACTACACTATGACCAACTATGACCGAGCCCATTAACTTTATAAATATCATCCAAAATCATATTAATTCATGTTTATTAATTCTGAAAGTTTGCCAGATTGGAAAATAGGGTTTAAACTTTCCTAAAATCTATTTATTATGATTTTTGAAGCTTTATTTATAAATATAAACGATAAAGTTTGCAAATATTTTTTATAACTTTTGGTATGCCAAAACACATTTTATTCTGTAAAAATTAAAATACTAAATATTTTTCAAATCTTTTTTAGCCAACCATGTATGACGTAATTGTCTATGTTAGGCTTAAATTTCTAGTCTTATAAAATAATAGCTCAAATTATAATTAGAGTGTCCTAACGTTCCCCTGTACTCAATGTACCCCGATCTCCCCTACTTATGTTCTAATAGTAGGAGATCCTCATTCAAAAGATTTTGATTCAATAAATCTTGAAATAATTATTACCGCATCTAAGTTTTTTTTACAAAAAAGATTAAGAGTTTCGTAAAGTGCTGCTTTGGTTAAAACAATATTAAAAGATTTGATAATGTGGGATAAATATTTTATGCTTTATTGTTAAAATTTGATATTTTCCATTTTGCCCGAAAGTGTTTACCATATTACCCCATGTGGTTGGTAAATAGGGAAAAAAATGACTCCCTCCAGTATAGAAGGTAAGAAGCGCCATTTTTTTTGTAGCATAGTTATGAGGTTATTCAACCATACAATTATTTTAATCTTATAAAATTTTAACGCAAAAAAGCACATTACCTGCCATATAACTTCGGGTTTCTACCCTAACTGAAATGTTACTTATACCGGTCAACAGATATTCGTTTCGGTATAGATTTAATTTATGAAAAATATAAAAAATGAATTCAAACAAAATGAGTGGATTATAAAATAATTGCGATAATAAAAAAAAATCAATTTTTCTGGCTAAAATATTGAGTTAGCCGTTCACAGGCACTGCCGGAAAGTCGATCCCAAATATTTTTTTAAAAACAATAGCCGTAAAATATCTATCCAAGTTTCCCCTAACACTAGCGAATAGATGTACAAGTGCTCTCAGTATTGTTCATTAATTTCAAAATATTACATTTAAACTTTTGAAGTCAATCATCAAGTAACATTAAAGGCGCGAGGTGCTCATGAGTTTCTAACCTCTCCTCTATTTATTAATCCATTTTCATTAACTAGTTTATGCAAAAAAAAACAAATATATTGTCCAACGATTTTATTGAAATCGTTTCTTTCAAAGCCGTAGTTTAGAACAAAATAAAAAATATCTTAAGATTTATATAAGGAATAATTTATAGGCGCCAGGCATGGGATTGAGAGTTACTGGTTATCCTTAGTATTTAATCAGATATTGCCAGTATCTTTTTTCCTTATTAAATGGATTATTGAAATATCAATTTTTTTTAAAAATCTTTACTTTTCTCGATATATAACTTCAGCATTTTTCTAAATATATACATATTAAGATTTTATTTATAATGTAACAAAGTTGATTTATCCACAACTAGAAAACATGTTTGTTGGTGGTAGATATAGAACTTAAATTAATTTTATAAACATTTTATTATGAATCATACAAAATAAATGTGTTTTTGTTTTTATATTTTAAAATATTATCATCATAGAGCGATTTAATTCATTATTTCACAATTTTATAATTATACATGATTATTATCAATTTTACTAATAGCGTAGAAATTTCAATCTCGGAGTATTCTTAGTAAGGACAATAATCATTTGTTTTTTGGTGATCGGAAATATTTTTAACAAAATGTCTAGTATCTCGGTGTCCTCTAATAATTTGTGCTTACGAACCAATTGAATCATGTCTACTCGATCGTAATCCAAAACGTATGAAATAAAATCGGATTTTTTATCGGATAATTTACATAAAACGTTCTTTGAATCATCAGGAATCTGGCATTTGCGGCATTCATTTTTTGCCCATTTAATTAGAAATTCCGAAATTAAGAGTTTCGATGTCGATCTTCCATTAGGTAAAGACGTGATAAAATTTTTTATTAAATGGATAGGAGAGTTAAGGAAAGCATTTGAATCAAATACATATTTTTCATTATTCAAAAGATTCTAAAAATTAGTATCTTATAAATCATTATACAAAATTAAATTTACAGAGAAATAACTAGAAATATTGATTTCTGGGTGTATAGCTGTTGCTAAATATACTTTTAACGCAATTTCACTATCTATATAATAACACCTGGACACATTTATTTCTTTAATGCACATATCGATCAAATTCTTTAGCATATATTTTTTTGCACCATACAAGAGTTCTAACAGTGAGTCAATGTCGATAGAATTAATATTACAAACTTTATTGGTATATATATATCTTATTAGATATTGTTTTAGAAATAATTATATTATATATATAGAAAATCACTTCAGGATTATTTCAAAAACGATTTCCTTAGATCTTCAACCTTTACACAATTATCTTTCAACTTCAAACTGCCATGGAACATGGTATAAAACATTTGACTTTTAAATGATAGAATAAATGTATGCGCATGGATTACTTTTTCCTCCACCTATAATGTAAGACAAATTTGTTCTATATTAAGATAAAAGATATTATTTAACCTCAAATTTAACATCAGACATGTACGAATTTAAAAATAAACGTTCTCCTATTGGCAAGTCTTTGTCAAATAATTGAAAATTTTCCATTATTTTCTAAATAATAAAGATTTTCTTAAAAAAATTATTTAGCTAAAATAAAGTTTAAGTGATTTTTAAAAAAAAATTATATTTAAATTATTATAAACGGTGACAAAGAGAGGCTATTATAATATTATATATTTTGTATATTCCGAATAATAATTTATTGACATTCTTGACATTACATCGAAATTTGTAACAAAATAAAACTTTAATTACAACAACTCTCAATGAATTTGCAGAACCACCCCGGTAAGCACGACTCAGCCACTAAAATTGTCTTAAAAAATTACACTGCGGGATGGGTCTTTAAATATATAATCCCCAGGCCGATTTGAAAAGAAAATATTTAAATTTAAATAAAATCATTTATTCAATTGGGAAATCATAGAACAGAGATTTTAACATTCATTTAATGTTCATATTTTCAATATCAAATATAAATTTATAAAATAATGCTACAAGCTAAATTATTTTTTTAAAAAAAAGTTCAGCCGTGTGCCGTAAATAAATAGTAAGATTGCAGATTTTCATCAAAACGTATTAAAGGTGCCACAATATTGAAGCACTCCACTAAAGGGTATTTAGAGGAAATATCTATCAGTGGCATTAAAGCTGACTTCAATATACACCTTGAATAAATAATCGGCCTAAGTTTTTAGCTTCATTTGGCTAAGGTCATGGCTTTCCAAAACTGTGAGAAGAAACTCGAATAACAATATAAGCCTATTTTCGATAATGCAGAGTATTTAATTTTTTTTTTTACTATAACCAATTTATCATTTTTTAAATATAACAATATTAAATAAATTTTTTACCGGTCTATTTAAAGGAATGTTTATATTTTTTTGACAAAACAATTACAAATAATACAGAAAGAAAATCTTTATCAGCCAATACTTGATTTTTGTAAATATTACTCTTATTTTATATAAAATATATTTCCTAGGATTATTGCGCGTGCGCAAAAAATAATTTAAGGGCAAAAAAAGGGAAATTTTAGGGTAAAAAATATGAATCCGTCAAGAGAAGCTTTTTAAATTAACTTCAATTTAAAATATAAATAAACATACCCCTAAAAAAATTTTATTTATGACTACCAGGTTGAAAAATAATAAAAAAAATTTATTTTCACAGATATATACTTATTTGAAAAGTTTATGATCTCAAACTCAATCGCAAGTTTTCTTAAATTTAACACGATGAGTTTGTATTTTTCGTATTTAAAATGGAATTTAAAAAAAAATATATCTCAAATAAGATTCTTTCTAAAAATTTCTTTCTTTTTAATATGTAATAAATCAAAGATATATTTTAAGGAATTTTATTAGGGGGTTGATTTTCGGAATAAACCTCCCACATATAAAAATGACTAAAAAAAATTTCTTGTGGAAGTACAAAATTTATTTTATTTTAAAAAAATATTATGAGTATTTGTTGAATCAAGGAATTCAAAATTTTTGGAGCAAAAAAAATAAAATAAATTTTGGTAAATGAACGAGCAAAAACCTTATAAAAAAGAGTAAATTTTGGGTGTAGTGGAGGGTTTAAATTATAAGCTTGTATAAAAATATTATAAAAACAGTTATTAAAGTTTTCTTCTTTCAGAATATCAAATAAATGTCATTTATTAATAGTTCCTCTTATCTTTCATCTTTATTAAAAATGGTACACATTAGCGATTTATATTTAATATTACAAGTTTAGGAAATTTACATTAATTTTTTAAAAAATAATAAAAATCAATGGCAATAATCCCTACTGGGAGTCTTTCTCTTGTCCATCGGCTATGCTGTGTGAATTTTCTTCCAGTGGTCCAGTTTCAAAATTTTCATATCTTTATTTAAATAAATATAATTAATTTTAAGGGTAATTAAAAATAAAATTCTATTCATTAACTATAACTAGTGTATATGATATGACGATTATATTATTCTCTTTTTTTAGAAATATTCAAGGCTAATGCAGTGTAAATTAATGCACTTCGTTTGTATAGGATTACTTTACACTTAGAAGAAAAATAATTTTCTTCTCAAAATTTATATAAATTGAAGTCAGCGGGCAGAATTATTGATCCTCCCAACAATAAGAATGTTAAAAAATTGAATGACGTTTTTCTCACCAGGATTAAAGAGGAATTAATCGCACAATGTATTTTTTTTAAAAAATAATCAATCACTGTATCACATTATGGCTGTAATAGTTATCGATCATATTATTCCATATCCAGGAAAATGAAAAGTTGTAAAAATACTCCCCACGTTTATCACTGTCGTTATAGTAATTAAAAGTTGAAACATTTATATTTTTTAAAAAAATATCTTTTTAATGAAAAAAATTACTGTATTTGAAATCAAATTCAATCTCAACATCTAGAAAGATTTAAGTAAAGTTCTTCGAAAAACGATAATTCCGTTATATATTTTAAATGTCTTTGCTAATAATTTTTAGCTATATTTCTAAAATGAAAATAAAAATTAATATCTCTTACTCTTTTTAAATTAGCATGATCATTATTTTTTTTAAAAAAAAAATCAATTTCCCTATAAAATTGAAAAAAAAGCAGAGAGAGAGAATATTGTAACTTCTATACCAAGGATCTGTTGTAATTTATCTGGCATATACTATTACCGCTAATTCTATTGGGGTTATTGGTTAAATATATTATGTTCCTTTTTATAATTTTATCATTCCAAATTCTTACTTATAAATAGATTTATTTAAATACTTAATTTAAAGTCCGTAAAGATATACCAAAAACACTTTATTATTATGTAAAATTTAGATGAATATCTTACTCATATAAAAAAAATGATATAAATATATTTAATAAAGAATTAATCAAAAACTATGATAAAAGAGTAGATTAGATTTACTTTTTATTTTAACCATATTAAACCTTATAACATGCAAAAAGTTTCCCTTTTTCAAGAAAAATTACCAAAAATACGACCAAATCTGAACAGATTCAAATAACCGAAATTATAAAGGTTGAAAACTTATTATAGTATACAAACTCTTAGTACAATCCATTGACGTCAAAAGTGTGCTTAGATATAAGAGGAATCAAACCTGTGGTATTTGAACGCATACTAAAAAAAAAGAGACTTTTCTCAGAGGGGAAATATTGTGGGCACGCTTAAAATTGGATTCAGCCACCCTTTTTACCTTTTTGAATAACGATTGTTTTATAAATTCAAACCTAGTTATCTAGCATTTTCGTAGGCTTGAACATTTTTATCTTTGTACCACACGTAAACATTGAATAAATACATTACGACGAGCAAGCTCAAGGCTAAGACCAGAAAAAACAACATTATGTTTTTCTCTTCCATCCCATAGACTATTTGAATTTTTATTTAATTTTTATAACAATTTCATGATATAAATAAAATAATTTCCTCGGTTTATTATTTAAAAAAAAAAAACTTTATTGTTTTAAAGTACAATTTGTTCATAAGTTTATTTAGTTATTTATGCTTTAATAAATATAACCTATATGATGTAATGCAGAGGTCTGTATTGGGCGGGGTTTCGGCCTGCGCGTAGCGCATGGGCGGGTAAAAATTTTCGAAAATGGGCAGGCGGGCGGAAAATTGAAACTATGGGAGGGCTGGGCTTGCGGGTTAAGAAATTTAAACAATGGGCGGACGGGTTACGGAAATTTAAAATTTTTGTTCAAAAACAAACTAAAAAAAAATAATTGTATAAATGATCTATATTTTTTAAGTAGAGAATATTTACCTAACTATATTATCGTAATAAACACAACAATAAAACTTTTTTCTCAGAAAAAAATAAACATTCTTGTCTATTATAAGCGGATAATAGGCGGTGGGTAAAAAATTTTAAACTAATGGGCGGGGCGGGTGGGTTAAATTATTTTAAAACATTGGATGGGCGGGCTTTTGGTCCAAAAAACCCGCCCAATGCAGACCTAATAATAACCTAGACCTGATGGTTCATTCGTTCAATGCAGTCAAAATGTGTATAAACTTAACTAAAGTGAGCCATTTAGAGGCATTTAGATTGACGTATACTACAACCAATCATAATGACTACAAATTATTTTAATATGCATATTTTTAACAAATTAAAAGTGAGTCTATGGGTATTAATGTCATATTAGATAGCTTACCACTTAGATAATATGCTTTATATATGTAATTACCTGATACCATTGTCTCGTGGTATATAAATTAGACCTGACTTATTGTTCACAGCTTCTTAAATTTAAAGATGCATTTTACCTACACATACTGGAATATATTTGTAAGAGAAAACAGGCAAAAATGATTGTTCTTTATCCAAACTATAAATAGTTCATTTACAGCATTTAAAAAAAAAAAATTTGAATGAAGTTATTCAGCCGGAAATGTATTCCAGTAGTGTAGAATCTAAATATTTCAGACAGATCTAAAATTACGAACTCATTGACTATAGCAATACGATTATATGTGGTGTTCTTATAACACATAAAATATATATAGTTGGTTAAATGATTTTACTCCGGCTTAGATAAAATAAAATAATTCGTAAAACCTAAATTTTTCGAAGAATTCCATTTAGAAATTATTTTTTAATTATGAAAATTATATTTTATCGGATTTCTACCTTTATTATTTGTTTTTTAAAATAAAAACCAATATAAATCAAACGGGAATTAGTAAGATACTCCTGTAAATTGCAATTGATAACCCATTAAAGGATAGAATATGATTTTATTTTAGAACGGAAAAATTGATATTTTCTGTATTTTTATAAAAGATTTTCTTAACTTATGAGATTATTCGAATATCTATAATGCACTGAACTACGTCCTTTAATGATGAATTAAAATTAAGCGATATTCGCGAATAAAATAAGTAAGTATATAAAAGTATATATCAAGTTGTAGTAAAGTTTCGCGAATCGTTTTTATTTTCCCAACAATCTATGCGAACTTTGACATCAACCAAAATTAACCATCATTTTACACTCATCTACCTAATTAATAATTAAATAGGGCCATTAAATTACGTATATATTTAGTTTAAGATTGCACGAGATAAATGAGTTGTTAAACTTAAACTTCTTTTTCATCTTATTTTTCTCAAAATATAAAATTAAATCGTAAATATTCGTTAACATTTCGGGTAATTGCTAACCTAACACGCATTTAGGCACATCACTCCAAACATCATCTTTTCCACAAATCGTGCTGTTGCACCCTTCTAGCCTATAAAACATGTTACAATAAAATTCAGCTTCGAGTTCGTGCCATTATTCCTTTAATGCAGCCGTTATCGAATTCTGGGGGATCACACGTTGTATCTAAATAACGTTAAAATAAAAGTATTTTTAATAGGTAAATTTAAGTTTTTATTCTTCTCTCGCTAAATATATTTCTTTCGGAATCTATAGGAGGTCAAGAGAGCTTTGTTTTAATATTACTTATAAATATTTTCCATCCCTGCCAAGCGGTCATTTACATGTTACCGTTGAAAATGAATTATTTGCTTTTTAACTTACTAGATCACCAAAATATTCAGTAATTATATATTCAATATAATACTATTTCTAAAAGTCGATTATAAACTTTGGACAGTGAATTATAAATAATTATAATTTATCCACATTATTATATCTGTTAGCGACAACGTATTTTTCCTTGCAATGTGTTGTTCAACTATAAATCATTATGGAGCGCGTTTTTTGAATTTAAAAGAAAATTGTTTTACCGGAAATATATTGAATTGTAGGCAATTTTGCCGCTAACCTTTGAGTCATTCATAATTTATTAAGAATCGATGAAAAAAACTAATATAAATTATATTACGTTCCAAATTTCGTGGCAAAATCGTCTAAAACTCATGGCGTAGGGATTACAAACATGATGAAAAACATTTTCGGTAAAATTAGGCTCTAAAAACGCCAAAAAATGATTTTCCAGTTGAAAAAATAATACATAATCGCTCACATTTCCATGTATACTTTTGCTGAATATATAATTTTGCAGTTGTATACCTAAACTAGGTATTAGTCGAATTTTAGCGCTTTGCGTTTTGATCTGAAGATTTTCATTATGTTCATAAAAGCGGTTACTGATGATGCATGCATAATCCCCATAATGGTAATGGGCAAACTCTTTGATCACCAACTTTTCCTGCATCGATATCATAACGAAACCGGAAGCACGATATATCCAAATCACCTAGAAAATTTTTATATAGTGCATGGCACTAACTATCTTGATAATTTCGAAAAGCTTATATATAATAAATTTGAAAGTATATAGAAAAGTTAACTCCAAAAGGTCTACGGTTGGCCTCGTGATTGCATTCTAATTCCACCCAATTGCCAATCTTCGGACTTTGAATGGGATTGAAGGGTAAAATTGTTGGTCCATCTAAGAGAAATTTAAAAATATTTTTTAAAAACAGAACGATTATATTTTTATAATAATACCAGGTGGTTGTTCTAAGGTGTCGTAACTCTTTAAAAGAACCCAAAACGTTCTTAATGTATTTTTTTGGATCAATTTATTTAATAATTTTAAAGTTATTATAAAAAATTTATTAAGCTACAAGCTAGTAAATTTCTATTATGATACTTGGGCAGTTATTATAGAACAGACGGACTAGAAATTAAAATATTCTTTTAAATGCACATTTATTTTGGGGAAAACAGTAAATTTTAATTTTTTTTAAACAATATAAATGATAGCAAAAACCCATATCATCGTTAATAAAATTAATTAGAAAGAATATTAATAGAATGACAGAATGTTGTCGTTAATAAAATTAATTAGAAAGAATATTAATAGAATGACAGAATGTTATTCCTCCCTCATCACTAAAGATTTTTTTTTCTACGAGCAATAATTGCTCACAAAGCTTCAAGTTGGAGAAGCAAAATGTATACCAAAAATTCACTTTGCAGAATGTAAGACTAATGGTATTTCAGTATAATCAGTTTTTTTAATTTCAAAAACCTAAAACTAACAAAATATTTTTTCCTTTCAAGTCTTAAAAGGGATATTAAATCATCTCTAATGAAAGAAATTTATCTTAGATATAGCTAAAGGTGTCATTAGTTCTTTTACACGATGTTAGAAAAGGAATTTTTTTGAATATAGACAATGCATAGGTTTATGTGAAGCATTTTAAGGGAACTCTATTCTCATTTTCGAATAACATGTATTAGAGTTCAAATATATTGGTGTTACGCCCTCAAACAGCTTCAAGGACACCCAGGAGAATTTCTTTACTGGCAAATTACAAAATTTATAGCATTATAAGAATGTAAACTCATTGAATTTTAAACGAAATTAATCGGCTTCTTTAAAAGAATCATTTTAACCTTTTGAGTTTTGTTGCAAAGCACAAAGAAATGGTATCTTCTTGTCAAACGAGATAAAACAACATCAACCTATGATTGCTAACCCTTATTTAAAAAATAAAGGCCTATGATATAGACGAATTGTTAAATTTATAAGATTAATTAAATGTTATGTTATAATTCAATTAATAAAGTTTCTCCCAAAATACATTTGAATATACAATTAGAATATCTCTAAAGTAAGTTTAAATAAATTTAAGAGAGGTTAATCTAGTAAAAAAATATACATGTATTTTATTAGGGTTAGGACTTTGTTGCAGAATCATACAAAATTTCATAAAATGAAATATCCTTATATAGATTATTTCTAAATATTGATTAAAGAAAAATAAATATAGGCATTCACGGATATGTATCATAAAGCAGAAATCGATATTATATGATGACGCTAATTGTTGACATAAAAAAAGTAATTCAAATAAAAATCATTCCACGTGATGATTACGATCTTTCTTATATTTTAAAAATTTGGGGAAATTTATCAAAATACATTTATATTTAAAAAGTATCTTTAACACATTTATTATATTTTTATCTATTCATAAGATTTAAAATAAAGCAATGAATTATGACTGTACCTAAATAAATGCGTAAATATAGCAAAAAATTTAACATATATCTGAGAAAACTTACGAAGCACGAAGAAATAGAATTGCATCCTACACGGACAAGAAAACCAGTGGACTCGCATATTAAGCCGGAGTGCCTTCTATCCATCCTGTCTATGATTAAGTAATTATTACTCGCATCTGACGATATGAGCCTTTTTTTGAGCGATGCTATATGATATAACCTTTAAAAAATATATTGGGTATTGGAAAAATTATAAAAGTAACTTCCTTCCTCCTTCCCTCTCTCTCCTATTCACTCCCTCTCTCTATAAAAACGCTCTTAGAACTGATTCATTTTAAAACATGAGATTTTCATCCGCAATTGTGTTTACATTATCTAGAAACGATTTCAGAGAACAACGAACTTGTAAATTTTCCCTGCCATCGACCATTTCTATATAAGGATGTGTTACCGCCATTTTTTGACCACCTATAGCTAGTGTAATACTCACTTTGCAGAATAGGGCAGGTTCAGAGGTCCTAAACATTTATTTATATAAATTATCTTTTAATCCTAAAATTGAGAAAAATCGGAAGGATCTGATCTCTCTGCGTAGCAATCCTATTTTTCAATTTGTTGAAATCAGAAAAACACCTAGAGGGGTAAAAAAATCCAATGAATCTAGCCCCCTTTCACCCAAACATCTGGGAAAATATTTTTATGAGAAATTATAATTTTTTTTAATACTGCAAGAAGGGCAATTGCTAAAAAAAACTTGGACCTTCAATAAATTGAAGCTATAGTTTTAAATAACATTTATCCATTCTTCCTGCTTATGAGCTCCACTTGTTGTAGCCTAAGAATATATACATATATAAAATATTATTTTATGTCATATATAATATCAATAATACCAAGTGATCATTTGAATAAAATTTTTTTTAGTAATATTTATCTTGATTTATCTAACAGTATCATAGTAAATGATTAATCAGCAGGTAAAACTACATCCATTTCAACAAAATTATATTAATTTTATAGATTTTTTCTAGCTGTCTGTCATATACTTAACATATTCAATAAGAAGTTGACATTAAATATTTTAAAGTTTACAAAAAATAATCAAGTAAAAAATATTTATAACTATATTACAATCATATTTAGGCATCCTCAGGAAAAAGAATCTAGATACAGATTCTTAGTAAAATAAATCTTAGATAAAAGATACAAGATATATAGAATTTCTTAAATACAAAATACTTTTAAATTATCATTACCACCTAAACTAAAATAGTTTATAAAATAAATCTTAGATAAAAGATACAAGATTATAAAATTTCTTAAATACAAAAAACTTTTAAATTATCATTATCACCTAAACTAGAATAGTTTATAAAATATAATTTTTATTATTTATTTGTGAAGAACATAACATACATATATAATAATAATGATGAGTTAATTATAATATTCAAGCATTTTTATATTAGAAATAGCCCATTCTTAGCAAAGATAGGGAAGGGAGACTAGTATTTTTAATGGGAGTTGAGATATTAATTTGCAAGAGAGTATTAAATAGATTTATTATTTTATAAGATAATCAAATTTTTATTATTCTAAATTTATTGAATCCTCATATGGTTTTCAGACGCCTTGGATCTTATCAGATTTTATACCAAGAAGGCATCCAACAAGAGGATCCATTAGGATCTCTTTTTTTTTGTTTTGGAATCCATCATCTCATCTACCAAATTAAACAAAATTTCAACCTAGATCTTAATCTATGGTATTTAGACGATGGGTGGCCCTTTAGCTAATGTACTAAGCGCCTTAAAACCTGGAAATCAATTCCCATATCGGCCTGGTACTCAACATAAATAAAACAGAATCATGTTCCTTAAACAATAAGCCACAAAAGTTGGAAGGCTACAAAATCATTGCTCCTGACAGCTTAACCTTACTTGGGTCCCCATTAGCTAATGCGACCAAGTCGGAAGATTTTCTCAACAAGATTTTTAAAAGCTTTTACAGTATGGAGCACATTCTTAGTCTCCTACCAGCTCATCAATCTTTATTAATTCGCAAATGCCTGTACATACCTAAATTTATGCATATTTTCCGATCATCATCTTTTTTCAAAAACATTGAATTCATATCTATCAGGATAAATTTAAAATATTTTTGGGAAAAATTTTAAACATAAATTTAAACTCATTCAATTGGTCACTTGCTCAGCTACCTTCTAAACTAGGCGGTTTAGATTTTTTTCCGCTCAATCTTTTATCCTTATCATCTAGATTATCTAACAATTCTATGATTTCTGGCTTCATATGCCCTACCGATCGTTTATTAGACGATGCTATTGACAAATGGAAGGCAAACACACCCATTAACACCGTATTACCATCAATCATCACACAAAATTTTTTTCTTACATTAATCTCTAAATACCAGACAGATATATCAGTCAATCCACCTTTAGATTGCATTCAACTCCTCCAATTATCTGACAGACTTGGTGGTCATGAATGGTTAGAATCACTCCCTAGTCGCAACCTTGGTAATCAGATAACAACTGAGAGTAACCATTGGTTTACGTCCAGGTTGCGATATAGTACAGCCTCATGCCTGCATCAAATGCAAATCACCAGTTGATTCAAAGGGTAGACATGGCTTAAATTCACGTGTGTCTCATCATTCCCCCTAAACATAAATTTCAATTTAATAACACAGGCTGAAATTAAAAAGATAAACAAATACAAAAATTTTAAAAACTTTTTATTCACTCCAGTAGTGACTTCTACTAACGGTCAATTTTCGCCTTCAACATTATTGTTTTTAAAAAATCTTGCTAATAAAATACGACTTTTCACAACAAAAGAATTCCTTTTTATTCGACAAAAAATTCAAATAAAATTTCTTTAATGTAGGGCTAATAATTAAATATTTATTTCTTCAATATAATTTAAAAAAACCAGTTCAATGTTATTTATATTATGGAACTCAGAAAGTTTCATGTTTCACCAAAAGAAAAATAATCATCATTTTCTTTATTAGATGTTAAATGGTGTTTATAGTTTGAACTTGATTATATATTTTGTACTACATTTAGGGTTTCTTCTATTAATATATCTATCATCCGACTCAATCCATAAGTTACAAATAAAAAATATTACATAAAATTGGTAATGAAATTCTACTGAATACAATTTTAATATGTATCTAGATACAGATACAATTTTTTAATACTTTTATATAATTGCATAAACCTAAATTAGGATTCTATTGTGAAAATGTATGAAGTGAGATAAAAACTTTATTGATTAGTTATCACATTAACCAAAATAAAAATAATGATTTTAAGATTTTAATATAATATATAAAAATATATGATTATATAAATATATAATTATTAGATTTCATTAATAAAATATTTTCAGAATTTTGGTCCTTAAGGCATCCTCGTTAATCCGTAAAGACATTTTTAGCTATACCAAAAAGCCTTTCTACCAGGGCACTTGAAGGGATTGTGGTGTTATATTTTATGAATAACAATTTTATATCAGGGGGCATTCATTTTCGAAAAAATTATTTAAAATTTGTTGAGTATTAAAATTTAAATCATTATTAACAATCATATCTGGCTGCTACGGGGTACTAAAATAGGATATTAAATTAATTGTTTTTTTTCGCAGGTATTTGTTATCAGTTTGATAATTCATCAACTAATCTTCTTTTTTTTTCATGAACAGTGTTTGATTTTTTCTCAATTGAAAATTGCAATTTTAAACATTTTATTTAGTATCTATACCCTTAAATGTTTTACAATGTTGCAAGTTGAGATTATGCTAACTGAAATTTTCTTATTTTTTTATAGATATGGCAAACATTTTACTATCAGAGATTTGTTTTTTTTTGTTTTGAGATATTATCTTAAAATATGCTCTATAAATTGGCCATGAAAACAAAACTTGTTGATGCTTCATTGATTATTACTTCTTCCTCTTCCTCTTCATCACTATTAATATTAATCTAAAGTAAATTTTTTAAATTAGTATAATAAAATATAATTAACTAATTCCATTGAAAATTAAAATGGCAGATTTCTTGAGTTGCATTGTAATATCAAAATTTGACAGGTTTATTGATAAACTCTGACATTATATTTAATGAATATATATCTATTTTTTTATATATATTTTATTATTTTATATATATATAATTTTTTATTAGAGTAGTCTAAATATTTTTTAATATATATATTTAAAATATATGCTCATATGAAATAAAATAAATTTTGCATTCAAGTATTTTTGTTTATAATATAAAAAACGTTAAATAAAAGTATATCAAAATGTATCTTAAAAAGTATCTAAAACAGATACAGATACGTCTAAAATAATATTTAGATACAGATACAGATATTTTAATTAAAAATATATCTAACAGATACCACATTTTTATATCTAGACACAGGATCTAGATACATGTATCTAGATACTTTAACAACTCTGCATTTCGTTTTGATGTGTTATTTTTTATCTATCTACCTTATGAGTTGTAAAAATTTTTTCCAACTAGTTTTATATTTAAAATGGCTGAAAAAATAAGGAAATTAATACCGGATTCTTTGAAGAAAATATGTTATATACTGTGATATGTAAAATATTAAATATGAATATTAAAAAGTATCTGTATCTAAAAACAATTATTCCAATATCTTCAATATTTATTTAACGTTAAACTTAATTCAACAATTTTTTCTATATCATCAATCAATATGGGTGGATGTCTATACCTACAAATCAACCTAATTATAACCCCTTACCTTGTCTTTACATCATATCTTTTTAAAAAATATATGTCACTGAATCTGTAGAAAAAGATTTACATGAACGTTTAACCCACCAACAATTCGAATTAGATATTAATCTACGTTAAAAATCCAAGTTATTATATCTTAGAATAGCAAATCATCCTTTCGAAATCGACTGAAAATTCAAACAGATAACATAACCCCCCCCCCCCTCTCCAATCTTTACTTTTATAAATTATTGATATTAAATTAACCTAATTAATTTTATATATATTATTTTAAATCGTCGCAAAAACCATTATATCATCTTACAAATAAAATATAACGCCATTTATAATATTAACGCAATCCTTTATTTTTCCCCATAAAACTAAAAAAACTTTATATATTTTTATGCTATATGTAATATAATCTTTTACAAACTTTATATTTTCGATAAAAATTTTCTGTGATATCTTAATTATTAGAGATATTGTTGTAATAAATCTATATATATGGCAATAAAAACAAAGTGCTCTATTTAAAAAAAATATCAATAACAAGTATTCAAAAATTATTTTAAAAAAAATTGAACTTACTTTAACCATTTGTTGATTAATTTGAATATTTATTTATTTTTTATATATATTAACGTTATATCATTTGAATATCTTATATTATTTAAATTGATTGTTTAATATATTCAGTTAACTTTGTTTGATATTTTTGTATAAATAGATTGTGATAGAAAAAAGAAGTTAGTTAATAAAATTCAAATTTATATTACTAAAAACAAACTTGCTTAACATAACTTAAAACCATTAAAATGTGATTTTTTGTAATTTATAAAAATCGATTTGTTCGAATCAATTTATGATAGATAATAAATGGATTAACTTACAATATGATTTCATATATTAAAACAAAAAATAACTTTAAAATTTATATTTATAATAATAATACGCCAACTTGCGGATTTAATATTATTGAAATTTAAAAATTAATTATAATATTATTTTTAATATAATTAGATTGAAGGTGTTAAATAATATAATTTTAGTTTTACAAATTGTAACATTTTTTAATAATATAATTTTAGTTTCAAATGTTTTAACGTTTTGACCATCAAGTTGTTTCATAAGTCATAGTAATCGTTGGTTTGTCCCAATCGTTGGTTTGTCCCAATCGTTGGTGTGTTTAAATAGTAAGCTTGATATCCTTATCATAAGTTGTCCTTATAAATCGTGAATTTGTAATGCTCAGTCGTTATTATTATCAATTTTTAAAATTTTTATTATCATCAGTAAGTTGCGAATAATGAGAAGTAGGATATAGGAATAAATGAAGAATGATAAATCAATATAATATTCAGCGTTTTCATGTTTTGCGTATTATTATAAGCGTTTTAATATTTAATTTACTTTATTATATTTTAAGTTATGTAGTCTTTTAAATAAACATGTTTTTGTTTAATTCGCACTGGTTTAGAAATCGGTGTTATATCATTTTTATCAGTAATTTTTATATTTTTGTCCACACTTCCCTCCTTAAAAGATTCCTTAGAGTCATAACTAATAAGTGTGTTAAAACAGTTTCTAATTCTTAATTGATAAAACCTTTAAATAATTGTATTTCAATATGTAATGTTCATATCAATCACAAATTTTCAATAAACAGATTGAAATGATATAATTTTTAAATTACAATAATAAAATATATCTAATATAACAAGTCATATATTAAAAATGAGTGTAAATTTTAAAATATCGATGGCTCTAAAAAGAGCTTATAGTAAAAAAGTACCTAAAAAACATGTATAATTATGTTTAAAAATTTCTAATTGTATTTTTTGTTTTAGGAAGGTTGACTCGCGTTTTTCGTTTGTTATGTTAAAAATTTTACGTGCTAAAATTTTTTAAAAAGAATATGTTGATTGGGAGAAATTACCATTAGTTGAGATGACTATGGGTTGAAAAATAAAATTATTTAATATTGAGTATTTATTGATTTTTTTATTTTCGCCATTAGTAAGAGGATTTGAATTAATTGATGAGGGAAAGGAAGAGACACAGGTAGCGTCCCAGATTAGGGATTTCCCATTGGACCAAGGGATGCAGGTTAGACCGTCAGGTCTGAGGCCATCTTGTAGAGAGAGGTTTGTAGGTTCTAGAATGTTAGGAATTTTAGCTTTATTGAGAGCATTATGGATGATTTTATTTATTGCTTTATGCCGGAGGTGGCGACCTTGGCTACGGGAGCAGTTTAGGCCGTGTCTTGCGTTTGGTTGTACGGGTAGGTTGCAAAGGTGGCAAGTGTGTGAATGTGTTAGCGAGAATCCTAGTCTGAATCCTATGGTAACTCTCAGTTGGTCATTGGTTAAGAGATTATCAAGGGTTAGGCTAGGAAGTGCCTCGAGCCATTCATATCCGCCATATTTATCGTTTAATTGAAGTAGTTGAATATCGCTAATATCGGAGGGGTTAAGATTATTTTGAAGTTTCTTTATAAGGGGTTCCAAGATTGATTTTTTAGAAATTTCGGTTGGGAATGTTTGACCGTCTGGGGTTAGTAGATTCCATTTTTCGATTGCTACTGTTAAGAGATCGTCATTGGGAGTTATAAAAGATGAGATCGCGGAATTGAGCGAAAGGCGATTAGAGATAAAAAGAGATAGGGAGAGTAATTCTAAGGGGATTAGGTCGATACCGCCTAGTTTAGCGGGTAATTGAGCAAGGTGCCAATTAAAGTCTGATAGTGGAAGATTAAGGATCCTTTCCATTAAGGTCTTTAAGCGAATATTATGCTTGGTGAAAAATTCTGAGGAGGTAAATGAGGAGGATGAGTGGAAGAGGTGTGAGATTTTAGGTAAATATAGGCACTTTTTGAATAGATAAAAAATTTGGTGCGATGGGATATGATTGATGAACTTTTCCAAGTTTTGCAACTCGAAGAAGGTTTTATCGATAGTTTTTTCCGAGATTTTATTATTTAGTAGTGGGGAGCCCAAGAGTTGGATATCGTCGATTTCGATAATATTGTAATCTTTAAATGAATCTAGGGGAATCTCGGGGTTGAGTATGCAGATTTCTGTTTTGGTTTTGTTTAATTCTAGGCCTATTTTGGGGCATTCTCTTTCGAGGTGGAAGAGGGCTTTGCTTATTTGGTGTTGGTTACCGCAGAGAGTGCCATCGTCTAGGTACCATAAATTAAGGTCTAGATCAAAATCAGATTTGAGATCTTTCATCATATTATGGATGGCTAAGCAGAAAAGTATAGGGCCTAGGGGGTCGCCCTGCTGAACACCCTCTTCTGAGTATATAACGTAACCATTGAAAATGAGGGGAGTGCTATTGGAATAGCAAATGTCAACTTGCGCGAGTATTGGGGGAAATTATCGTAAAACGATTCGAGAGCAGAGGAACGGGATATAGTATTGAAGGCGTTTTTGAAATCAATTTTGCAAAGAACGGAGTTTAAAGGAGGATGTTGTAGGTAGATTCGGAGACAGTGAGAGGCTATATCTACGCCTCCTTTTGTTCCGCAGCCTAATTGGTAATTGCCAAGCAGGGAATGAGTAACGGTTTTTATTTTTTTTGCGATGATTTTAGTAATCAGGCGTCTGAAGAAAGAACCGATAGCTATTGGGCGGATACCACCTTTCGGCTTTTCAAATGCAATCAAGTTAGCTCCAAATATTATTTGATGAGCTAATGTGGGGATATCTCTAGTGATTATATTATTGAGGAAGGATGTAAGTGAGTTAAAAAAACTATTTGAATTGGGAGATTTTAGGAATGTTTGGAAGTAGGAAGGTCTATAGCCGTCAGGACCTGCTGCTGAAAATTTATTAAATTCGTTTATAGTGTCACGTATATCTTGGTTTGATATTGTGAGAGGAGGAATATTTGGCGGAGGATTTGGTAAGCTAGTATAAGAACCTCATGGATGGAGAGATTTTAGGTTTTCAAGAGTCGCATCATTAGATGGGGCTAGTTTTGATTGTGAGGAGATTAATTTTTGGGCTCCGCAGACGTCACCTTCATTTATTTTTTTGGAAATTTTGTCACAGGTTTTAATAAAACTTTCATTGGAATTATTGGGATATTTGATGTGTTCAAGAGGTGTTAAGTAATCTATATTTTTAAGTTTGTCTTTTATAATGTTAGGTAGTGAAATAGATTTTTTATCTTTTGGGATTGAGAGACATTTAAAAGGGAAAGTGAAAAGATTATTCCAATGATTTGTGTTTGACAAATCTGAGTTAATATTATCAAATAATTTGGTGAGATGGTCTGTGATAAGGTAGTTAACACTGGTTGGGATGTGCTTAATTGTTGGTGATTTATTAATAAAGATAAATTCTTCTAGTGATTTGTTATTTACTTGTATGTGTTTGGTATTTATTGGGGGTTCTATAAGTTTTGTGCAAAGTGTGTTAGAGCCTGAGCAAGGGAGGGTTGTAGGGCCATGTTTGTAAAGATGGCCATCCTTTTTTATATTTATTAATTTATGGCAAGTTGGACAGATTCCTTTCATGGTAATGATGATGGGAAGGATTGATATTTAAGGTATTTGTTTATTTAAGTCAGAAACATAATTTTGCCTTAATATATGTAGCCTTTTCTTTAAAGTCATAATTTTATAGCTCCTTATTATAATTTGAGATTCTTATTATTGCCAAGTTTTGGTTTATGAATCTGATTTGAGTTTTTGAATTTTGGATAATTATTTTTTACTCAGATATTAAATATTTGAATGTTTATTAATCAGATTTATCAAATTAGTTTTTAAGGGTTTTTTTAAATTAAGTGATAAATAATTCAATTGCTTATTAATATTAAGGCCATTAAGAGCTGTAAGGATTTTGATAAAATTGTATTTCATAGGGTAAAAAGAATATATAATTTTGGAAGATATAAGAATAATATTGCTGCTAAAACTACTGTGATAAAATGATGATGTAAAATTAATAATTCCTGAATCTTTTTGATGGATATAAATTTTGGAAGATATTAAAATAATATTGCTGCTAAAACTACTGTGTTAAAATGATGATGTATTAATGTTTTCTGATTAGCTCTTTTTTGAAACCAAATTGGAATTTTCATTTTTGTATTCATATAGATAATCGTATGATAAATTATATATTTAAGTTCATTTATTACCTTATAGGGTAGGAAAGCCCTTTGTGTGAAATAAAAATGTAGCAGTCATAAGATTTCTTATTATCCATAAACACTTTGGAATGAAATTAACACGAGAATTGGAAAATTACCTCGGGTAAACTGAAGAAGAGCATGTATAATTTTTTTTTTGTCTCCACAAAAGGGGGTATATCATTAAATTATTTTTCTGGCATCCCCTCCCTCTAAGGCCTGGCGTAATTGCCTTCCAAAAATTAAAAATATATATTTTTAATTTTTGGAAGGCAATTAGAGATTTTTCTATCTGCTGAAACTTATCAGCAATATAAGATTTGCAATCTAATTTTTAAATAGTTTAATAATTCAAAAGGGGGTATATCATTAAATTATTTTTCTGGCATCCCCTCCCTTTAAGGCCTGGCGTAATTGCCTTCCAAAAATTAAAAATATATATTTTTAATTTTTGGAAGGCAATTAGAGATTTTTCTATCTGCTGAAACTTATCAGCAATATAAGATTTGCAATCTAATTTTTAAATAGTTTAATAATTCAAAAGGGGGTATATCATTAAATTATTTTTCTGGCATCCCCTCCCTCTAAGGCCTGGCGTAATTGCCTTCCAAAAATAAAAAGGAACCGGTACTAGTTACTAAGTAACTAAAGCTTTCTATCAAAAAGCTTATTATAGTACCTTAATCTATCAAACCATTAAAACTCATAATCTTATAATTATAATATAGGGTAATAACTCTCCTCACGAAAACTTTATTAACTTATCGTACCGAACTCGAGGGTATGAAGCCCGAATAAACAAAAATACTAGTGAAAATAATCTAGAAAAACCAATAATCACTATAAATCTTATCACAGCTGTTATTTTCACTACTTGTGAGAGTCAGACTCTCACAAGTAGTGAAAATAACATAATCGAAATATACTCAGCTATAAAAATTAAAGCGAAAAACCCTGAGTAAAACTCAACATTAAAACCTGATACCAGCTCAGACTCCCCTTCTATTAAATCAAAAGGAGTTCGATTTATCTCAGCTAGAGAACAAATCAAAAAGGAAACTAATAAATATATAAACATATATCCGTACATGTTTATAGGAGTTATAAATTCTTCAAACTCTTAACTTATCACTACTAACCCTATTAGTAAAAAAATAAATCTTATAATCAACTCATAAGAAACAGCTTGTCTCACCGCCCATATACCTCCTAACATAGAAAACTTAGAATTTCTTAATCAACCCCCTATGATTAAGAAATATACGCTCACCCCTATTAGTATAATAAACACCAAAATAGGATAATCATTTATTAGAGCGAAAGATCCTTGGGTCAGCACAAATTCGAAAAGGACCAAATAAAGTCCTAGTGATAGGACTGGTGCAGCCATTCATAGATGCCATCAAGTATAACCTTTAACTGTCTTAATTTGGAACATCATGTCACTTTTTTTGTGTGTGACCATGCCTTTACACCATTTATCATCAACCTTGTACTTTGTGCTAAACAAAATCTTCTACGCTAAAGGTACTATTTCGTGGTAAAGTAACGTTAATTTGTTCTCTTTCTCCTCCAATGGTTTTAATAAGTCCCATATAATTCTAATATTTCGATTGAACATTCTCTGATATGGTATAACTCCTGTAGTATCATTACGCGTATTTCTGTAATTAAATAAAAATTTGTCAAGTGCGATGTCTTAGTCAATTTTAATATTCCTTTTCATATGTTTTGAACGTTCTCACCATGCGTTCTATCTGGCCATTGGATTTGCTGTGATATGCAGATGAGCACATGTTTGATACCATAATTGTTGCAAAATTTTTAAAAATCGTTACTCGTAAAGTTTGTGCCGTTATGTAATAATAGTTTCAGGTATTCCATATAGCGAAATAGTTTTAAAATTTTTTTTAAATCAACATCAGTCATAATATTTTTAACAGGAATAATAATTGGAAATTTACTGTAGGCATCGACTATTATCAACCAATTTCTTGTGAAGAACGGATCCGCATAGTCTATGTGTATCCTTTCAAACGGTTTGGTTGCCGAAACCCATGGTTTTTGTATCTTTTTAAGATTATCATGATATATGTTACAATCGTCACAACTTTTCACTTTCATTTCTATGTCTTATTTATACCACACCACCACATGTAATCTTTGGCTAAGGATTTGATTTTTCCTGCTCCCAAATGACCTTCATGTAATGATTGTAGTACATTTTTTCTCATAGAAGACGGAATTATGATTCTGTTGCTTTTGTAAAGACAATCCTTAATTATACTTAATTCCAATTCAATTTTTCTATAAATATTGTTCATTATAGGCCTGCTGTTCTTAATATCATTTAAGACTTGTTTTAATTCAATATCTTTCAAGGTTTCATCACGAATTTGATTTAAATTGATAGGTAAATTCCTATATTCATTTATTATAGTGATATTTTCAACAACTTCATCATGACATTCTTGTGGTAATCTCGAGAGACTATCAGGAACACCTAATGTTATATTCCACTTCTGGAGTCTTAAGGACATGGGACTATTATCCTTAAGACCCTTGGTAAAGATGTGAACTAGAGGTTTATGATCAGTAATAATTGTAAATTTTGTGCCGATTAAATATTCCTGGAACCTCTTTATAGCAATAGAGAGAGCCTCACGCTCAATATTGGTATAATTCACTTCGGATTTTAATAAAGTTCTTGACGGGAAAGCTTTAGGTTTTTCTTTACCGTCTTTTTCATTATGAAATAATACAGCTCCTAAACCACATTTAGATGCGTCAGTGGCTATCCCTATAGGTAATTCAGGGTTAAAATATGTCAAAGCAGGTGGAAGACTAATCAACTTCTTAAGATCATTAAAACTTTTAGAGTGTTCTAAGTTTCAAGCCCATTTTTCTTTGTTGACGATTTTATATAGAGGATCGGCTATTTCTGCAAAATTGTTCAAAAATTTTCTATAGTAGCCAGCCATTCCCAGAAATATGAGATCAAAGGAAATTCAACTAATTAATGTATATTCCTTTATTATTGAATATATTGCTAAGTCGCCACTGTTTAATTCATTGTTTTCCCCAATATGACTGTTATTATCTCTTTTTTTTATTTTAATGTATCACGAAATTCTCTTTTATTTTTTATCATAATTGTAAAAGTCCACTTTATTCAAAATATTTTATTTCTATTATTTTTAAAAATTGTCATGAATAAAACAAAATTGAATATAATAAAATATAAAAGATGCTATTCCAATATCGCAAAATTTTATTCCACGCCAAGAAGAACCTTTCATTACTAATGTCATTATTAATCAGTTTTGAGATTATACTTAAAAATCTAGACACTTTTGAGATTATACTTAAAATCTTTTATTTTTCAAAAACTAAAATCTAACAATGATTAATAATAATAATAAAATATATCCAATACATAAAAAAATCAATATTTTTTTCTTAAATTAATAACAATAATAATAATATACATATACCTAGAACACTTCCCTTATTTTTAAGAGGCGTTCTAAGGTTACTAAATATATATATAAAAAAATATTACATTTTATAATATATATTGTTCCTCCTCTTTATTCATTAACTTCATTTATACCCATCTCTGCGAATTCTTGTTGCACTTCTTCAGCTACGTTCATTTTAGTAGAAAAATTTACGGGTCTTTTCCATCGCAATGCTGGTTTTTTCATAAGTTTCTTACGCACTCCAAAATTCTTCTGATTCATGAGTACTTGCTTAGGCAGGATTACATTAGAACGATCCAGAATTGTGTTAGCACGAGCAAAATTCGAATAATTGACTTTATTTTGGTAATTATCATTATTATTGATAACATAAGTATTGCTGGGACAGTTAGCTGCTTTGTGTCCTTCTGTTCCACAGGCAAAACAAATTAAATGGAATATAGGTCTGTTGAACAATTGCTGAACATTCATCCTTGATCTATGAAAGGATGGTTGCACATTTATCGTTGGTTGGTTTGGTGGCTGACCATTACTTTTGAGATTATACTTAAAAATCGAACACTTTTGAGATTATACTTAAAAATCTTTTATTTTTTAAAAACTAAAATCTAACAATCAATCAATAAAAAAAATATATTAATACATTAAAAAAAATCAATATTATTTTCTTTTAAATTAATAACAATAATAATAATATACATATACCTAGAATAATCAGGCAATTGTATTTCTTACTAAGATTAGAGTAAATATTAAGAAAACATTATTCTTAAACATAAATTCCATCATATTGGTAACCTATTCCTTACAAGATGTTCTAAATAAATTAAATTAATCAACATACCTCTGCATTCACATATTTTACATCCCCTCAAATCCATTCGACAATATCTTCTGCAATGGAAAGACGGACAATGCCCCAAACGCATATTGCCATCTCTTTTGATAGTCTGCACTTATGGCGACATTTTCATTATTCGACTCGTAGATCATGTGTTTTCTTACTGCGCATGATCATGGCATTTTTTTAAAAATATGGCCATATATTCGCTATTATTTATATTCTTTTTTAATTCAAGCGCGTAATTATTTTATAACTATGGCTACCTCCATCGAACTCAACGGCACATTTTTATTATTCGACGTGCAGATCATGTGACTTCTTACTGCGTATAATCGCGGGTATTTTTAAAAAAAAAATTAAATATGGACATATATTCGCCATTTTTCTTATTCTTTTCTAATTCAATCGCGTATTGATTAAAAATGGCTACCTCATTAGCAAAATATGTCCTACTTGCCGGAAACTTATACATTTAACAAATGAAGGTGTTTTTTATGTTTATGGACCAATTTCTAACAGGTTTCCTCATTCCAGACTTACTCTTCTCTCTCGTGTGGCTTACTCAACTCATTCACGGAACCACCTTCAAACCGCTCCTCTACTTTCTCAGACATTTTTCTCAATACTACAACAAAGTATCATATCCAGAATACCCAAAGGAGTGAGAATATAAGTAGCCAAATCTCTCAGTGACTGCATATCCTCTCTCCTGCAAAATTTTGACAATGAAAAAGAATGGTTAAAATTCTTATACTTCGGTTACAATACTTTTAAAATACCTGACAAATCAGTCCAGAAATCTATAATTCAACAAATAAAGGACGCCATTTTAAATATCCTTAGCCATCTTCAAGATACCCAAATCTATTCACATCCAAAAAACAAAAACAAAAAGAACTCCACTCCAGCAAAAAGCTCCATTGTTCTCAAAGAAAATCGATATTCTTAACATCAAAGGGGCTTTCAAACTCATTTCGACCTATGATACACTTGCTGATTTCTCAGAAGAAACCTTAAAAAGCTAAGCTCAAAACATCCTACTTCGACTCTTAACCCAATAATTACACATCCTTAAACGAATTGTGCAGCAGACTTCACACAAGTAGAAGAAAGCAATCCTATCATTTCATCGCGACTCAGAGCATGGGCTTGACAGAATTAGACCAATCTTACATGACATAACCACTCCCATGATTTGCACTCATGTTTCAATTCTCACCAAAATTACTTAAAAGGAAATGTGCCAAGCTTTATAACCCCCTTGCTCTTTGGAGCCAATCGCACTCCAAAAACCCAGCTAGGACATCCGGCCCATCTCCAATGGTTCAACTTATCGAAAATTGGTAGCAAAATTAATTTCCTCAAAAATCAAACACGAAGCATCACACATCCTCAGCCCTTTTCAATTGGGTGTTGGCGTACCCGGTGGATGTGAAGCTGCAGTACACTTAACAAGAATTCATCTTGAAAATAACCCAACTAACGAAGCTTTAGTGAAAAACTTTTCCAACGAATACAACACCCTTTCCCGCAACACCTTCTTACACTACACTTGTACCTATTTCCCCACTTTCCAAATTTCTTTTCTCTTGTTACCAATCCCCTACAATTTTACAATTCAACACGGAAAAAATACTTTCAGTTGAGGATATTCAACAAGAAGATCTCCTTGGATCTCTTCTATTTAGTCTTGGAATCAATGACATTATTAAATCAATAAATGATTATTGTACCTTATCGCATCATGCTTGGTATACATAGATGACGGAATCTTAAGTGGCTCCCACAGTGGCGTAGCCAAAATTTATCTCTGGGGGGGGGGGGGTTAAAAATTTTTGGGGGGCTTCGCCCCCAAACCCTATTTAGAAATTTCGCTTATTTTATATGCGTTATTAGTGTCAAATCACTAATAGTGTTGTTAAACGTCTCTTTTTGAACCGATTTTTAAAAACTATTAACTCAATATCTTATCCTGGATAATATTAAGCATGCCTGAAGATTTTGTTTGTAGAAGGAACAAAGTTTAAACATCTATCAGCAAAATCCCAAGGCGTAAGGCAATCTTTTTCTAGCTCAAATATTGAGTTAGTCGTTTTTAAAAATCGGCTCAAAACGAGCCGATTAACAACACTTCACTATAGTAGCCAGCATAAATGAAAGAATTTTAGTAAAATAATTAGGGCCAAATTTATGATTAATAAGCGGCTGGAAACATTATTCTAAATTATTTATCATTGTTTAATAAATTGTAAATTAATCCATCCAGTGTAGAAAGAAGAAAAAAATTTGCTCCCCAAACCTTCCATTTTTTATGATCACTCAATATATCTTATTGAGTGTTAAAAATTATTATTTTAATTAAATTTTAGAGAATTTCATTATAGATTTTATTTATTGTTAAAATACTATAGTATAAATAACATCCCTTATTTATTTTAATGATAAAATACAATAAATTTCAAAATGTATAAATTTATACAGATTATTATATTAAAAATTTATTGTATATAACTATATTTAAAAAAATATATAATTCAATAAAATATAAGTAATTCTTGTACGGTATTTAAAAAAAATATTATTTAACAATTATAATTAATACAAATGAATAAAAATATAAATAATTCATATTGAAAATGCAATACTTTTATTAAAATAGGCAGAGAATCTAAAGTGCAATTACACAAGGAAAGGATCTGCAAAGCATTTTTTATTCTCAAAAAGTATTCTATTTTATCAAGATTTTTATACCAAAATACGACATCACAAAATAACTTATCGTGAAAATGAGATTTTCTTAATATCCTCTTGCGTTTCAAGTGTAATCAATAATTCAGACTCAACTGACAGAATAAAATAAAAGCTTTTTAAAATAAAATTGTGACTAATATATCTTTCATTTAATTTAAATAAAAATGTATCAATAAGGGGAATAAAATATTTATTTTATAAAAATCCTCAATCGTAGATACATCAATATTTAAGTGATTGGACTGTCTAAAAACTATTATAGGTTTAAAAATTTCAATACATATTAGCGATCTCCTTTATATTCTCGTATATTTCATGATATTTATTCACATTATCTCTGATATTTGTTAATATTTCAACATTATCCTTTGCCCTATTCATAACCTCCCTTAAATCCAAATCAATAGTTTGTAGCATTTGTTAAAATCATATGAATAATTTAATAAAAAATATACACATTGAATCGATATTAAAAATGTGACTTCGTAATAGCCTGCAAAAGATTTTCAGCATCTGCGCAATCTTTTACTTTGCTTGATATGTAGGATTCGAGCGCTGCAAAAATGACTTCATATAATTCGATGAAAAATCTCACTGATTGTTGTCTTTCAATAAATAGTTGGGCAAAATCTTTTTAGTTTTTTTTGATTATTTGAATCAATATCATAAACGTTCGGTTAAAAGGCTGCCTCTTCTTGGGTGGTGTGAAAAAGTCACAAACCTACGATATTGTTTATATATTTTGAAATATTTATTAGAATTATAAAAAGATATCTATAACATATAATAAAATCCAATAAATTCCACTTAAATTAAAATATTTTTACGTAAAGTGTCCCGGATGTCTCGAATTTCGCATGCCTCGTATATCATAAAATTTAGGCAATATGAACTACAGTGAACATATAGCTGTGCTATAAAACTCTCAATTCTAGACTGCACTCCTTTAACGTGACCACTCATTGAAGGAGCTCTATCATATCCTTGGCCTCTCTTTAGATTTAAATTTAAATCTAGGTCTTGAATGGATGCTAAAAATTTTTGGCTAACGTCTTTGATTTAGTTTCTTGAAGAAATTTCTTTCAATATGAACCTATTGCATATGGCTATTATTTCATTTTGAATACTTGGACTAAAGCAGGGTAGGTGGCATTTTTAGCAGAGCTTTCAAAAAGCTTTATATAGTTATCATTATTATTACATATAAAAGTTTCAACAATTCCTTGAAATTCCCTTCATTATGAGATGAGTATGTAAGTGTGAAGGGGCCAGCAGATATTCCATGAGCTCTTAATGCTAAGCCCTGCCTCCATAACCAAATGATTACATCAATTATTATAATTATTCTTGGTCTGCTGGTTGTGACAATATAGTAAAATTTTTTTATTTAATACATTAGATATTAATATCTTTTGATTCATAGAAATGACTTTTAAAGCATCCGATATCTCACAAGAATTGAGAAGGTAAATATTTTAGTTCATATAATTTTTAATATATATTTTTAAACCATATGATCATTTAAAATTGAAATTTTTTATTTGTTTTTTTTAAATATATAATACATTTTGATATCGTATATAAATTTGTATATATATTTATTTATAAATTGAAACGGGTTTTTAAATAAAATTATTTGCAATAAGAAAAAAATTTCAAAAAATTTTCTAAAATTTTTTTTCGGAGGTTATGGGGGGAGGGGTTTTATCCTAAACCCCCCTGTCTATGCCACTGGGCTCCCACAGTAAAATTGACAAAGCAGTCAACATAATTCATGAAAGAACTGCCATTAGACTCTCTCTTAACCCGAGCAAATCCGAATTATTCAATTGAATCCAAACCTCTAAACTCACATAATTTCAAATTCACTGTTGATGAATTAACACATTTAGGATCCCCCGTAGGAGGACATAAGGCAATTTGTATCTTCCTTCATTCCACCCTTGAACCTGAGGACATCTTTAATCTTCTTCCCTAAAAAAATTCTTTTTCATACCAAGGATTCTTTATGCACTTCGCGCAACACCCATGTTTAAATATCCTTCTCCATTAAAAACGTACGAAAAAAGAATAAAAGACCTAACCGAAAAAATAATAAATCTAAAATTCAACGAATCCACTTGGGCGAAAGCTTCGCTCTCCATAAAAAACGGTGGACTTGGCACTAGATCTCCTTATGATCTAGCAACGACCTCTTTCATATCTAGTAGTCTCTTGTCAAAGCAAATAACAAACGCCCATCATTCCAAAGAAGATCTTTCCTTAATTGAAGCTATAAACATTTGGAAAACTTAAATCAATGTTGATTCTCTCCCCCCCCCCCCCCCACAACCCATAGACAGAAGGTCTGGGATGTTCCGGTAGTTGCTCGCTGTGTTGAAACTCTCTTATCTAGCATGCAATTAACTGACAGCACCCTATTCTCTTCCCTGATCAATGGTACTAGACACGAGTTTCTCGAGGTCATTCCTTCTATCAATCTTTAACTTCAACTTTCGAACAACGAACTTACCCACGCCATCGGTATTCGTCTAAATTTCTCAATCACCCATTCTCACTGTTCAGACTGTAACTCGCCCGTCGACACGAATGGAAGACATAGTTTACAATGTCGCTCCTGCAATGGTTGATTCATTAGATACACGCAATGTAATTCAATCATCCAACATGCCTTGAAATCAGCATAAATCCCATCCATACTTGAACCTCAGGGTCTTTTTAGATCTGATGATAAACTTCCAGACGGCATCACTCAAATTCCGTGGAGGAGAGGCCGATTATTAGTATGGTACTTCTTTTGTATTGACCTCCTTGCCCCATCTAACCAGACACTCAACATCATTGACCTGAAGGAACAGCTTAAAACCTCAAAATACACAGAAATTACTAATGACCATTGTTTCATTCCAAATATTACAACCACACTTGCCACCTTCGGCAAACTTGCCTTAGCTTTTTCAAAAATTTAGCATCTCAAATCAGCAAACATTCGAAAGAACCTCGAGAGGGTCTTCGACAAAGTCTCGTCATAGCAATCCTTAAAGCCAATTATATCAGCTTCAATGGTAGTCTAATAGCCAAATAGCCATCCTTAATCTTTATTTTCCTCTCATTATACCATCCCCGTTCTTCATTGGTATTTTTAAATTTTTTTATTCATATTCCTTTTGTCTCATTTTAATATAGACTTTATTTACACGTTAATATATATTGACATTTTTATTATATACATTTGACATTTAATTCAAATTTATGCGATTTGATCATATATATTTTTTAATCTAGTTTTTTATATACATTACAATATGTGTAAACTATTTATAATATAAAACAGTCATCAAATATAATAATAATTATCAAAAACTATACAAAATATGGATTGATTCCAGCTTCCATGTCTTCACCACTCCAAAATGCACACAAATGAACATCTGTTGTTCCCCTTTCCTCAAAAGCCCCATGTGACCACTCCCTTCAACTCAAATCCCCAGGAAAAATTAATTATCATGTCAGAAAATGACTGACATTTAGTATATTATATTAAATTTATTTCTTCTTTTTTTCAATGGCTACAACAATAATAATCTTATGTATCTATTTCATAACAATTTTTTTTATGTCCTAATTTTTAAAGGGATCTCAAATAATATTAAAAATAATAATTTACAGGATAAAAGCGATAAATGTAAAAGGAAAAATAAAATAAATATATTAAAGGAAAAATAAAATAAATAATAATGAGAATCAAATGATGAAAAATAATAATAATCCGTCGTAGAATCAATACAAAAAATAAAATAATAGATAGAAATTATTTTAATAATTTAATTTTTTATAAGTTATTTATATCATAGGAAAATGAATTTCACTACAATTAATAGAGAATATATTTAAAAAAATTTTTTACCTAAGCATTTGCATTTTATCTTGTCATTTGCAGTTTAGTCAAACACTTTTTTGAAAAGAATCACTTTTTAATTTACGTTTTGGATATAATTAATATTTTTTTAAGAAATTATATATTATTTAAAAAAATTACTTAATATTTTTTATAAAATAACTCTTAAAAATTAATATTTTATCATTAATATTTTTTATAAATTGTTAAACGACTCGTTTTGAGCCGATTTTTAAAAACAGCTAACTCAATATTTCACCCAGAAAAATATTGTCTAAGCCTCAAGATTTCGATAATATATGTCTAGACCTTTGTTCCTTCTGTGAAAAAAATCTTCAGGCTTGCATAATATTATTCTGGATAAAATATTGAGATAGCCGTTTTTAAAAATTGGCTCAAATCGAGGCGTTTATCAACACTACATATTACATATTTTATTTATTTTTATGCTAAACAGATATTCCGTATATTACAAATTAAAATTAATCCTATAAAAAAAATTGTGTAAATAATATTATGAGAATATACTATATTAATTGTATTTATAAAAAAAAATAAAACTGATATTTTAATTAATAAAAAATATATTATATAATAATGTATTTATTACTATCCTTTGCGTATTTATTCCATGGCAGGATGAGTGTTAGCTAGTGTAAACTTTCACCCATATTAATCATAACTAGTGCTGTAAACATTTTTTAAAAAATCGAACGCGTTCGCGTTCAACGTTCATTGACAAAAATCGAACGCGTTCACGTTCACGTTCAAATTCAAAAAAAGGAACGCGTTCAAGTTCATGAACGCGTTCATACGTTCAAAATTTTATGATAAATTTTTTTAAAAATTTAATTTGATATAAATAAATGCCCTCTATTTTTCAACACAATATATTAGCCATGATAAAAAATAATAGTTTTATTTTGATAATATAATTATAAATACAATATAATAGAGCGATAAAAAAATAAATTTATAAAAAAATTTTTCTTATTAATTTTTAATAATAATTGCTTTTCAAAATTTTCATCTGATAGGCATGAACGCTTGTCAGTTAATACAGCGTTAGCTATACTAAAAACTCGCTCAACAGGGGCAGATGAAGGGATTGCGGTGTTATACTTGATAAATAATTCTTTTAAAAGGGGGAATTTATTAAAAACATTTAATGTTTTATCCATTGTTTCAAAAAATTGAGCTATGTTATCATCCTCCAATCTGCCCTCTTCTTCCTCGTCAAAAAAAAGGATATCTCGGAATTGATTTTAAAACAGTGAAATATTTTTGATATTTGGGCCATGGTAATTCTAATTCATCTAATATTGAATTTTGATTTTCAGAATCTGATGATGAAATATTTATATCCATGCAAATGCTAATCTATTAAATTAAAATATAAAATATTCAAATTAATAAAAATCTTATCTTCTCTAGCAGTAGCACTATGGTACGTTAATTGCAATATGAAAGAGGAAAAAGTAAAAACAGCTGATTAAAAAATATAAGACTTTTTTGTTAAAAAATTGGAGTAAATATTAATTTTTCAAATAAATAAAAATATAAGACTTTTTTGTTAAAAAATGCGGATTAATATTAATTTTTCAAATAAATAAAAATAAAAAGTGTTTTTAAAATTGAACGTAAAATTGAACGCGTTCATCAAAGAAAAGGAACGCGTTCACGTTCAAAGTTCGTCAAAAAAAAAGGAACGCCGTTCATCACCTTTTTTCAAAAAAACGAACTTCGTAACACAACACTAATCATAACTATATATAACCATAATAACCATATCTAATGGACGAATATAATAATTCATGTTGTATAAATTTTTTAAAACAAAATTTCAGCCCCGGCCAGGGTATGTTTTAAAAATTTAAAATACCACGGGCCGGGTTTAGGGCAGGGCCAGGAGGTCTCTGATTATTATTAAATATATTATCTCTCTAGATTTTATTTCTCATGTAACAAAGTTGATTAATCCATAACTAGAAGCTTATTTTTTTTGTAAAGAAAACTAGTTGATGATATAGAATAGTGTTGTTATACTAGCTAAGATTAGTCAACTATAAAACAGCGTAGCTATGTTTTTATCCAAAATTCTAATCAATCTTCAAGTTGAGACTCAACTTAGAGACTTAATTCAAATTTTTAGGCTAAGAGCCTGATTAAGCCACAATAGAGATGGTCAAAGTTAATTAATTTAACAACAAACTAATATAAAATGAAAACAAATTTTATTAAGATTCACACAAAATAAATGTGTTTTCGTATTTATATTTTAAAATATTATCATAGGGTGATTTCATTATTTCCCTATTTTATAATTAAATATGATCTATTTCAGTGTAGGAGTTTTAATATGGACAATAATCAATTTTTATTTTGGAGGTTCGGAAATTTTTTTAACAAAATTTTGAGTATCTCGGTGTCCTCTAATAAGTTGTGCTTGCGAACCAATTCAATTATGTCTACTCGATTGAAATCCAAAACGTATGAAATAAAATCGGATTTTTTATCGGATAATTTACATAAAACGTTCTTTGAATCATCAGGAATCTTGCATTTGCGGCATTCATTTTTTGCCCATTTAATAAGAAATTCCGAAATGATTTGTTTCGATGTCGATTTTCCATTAGGTAAAGACGTGATAAATTTTTTTATTAAATGGATAGGAGCGTTGAGGAAAGCATTCGAATCAAATACATATCTTTCATTACTCAAAAGAATCTAAAAATTAATCTTATAAAACAGTATATAAAATAAAATTTACAGAGAAATAACTAGGAACATAGATTTCTGGGTGTATTGCTGTTGCTAAATATACTTTTAACGCAATTTCTTTAATATCTACTCCACAATAACTCCTACAACTATTTATTTCTGTGATACACATATCTATCAAAATATTGAGCATATATTTTTTTGCACCATACAAGAGTTCTAACAGTGAGTCAATGTCGATGGTATTAATATTACAAACTTTATTGGTATATATATATCTTAATTAGATATTGTTTTAGAAATTATTATATATATATATCGAAAATCACTTCAGGATTATTTCAAAAACGTATTTCCTTAGATCTTCAACCTTTACACAATTATCTTTCAACTTCAAACTGCCATGAAACATGGTATAAAACATTCGACTTTTAAATGATAGAATAAATGTGTGCGCATGGATTATTTTTCCTTCCACCTATAAAGTAAGACAACTTGTTATATATTAAAATAAAAAAATATTATTTAACCTCAAATCTAACATCAGACATGTACGAATTTAAAAATAAACGTTCTCCTATTGGCAAGTCTTTGTGGAATAATTGAAAATCTTCCATTATTTTCTAAATAAGCTAAATATTTATTTAGTTATGAGGAAATTAAAGAAAAAATTTAACATTCATTTTACTGCTCATATTTTCAATATTAATTTGAAACTTCTAAAAATGCTTCAAGCGAAATTACTATAGTAATGATTTAAAAAAAAAAAATTTAGCCGTTGCCGTAAATGGAAAAAAAGATTTTCATTAAAATGTTTATAAGCCACTGAAAAGCATTTAGAGGAAATATTACCAATGGCATTTTATATTAAGGTCAATAACATTGATTACAGCTAACTTCAATGCATGTTAGAGATTTGCAAAATTAGGTCCGACCGGCACCAAGCCCGAACGGGAGGCCGGGCTTAATTCTATTTAAAATAATCGGATTCGGGCTGGGCCTAATATTTTTTAAGAAATCCGGCCGGGTCGGGTCGGACCTTGGAAATTTTTTTAAAATATATTCTAAATTTATCAATTTTAATATTGAATTTTTTTTTATGAAAAATAAATATTTTTGATTTTATTTATTGAAACTAAACGCCATATAACATTTATTTTGAGTAATTATAAAAATTAATTTCTATATTTAAATAAATTCGGGCCGGGCCGGGCTTGAAAAGAGAAGCCGCCAACAGAGTTAAACACCATTCTCGGTAGGTCCCGATGCAAAACACTAATGTACACTTCTAATAAATAAATAATCAGCCTAGGTTTTTGGCTTCATTAGGTCGGTGGTATAAAACATCCGAGTCGAGCTTGAGGATAAAATATACATGTTTAACATTGTAAAAATGGCTTTCCAAAACTTTGAAGAGAAATTCAAATTACATTTATTAACTTATTTTTGATAATGCAGAAAATTATTTTTATTTTTTAACTTTAAAAACTAAATAATAATTTTTTTAAATATTGATACTAATTAAATTTTTTTACCGGTCTATTTAAATGAATGTTTATTTTTCCAACGAATACGAAATACTTCTAGAATTTTAGAAAATAAAAAAAACTTTCCAATGATTATCGCAATTGACAGAAAAAGTTCAAGGGCAAGGAAATTTTATGAGAATTTTATCTAATTTTGAATTTAAAATTTAAATAAACATTTTCCTACTAACTAACATTTAATTTTATTACTGCCAGGTTGAAGTAATAAATAATTTATTTAACAAATATATTATATTTGAAGAGTTTGTGATCTCAATAGCAAGATGAGTTTGTATTTTTTGTATTTAAAAAGATATATACAACTCAAATAAGTTTTCTTTCTAAAAATTTCTTTCTTTTTAATATATAATAAATCAAAAAAATATTTTTTAAGTATATCTTATCTAGTAAACTAGGTGGAGAAGGGAGAGGGGGGGTTGAGTTTAGGAATAAACTTCCCACAGATAAAAATTAAAACTATTTTACTGCGGACTAAAATAAAAATTACCTACTCTTTTCGGTGGAAGAATACAAAATTTCTTTTATTTTTAAAAAATGTTATTCAATTTGAGTATTTGAAATCAGTGAATGTTTTCAAAATTTTCAGACAAATATATTTTGGTGGAAAATCAACGAGCAAAACTTAAAAAAAATGAATTTTGGGTGCAGTGGTTGGTGGGTTTAAATTTTTAAATTATAAGCTTATACATTGTAGTGTTTGTGCTTGAAAAAAATATCGACAAATTCGCCTATATTAAGAAGCATCCTAAAAATCATCTATCTATATAATATATATTATTTAAAATAAATATATAACTATAAACCTGTTTTGAAAAAATTTTTTAACAAAATTTGAAGCATTAAAAAATTATTCGTGGAGATTTAAACCGATCCTGAACCTTTAAACCAGTTTTAACCGTTATTTTTTTTTAACCCTAAAGAAAACTTTGTCATATTAACCTACAAAATGATCTGTTAATCTGTTTGAGCTTTTTGATATCCTGCCTGACTATTAAATGTATTACTATTTTAATTATTATTTCAGCTAATCAGGATAAAGTGTTCTCACCCATAGTAAATCTTTTCTCATTATAAATATAATTTAACATAAATCTTGAAAATATTTGAAGGCTTGATAATTATTATTTTTGGATGTGATTTTCATTACAAAATTTTAATAAGTTTGTATGTGCGAAATTATACAAATTTATCCTTAAAGGAATCAAAGCTATATAATCATTTTTCATGAACCGAGATGAACCGAGGTTAAATGATAACTGGGTTAAAAAGCCATTTTTTAATTTTTAGAGCTAATTATTTCAAATTTGATTTTAAAAAAAATGAATTTTTATACAAACTATACCTACTATATGTTCATTTAGTATGAGATTCTCATTAAAAAGATATCGATTCATAACAATTTTTTTCTCACTTTTCATTAATTATTATATTTGGTATTTTATATCTTAAGATTGTACTTTTCAAAATTTAATGAAATTTATAGGATATGTCTAGGCTGTCGAATATATTTAGTTCAGGGTTTCTTGCTTATATAAAAGATTTGCTAGAACCATTTAACTAACTCACTATTTCGATGATAATATGTGAAGGGGTAAAATGACAAACTTGGGAAGCAAGAAATACCAGGACCAAGCTTAACATAGCTAATGATATAAACTGAAGGCTTTTGATAGATATAATTTATAGCTTATTATTTAAAGTGTAATCCTTCAGATATTTTATCATCACTCCTTATTATTTATATTTGTAGGGTTGGGAAAACCCAGTTCAGGTTGAGAATAATACTCAAAAAATACCTTTATTGAAAAATTCACTTAAAATTAATTTTTGTATATATATAGAAAATATTATAAAAAAAGCTATCAAAGTTTTCTTCATTATTCAGAATATCAAATAAATGTAATTCATAATAGTTCGTCTTATCTCCCATCTATATTTAAAAATGGTGCACATTAGGAATTTACATTAAAATATCAAGTATAAATATTACAAATTTATGAAATTTACATTAATATTTTAAAAAAATTAATCAATTAAGATATTCGTAGCTTTCATAATCATTCATAACTTGATAATCATTTTTGACTTGATTAGTTTTCGTAACTTGGTAATAATCCGAACTTGTAGTCTTTCTTTCATCCATCGGTTTTGCTGAGTGAATTTTCTTCCAGTGGTCCAGTTTCAAAATTTTCATATCTTTATAAATAATTTTAGGATAATTTTTTTTAAAAAAATAATTTTTTCGCGTTTTCTTACAATAAATGATATTGTCGTATTCCAAAACGCTTATTCATTTATTATAACCAGTGTATATATTATATTATATGACGATTATCATGATATAGATATTATTTACTTTTTTAGAAAAATTTAGGGCTAAAACAATATAAATTAAAGTACTTCTTCCATATAGGATTACGTTACACTTCGAATAAATAATTTTCATCTCAAAATTTATATAAATTGAAGTCAGTGGGTCGAATTATCGATCCTCCCAACATTAAGAATGTTAAAAAATTGAATGATGTTTTTCTCACACTGGATTAAATTGCACGATGATTTTTTTTTTTAAAAAAAACTCAATCACTGGATCACATTTTGGACAATTGCTGTAATAGTTATAGATCATATTATTCTATATCCAGAAAATAAAAAATTGCAAAAATACTCCCCACTTTTTATTTTTTATGGATATTATCAGTGTCGTTAAAGTAATTGGTTACAAGAAGTCTTATTATACAGCTCAATTTTAGCCGATTTTAAAAACGGCTAACTCAATGTTTTATTAAAAAAAATATTATGCAAGCCTAAAGATTTAGCTCATAGATGACACAAATGTTTGGACATGTATTAGCAAAATCTAGAGGTTTAGGCATACTTTTCTGGCTAAAATACTGAGTTAGCCCTTTTTAAAAATCGACTCAAATCGAGACTTTTAACATTACTAGTTACAAGTTGCAACATATATTTTTAAAAAAAGTAACTTTTTAGTGAAAAAATTACGATATTCGAAATCGAATTCAATTTCAACATCTATATAGATTTAAGTAAGTGGCTCAGAAAAACGATAATTCCGTTATATATTTTAAAAAATTTGCCTTTGCTTTTAATTTTTAGTGATTTTTTTAAAATGAAAATAAAAACTACTATCTCCTTACCCTTTTTAAAATTGTATGATCATTTAATCAATTTCCCTAAAAATTGAAAAAATTAGGCAGAGAGAGAGAATATTATAACTACTATACCAAGGATCTGATTTAATCTATCTGGCATACCGCTAATATTATTGGGGTATTGTTAATGTTCTTTTTATAATTTTATCATTCCAAATTCTTACTCATTTGGGCTATAAACAGATTTATTTAAATACATAATTTAAAGTCCACCTTTAAACTAAAATATACCTAAAAAACAATTCATTATTTACGTGAAATTTAGATGAACAAATTAAAATTATTTAGCCAGAATGATATAGAGATCTTACATGGTATTTACAAAATCTTTATAAAAAATACGAATTAATCAAAAACTACGATAAATGGGTTAGATTAAATTTACACTTTATTTTAACAATATTAACCATATAGATTGCGTAAAGTTTCCCTTTAAATTTCAAGAATACCCAAAATATGTCCAACTTGATAGATTCAAATAACTTATATCAATTTTTAGTATAATCCATTAACGTCAAGTATGCTTAGAAATAAGAGGAATCAAACCGTGGTATTTGAACGCATACTAAAAAAAAGAGACTTATCTCAGAGGGGAAATACTGTGGGCACGCTTAAAATTGGATTCAGCCACCCTTTTTACTTTTTTTGAATAACGATTGTTTTATAAATTCAAACCTAGTAATCTAGCTTTTTCGTAGGCTTGAACATTTTTATCTTTGTACCACACGTAAACATTGAATAAATACATTACGAGCAAGCTAAAGGCTAAAACCAGAAAAAACAACATTATGTTTATCTCTTCCATCCCATAGACTATTTGATTTTTTTTTATTTTATGATAATATTTGATATAAATAAATAATTTCCATCGTTTAAAGTGTAATTTGTTCATAAATTTATTTAGTTATTTATGCATTAATAAATATAACATATATATTGTAATGACACTAATACTAACCTAGACCCTGATAATTCACTCGTTCATTATAATGTAGCAAAAATGTAATATATTAAACTAAGGTGCACCACTGATAGGCTTTTAGATTGGCTTCTAATACATCCAATCACATTGTATTTTTAATAAATTAAAAGTGAGACTATGTTATTAGTATTAATGTAATATTATATAGATTACCACCTAGAATAATATGCGTATTATGTAAAATATATATGTGTAATTGCATGATATCATTGTCACGTGGTATATAAATTAGACCTGCCTCAAGTTCACAGCTTCTTAAAATTATGGATGACATATTGGAATATATCTGTAAGAGAAAATTATCAGATTTTTTTTAAAAAACAGGCAAAAATGATTGTTTTTTATCCAAACTTTAAATAATTTATTTACCACATTGTTTAAAAAAAATTTGGATAAAATTATTTTGTATGAAATGTATTCCAGGATGTGTAGAATCTAAATATTTCAGACAGATCTAAAATTTTAAACACATTGACTTAAGCAATACGGGTGTACGTGTTCTTATAACATATATAAGATATATTTTAAATGATTTTACTCCGGCATAGATTTTTCGTCAAATTATATTTAGAAAATATTTTTATTAACGAAAATTATATTTTATCGGATGTCTACTTTTAATATTTTTTTAAAAAATATCGAATATAAATCAAACTGGAATTAGTAAGATACTCCTGTAAATTTCATTAATAACCCACCCATCAAAGGACGAAATATGTTATTTTAGAACGGAAAAATTGATATTTTTCGGTTTTTTATAAAAAAATATTTTTAACTTATGAGATTATTTGACTATCTATGTTGCACTTGGAATAACTCCTTTAATGATCAATTAAAATTACGCGATATTCGCAAATAAAATAACTAATATATAAAAGTATATTAAGTTATAGTAAAGTTTCGTGAATCGTTTTTATTTCGTAACAATCTATTTTCGCTCTGAGCAATTCTAATTGCCTATTAGGTTGTAGCCTTAAAACATACAAATTTTATATAGCTTTCCATTTCTGCTCAATTTAAATAAGGAGTCAACCAAAATAAACCATCATGTTTCACTCATCTACTTAATTAAATCCAACTTTCAGCCTCATTGTGGCAGAGGAGTGACAACGTCTTAGCGGCTAAAGGAGGTCTAAAAGATTCCTTGTGATCTGGGTCTAGAATAGGATGACCGTCTCCACAACGGGGTGTAAAAATCACTTAATGGGGTTGATGTTAGAAAGGGCACCCGATTGTAAAACCCTTGCAATCTGATGCATGGGTTTCAATAAAAAAATAGGGCCAATTAAGTATGTATATATTTAGTTAAAGAGAAAACGATAAATGAGCTGTTACACTCAACTTCTTCTTTTTTTCTTCAGAATATTAAATTAAATCGTAAATTATTCATAAACATTTCGGATAATTGCTAACCTAACACGCATTTAGGCACATCACTCCAAACATTATCTTTTCCACAAATCGTGCTCTTGCACCCTTCTAGCCTATAGAACATGTTACAATAAAATTCGGCTTCCAGTTCGTGCCAATAATCTTTTAAAATTATGTAACCGTTATCGAACTCTGGGGGATCACATTCTGTATCTAAATAACGTTAAAGTAAAAGTCTTTTTAATAGGTAAATTTATGTTTTCATTCTTATCTTTATTTTCATATATTTCGTTCGGAATCTATAGGAGGTCAAGAGAGCTTTCTTTTAATTGGCCAGTTTATATTATTTATAAATATTTTCCAGCCCCAGCCAAACTCAGCTTGTTAAATAATTTTCCAAACTAGCTAAACACAGCTTGTTAAATAATTTGCCATGCCCCCAAGCGGTAATTTACATGTTACTATTGAAAATGTATTATTTGCTTTTGAACTTACTAGAAACACCCTTCTATTTTTAAAAGCCAATTCCAAACTTTGGACAGTGAATTATAAATAATTATAATCAATCCTCATTATAATATCTGTTAGCGACAATGTATTTTTTCAATGTGTTGTTCAACTATAAATCATTATAGAGTGCGTTTTTTAAATTTAAAATATTTTACCGGAAAAATATCTTATGAATTGTAGGCAATTTTGCCGTTAACCTTTGATTGAGTCATTTATAATTTATTTTAAAAAAATCTATGAAAAAAACTAATATAAATTATATTAAGTTCAAAAGTTAGAAGCAAAATCGCCTAAAAACTCATGGTGCAGGTATTCCAATCATGATGTAATACATTTCCGGTCAAATTAGTTTCCAAAAACGTGCTCAAAAATGATTCTGCAGTTGAAAAAATAGTACATTATCTCTCACATTTCCACGAATACTTTTGTTGAATATATAATTTTGAATTTGTATACCTAAACTAGGGATTAGTCGAATGCTAGTGCTTTCCGTTTTGATCTGAAGATTTTGATCATGATCGTAAAAGCGATTGCTGATGATACATGCATAATCCCCATAATGGTAATGGGCAAACTCTTTGATCACCAACTTTTCCTGCATCGATATCATAACGAAACCGGAAGCACGATATATCCAAACCACCTAGAAAATTTTTATATAGTGCATGCACTAACTATCATGATAATTTCGAAAAGCCTATAGTAATATAAATTTGAAAGTATATAGAAAAGTTAACTTCAAAAGGTCTAGGGTTGGCCTCGTGATTGCATTCTAATTCTACCCAATTGCCAATTTTCGGACTTTGAATGGATTTGAAGGGTAAAATTGTTGGCTCATCTGAGAGAAATTTAAAAAAATAATATATATTGTTTAAATACAGAACGATTATATTTTTATAATAATACCAGGTGATTCATTTATGGTATCGTAACTCTTTAAAAGCACCCAAAACGTTTATAATATATACTTTTTTTTGGATCAATTTATTTAATAATTTTAAAGTTATTATAAAAAATTTATTAAGCTACAAGCTAGTAAATTTCAATTATACTTGGGCAATTATTAATATTAGAACACTCGGACTAGAAATCAAAATATTCTTTTAAATGCCCATTTGTTCTGGAAAAAAACAGTAAATTTTAATTTTTTTTAAACAATATAAATGAAAGCAAAAAACCATCTCATCGTTTTTAAAATTAATTAGAAAGGATATTAATAGAATGACAGACTGTTATTCCTCCCTCAATCATCAAAAAATATTATTTTTTTCTACGATCAATAATTGCTCACAAATGCTTTAAGTTTGAGAAGCAAAATATTTACCAAAATTTCACTTTGCAGGATGTAAGACTAATGGTATTTCAGTATGAATCAGTTTTTTTAATTTCAAATACCTTAAAATTGACAAAATATTCTTTCTTTTCAAGTCTTAAAAGGATATAATGAAAGATCTTTATCTTAAACTTAGATAAAGCTAATGGTTCGTTGTTTTACACGATGTAAAAAAAATGAAATTTTTTTGAATAGACAAAGCATAGTTTTATGTGAAGTATTTTAAGGGAACTCTAATCTGACTTTCGAATAACATGTAGTAGAGTAAATATATAGGTGTTATACACTTAAACAGTTCCAAGGACACCCAGGAGAATTTCTTTACTGGTAAATTACTAAATTTATAGCATTAAAAATGTAGAGCCATTGAATAAACGAAATTAAGCGGCTTGTTTACAAAGACCGAAAAGAACCATTTTAACCTTTAGAGTTTTGCTGCAAAGCACTAAGAAGTGGTATCTTCTTGTCATACAGGATAAAGCAACATCAACCTATGATTAGTTGTATTTGCTAACCCTTATTTAAAAAAAATGATGGCCTTATGTTATAGACCAAATGCTAAATTTATAAGATAAATTAAATGTTATGTTATAATTCAATTAAATAAAGTTTTTTTAAAATACATTTGAAAATATTCATTAGAATATCTCTAAAGTAAGTTTAAATAAATTTAAGAGAGGTTAATCTAGTAAAAAAAATACTTAAAGATGATATACATGTATTTTATTAGGGTTAGGACTTTGTTGCAGTATCACACAAAATTTCATACATTAAAATATCCTTATCTATAGATTATTTCTAAATATTGATTAAAGAAACATTAGTATAGGCATTCACGTATATGTATCATAAAACAGAAATCGATATTATATGATGACGGTAATTGTTGGCATAAAAAATAGTAATTGAAATATATATCATTCCACGTGGTGATGATCTTTCTTATATTTTAAAAATTTGGGGAAATTTATCCATATACATTTATATTTAAAAAGTATCTTTTAACACATTTATTATATTTCTATCTATTTATGATATAAAATAAAGCACAGAATTACGATTGTTCCTAATGAAATGCGTATATACCAAAAAAATTAAACATATATCTAATAAAACTTACGAAGCACGAAGAAATAGAATTGCATCCTACACGGAACAAGGTAACCAGTGGACACGCATAATATTAAGCCGGAGTGCCTTCTATCCACCCTGTCTATGATTAAGTAATTATTACTCGCATCTGACGACGTGAGCCTTCCTTTGAGCGATGCTATATGATATAACCTTTAAAAAATATATTGGGTATTGAAAAAATTATAAAAGTAACTTCCCTCCTTCCCTCCCTGCCCTATTACCTCCCTCTCTCTAAAAAAAACGCTCATAGAACTGCTTCCTTTTACAACCTGTGATTTTCATCCGCCATTGTGCTTACATTATCTGGAAACGAATTGAGAGAACAACGAATTTCTAAATTTTCCCTGCCCTCGACCATTTCTATATAAGGATGTGTTACCTCCATTTTTTGACCATCTATAGCTAGTGTAATACTCACTTTGCAGAATAGGGCAGATTCAGGTCCTGCAAAAACATTTATTTATATAAATTATTGTTTAAATCCTAAAATGAGAAAAACCGTAAGGATCTGATCTCTCGGCGTGTAAAAATGTAATAACTTTGGCAGCAATACTATTTTTTTATACATAAATGTTAGTTTCTATGACCATAGAATTTTGTTGAAATCAGAAAAACACCTAGAGGGGTAAAAAAAATCCAATGAATCTAACCCCCTTTTCACCCAAACATCTGGGAAAAAACTCATATGAAAAAATGTCTGTAGAAAAAAATATCATAGTAAAAAACTCATTAGAATTTTGATGTGTTTTTATTAATATACAATGAAGGGAACATTAGATCAGATGTAAGGGGGGGGGGGCGGGGGTTATTTTCAGGGACCCGAACCGTTATTTATAACGGTTCAGTATGTAAAAAATTATAATCATTACGGTTCTTAAGGAAAAATTTATAAAGGTTCGGTTCAGCTAATTATAAAGGTTTATAAAGGTTCATTACGGTTAGAATTTTTTTTTTTATTGAAGCAGTTCCATCGTCTAATTTATTTTTATTATAAGCATCTATGAATTATCTATAAAAAAAATACAAGATTCACATTAGCTAATTTTTAAATATATTATTTGAACGTATAAGTAATATATTTTCTAATATTAATGGATTTCTTTTTTTTCGTAGTGACGACAACACAAATTTTAGTTCAGAAAAGGCCCTTTCCACAGAAACTTGTGTTGCGGAAACCGCCAGTACTATAAGAGCAAGTTTATATAATTCCGGATATTCAAGTTATTTCCATTTCAAAAAAATATAAAAACTGAACTAGTTTGAACCGGTTTAACCATTTATAATAAAGGTTCTTTTTACTCCTCCAAAAAATAATCGGTTCGGTTACGGTTTAGAAATTTATACCGGTTTATAATGGTTTAACGGTTCTTTACGGTTCACTCCGGATTCCTGGTTTAGAAGATTATTGTTTTTCTGGCGGCACAATGATTCAACCTATTACTCAAGAAGTTGTGGAGACGGGATTTTTCAAAAGAAATTTTTTTCCCTAAGGGTTCTTGATCGTGGCATTTAAGTTAAATTACGACAGAAATTTCAAATGTCATATAATTTTAAATAATATTTTTTATTGATATCAATATATATTGTTTGTCAAACTTAAAACTGTTTTTCTTTTTAAATTTAAGAAGAAATTTTTTTTTTACTTACCGGACATTCACACTCTTGCCACCTATGCATCCTACCCGTTCAACCTAACGCCAGACACGGTCTAAACTGCACCCGCAGCCAAGGACGCCATCTCCGTCATAAAGCAATTTATAAAATCATATATAACGCTTTTAATAAGACTAAAATACCCAACATCCTTGAACCTACCTCTCATTAAATGACGGCCTCAGACCCGACGGCTTAACCTGCACCCCTTGGTACATTGGGAAATCCCTTATTTGGGATGCAACCTGCGTATCATCCTTTCCCATTTATCAATTAATACAAACCCTCTTACTTGTGGGGAAAATAAAAAAATTAATAAATATTCAAAATTAAATAGCCAACAGTCACTTCAACTACGGCAATTTTTCACAGTCTACATATATTTTTTTAAAAACTTTGTCATAAATTTTTTTAGCATAACCAACGAAAATCACGAATCCTTATTACTTAAACAAAAACTTCAATTGGCTTTTTAGATACATTTTCATTATTAAATTAAGCTCTTTTTAGGGCCTTCGATACTACTAATATATATTTTTATTTAGTAATTTTATATATTTTTACAAATTTTTAAAGAGTTTATTTTAGTGTTTTATCAATTATATAATAAAACGTTTGTCAACTATAGGAACCCCCCCCCCCCCTCCCACATATGAAAACTCTTGTTAATGTTCAATAATGCAACTAATAAAAAGTTTAAAATTATAAATATGAATAAGGTTTTTATATTTAATAAGTCAATTAATTATCTAATCAATACAAAACTATATTTTTATATAATATTAAAAAAATTAACTGACCTTTAACTTCAACAAATATATCCACGGATCCTAGTTCAAAAAATTCTTTATCAACCGGAAAATTTATAATGTAGAGAGCAAGGTAAGTGCACGTAAAATGATAGGAATTTCCATCATATGGTTTTTTAATCTTCTCAACAATTAGATCAAAGTTTTTCGAAAAATTTTGAATCGTCTTGTTATCCAAAATCCATTTAGCCTGACATAGAGATAGAATACAGATATTGATAATAGAGAATAATCAATCTTTTAGGGAAGTTTACTTGTTAGTGTGTATGGATATATAATAAGTGATATAAAAAGCTGGCTATTTAGCCAGCTATATATCGAATTAGAGTACTCCACTTGCGCTAATGTTTAAAATGAGAAAAATCAAGATTTCAAATATAGGAAATAACATATTTATCAATTTTTGAGAGAGCTATCACTTTAGCAAAAAATTAATATTTTTTTAAATCTAGTTTTTATTTTTATACTATATGGAATAAATAAGTTATTATCCACTTATAACTCAAAAATTTTGAAAATGTCGAGTGGAGCACTCCTAGACCTACGATAGCTTTAAGGAAAGAGTCTAATTAGATTTAAGCATGACACTCATTTATTTTTCTGAAGATTGTGGATTGTCAATATACCTAGTAAAGTTTAAGAAATTAAGATTCAAGTTGTTATTATAAAAAATTTTATGTAAAATACACCTGTTATTACTTTAAAATATGGGAATATTAGAAATATTATAAATATAAGCAGACGATAAATTTTATAATTTCCGTTAAATCATTTTTTTTGAGAGCGTTTTTTTAAATTTTATAAATCGATTCTACCGGAAACGTATTTTTTCGCGTTTGGAATACCTACGATCTAAATATCAAACTTTAGAACTTAATATAATCTATATTAGTTTTTCATATATAAATTATAAGATATGCATTTTGAACATGCTGGAATGTATTTCCGGTAAAAAAACAGATGATTTAACCGGATAAAACACATTGATTATTATAAATAACAAATAAAATTTATTACAATTTTAATAAATTTTTTATTTGACCTTAACAAAAAAAGATGCGCTCATATTTCTTCAGAAAGAAATAGAAGTGATTGATGTGAATGTGATATTATGTAATTTGAGAAGATTAAGATTTTTTTTATGTAAGGCTAAAGATTTTGCTCATTAGGTAAAATGATAAAGCTATATATAATGACTACATAACTAAACACCTTCTTTAATTCTGACAAAAATTGGAAAATCAGATAGCACACCAACCAAAAAACTATTTAAATATATAAAAAAGATGGAAAAATAAATTAGTCCTGCTAATATATCTGTTACAGACATTGAAAAATGTGTTAATGATAATAAAACTATTGCCCGAATGATCCTTACACGTTTTAAGCCACAACAAAATTATATGTTCTGATATTATAGAAAATTCGACTCTTCGCAACATCGATCCTTATTTTATCACGTATATATATATGGTGCCACAAATAAAATGTTCAAGGTTATCCTTTATTAATTTTCGGCACAAGTGACATGGCTTAAATTTTTTTTACCCTTTTGACATGGTGATAACTTATAGAGATTCTACGGCGATCATTCTCTCTTATTTAATCCTGTTAAGATAACTGCACAGAACGTACTAATTATCATTAATATGGATTAATTTTCATCGATTTCTAGATGCATCCATTTAAATAACATTTATCCATTCTTCCTGCTTTGTTTGTGCTCAACGTGTTGTAGCCTAAGAATATATACATATGTATATGTTAGATTTCCAGTATAAAAATTTTATTAGATATTTTACCAAAATGATATGCCGACAATTATTTGGTAGAGGAAAAAAATGTAACAATAATCCTGATTTTTGGTTTTAAATTTTTATAAGGATATCATGTAAAATTAGTAAATATTTAAATACATGGCAAATAAGTATATATTATGCCGCAATTTCTTTTTCTTTCTTTCTTTCTTTCTTTCTTTCTTTCTTTCTTTCTTTCTTTCTTTCTTTCTTTCTTTCTTTCTTTCTTTCTTTCTTTCTTTCTTTCTTTCTTTCTTTCTTTCTTTCTTTCTTTCTTTCTTTCTTTCTTTCTTTCTTTCTTTATTTTAAACTATTGTTTTTTAATTTTATTTATACTCCCAGCCATCCATCCAATTGTGAAAGTATTAATTATAGTTTAATATATGAAAATGATATATACTTTTATTGTAAAAATTACTCCCGATAATTTTTTGAGTTTACCTTATAAATTAAAGTTGATCCCATACTTTCCTTGAATTTGAGTGTTAATTTCACGTTTTCCCCCTCGTTTACCGACAAATTGTAGCTTAAGGGGACAGGTTTATCTAGATTTATGTTAAATGATATAAAAGAAAAATAATTTTAAAATAACGAACTCAACATCTTTGGATGCAGTTCAAACAAAGTCTTATTCTTATATTTACGTTCGATTTGATACGACACCATTTATGCATTACCATTTACTAATATAAATTTTTTTAAGACTATTTAATTTAGACCTAAAAATTATTTTTTAATCATATTTCGCATTAATTCAGAACCCCTCCTAACATATAACAGAATATCATCAAATTAATTTGATTTTTTAAAATTTATAACTCCTCTTTCAGAACTATATTTTAGAAAAAACTTCCGTAAGTCGTCTTGATCAAGGCTGGGCCCTCATTCAATTTCAAATTTTTTCAAAGCTCACTAAATATGCGACAATATATTTAGATATAAAAATTTGTATATATGCCGAGGTTGGTATAAACTCTCACCTAACTTTAACCAACTCCAATATAGAGTGGTCAAGATTATCCCCTAAATAATTGATTTAAACGTCTAAGTTTAGCCTAAACTCAATGATAGAGACTATTTTTTTTAGACTAAAAACTTGACAAAGCTGTTTTAGAGCTGGTGATTTAACAACACTACGTCACTTGGGCCTCCTTCTCGTTTTTACTATTTATAAACAAATACATATTTTAATTTTTAGAACAAAAATTCCTGCAAGGATCTTCTTCCGAAGATGTAAACAAGATCACGAGAATGCTAACATGAACATTCATCAATCCTGGGACTTCTTATTTAATGAGATATTTAGCTTTCTATGCATATGTTATCTGGGAAAAAGATATTTCCATTTTTTAATTTAAATGCCAATGAGATTTTTAAAGTTTCTGAACTAGATTTATATGATAGAGTTGATACACGATTTACCGACTTCAACCAACTTTCAAGCATTCAATACATTAAATTTTTTTAGTTCGCAGATATCATTATTCTGGTATTCGTAGATAAAATTAAAAATTAAAAATACTAAAACTTTATGGCATAGAAACAATATCTATTTACCTAAAGACCAAGGAACTAAACTAGCCGGCCTAAGACCATCATCTGTTGTTTGGCCAAAAAATATCAGGCCAACCTGGAGATTTTGTTCATAGATGACAGAAATGTTTTGGGCATCTAGTTAACGAAATCTCGTAGAATAATATTTTTTGGCGAAAGTAATGAGACATCCGTTTTTAGAAATATAGCCTGAACCTCAATTTAGGCCCTTTTTTTAAAAAAAACTATCGAATATTCGAGATTTTACCCGAAAAAATATTACCCAAGCCGGTAGATTTAGTTTAAAAAATAGCGAACCAGAGATCTGAGCCGAATCAAATACCGGTTCGGTTTAGGTTCGGGTTAGGATAAAAATAAAAATTCGAGTTCGGTTCTAAAAAAATTATTTAAGTTAAAAGGGTTTTGAACACTTTTTTATATAAACCTACATTTGATTTATATATATTATATTTTTTGTAATAATTTGTGAAATTTATTGAGTTCTAGAGGGTGATTCCTTCTTATGCGATGCTCAAGATTCGTTCCCGGTTCCCCTTTATAGTTATTATTTCAGTAATATTACATATAAAATCTTGATTTAAATATTTAAAAAAAAAATATATTCTTTAACTTACAGAGCCATTCAATTTTCCTGCGCAATATGGGGAAATTGATATTACAATCGAGGAGTGCCGTGCAATTTTGCAACTCGTCTGGAGATCGAAGTTTCAAAGCGTCTAGCGGAATATGATCAGGCAGACAACTCAAGACCCAATAATTCAATTTCTCTGAACCCGCTATTACTGGTTTCATATCGTGAAATTCCCACGTTGTTAAGTACGCCTGGATATGGTGAATCTGTGTCTGCATTAAGAAAAACTCGTTTTAAAGAAATTTTTAAAATGATAGCACTGAATCAGCTGAAGTTATAGGTTCATAATGAATATATTTTATATATATCATTAATTGTAATATATTTAAGCCTAAATTTATGTATTTAAATAAAAATATTTAGTGGGGGGGGGGGCTTTGTTAATTTATGTAAGATAATTTAATACGTTCCCTAAAATTCGCACAATTTGGGCAAACATTTTGAAGTTAGCAGCACTCAGGACCGCAGACCCTTCCGCCAACTTGACATTAATTGGAGAAGGAGAACAGCTGAAAAACTATATCCTACCCCCCCCCTCCCCCAGGGAAATATTAAAGGTTAAAAAGTGTATAAGGGTGTTGAAGTCTACTTTTAGATTTATATATATATGTTTTTTATCGTTTCCTTATTCTATATTATAATATTACTAGTAGATAGCCCGTTAAAAATGACGGGAAATAAAAATTTTCTTCTTACTTAGATGCATGTTACTTGTTATTTGAAAATAATGTCCAATTTTTATTCTTCTTACCCCCTCATCTCTTCAGGCCAGGTTTAATCCATTAAAAAAACTAATTGCTCTGGTTTTAGTAAAAATAAATTTAAAGCATTTACTTGATAATACCAATATTATTTGTTAAATATTACTGATTATTTATACCTAATATTTAATATTAAAAAAAATTCCTAGGTTAATTCCAAAGCCATATTAATTACGAAAAATTCTTCCAAGCCCAATGAAAGATCATAATAATTTTGGCAGTTAAGAACTGAAATAAATATTTAATTAATCATAATTAATTTAAAAATAGCCTGACCTATAACTAATAATAAAAAAATTCTCAAGCGTCCAAGCTCATAATAATTTTGAAAAATTTTCCCCAAGCCCAGCCCAATATAATTTATAAACATTTTCCAAGCCCAGCCCAACCCATAATAATTTAATAAAAAAAAATTCTCAAACCTGGCCAACCGATAGTAATTTAAATTTTTTTTCCAAGCCTAAAAATAGGTAAATCTCTAAAAACCATATCTATTTTTTGGTGTATTTTAGCTCACCCCAACCAAGGCCAACCCATTAAGAATAAGAGTGAATACTATTTTTTTAAATAAAAATATATTTAAATTAGATTTTACCTGAGGGTCATATAAATATTCTGTGTTAAATATTACACTTATGCATAATATTAAAAAAATTCCCAAGCCAGGTCCTCGCACTTGGTTTTCTCAAACCCGCAAAAGGCCATATAATTTTGATAGTTGAGGACTGAAATAAAATATATAAAAAGTCACAATGCATTTAAAATGGTTTTTTGAGGCCTGGCTATGTCTGCAAAAAAAATTTCAGACCAATCTACAACGCATAATTAATATTCAAAAATCTTAAAGCACCTCTATTTTAAATTTTATTTAATATGATTTCCATCACATTTTTAAATTTTGATATTTTTAATACATGCTTACAGTAAACATTGCACCAATTTTACCTCTTTTACTCTTAAATTTTAATATTTATATAAAATTTATTAATAAAGTATATTTAATACCATACACACAACTAAATAATTACCCTTCAACATCTATATAATTAATATTTTAAATTTAATTATATTCAAGTTGGTGCATGCGTGAAACTTTAATATATATATAATTTATATTTTAAATTTATTTATATTCAATTGGTGCATTAGGCTGAGTTCGATTCTCGTAGAGACAAAAAATTAACATTACACTATATAGTCTCCTTAAATTTAAAATACACTAGGGAGATACGAAAACGATCGTGTTTTGATTATGGAGATAAAATTAGCATTACAATATATAGTCTCCTAAAATTTAAAATACATCAGGGAGATACGAAAACGATCGTGTTATGAATATGGAGATTATATATATTAGATTATAAAGAGTTCATGATAAGTCAGCTGTTTGTTTTTTGTTATTAGAAGCCATAAATATTACATCAGGTTAGAAAAAGAAAACAAACTTTTATACATTCGGTAACATCAAATATATATACCGTAACATTCAGTTTGAAGTTATTCGCCCAAATAATTAGTCTGCCTGACACATTGGACGTGGTCTCGCAATTAAACCTCACATTATTCGGATGTTTCCATTTATTTTCGCTTATTATTTCTTCAAACATCGGTGGGTCCGCGTTGTAATTAATCAATTTATGATCACCAGCGTACAAAGATTTGAAATAGTAGGATCCCCTAGGTTCAGGCTCTCCATCCTTATAAAACTTCAGAAATTTGCAATCTCCTCCTATTACAATGATATATTAAAATATTAATATACGTAATTAATGAAAAACCGTTTTTTTTCCCAATGACATATTATAATACCTAGACCGACGATGAATTCATAATAATGCATTTGAAAGCGTCCTTGAATGCAAATCAGCTGGACCCGCCATTTTGGTAACCCATGTTCAATAACTAACCATAAAATTGATAACTTGCTTCCTTATTATCTCGATAATCAGGCAATTCTTTAATAAAGTCGTTAAAAATATTTAATATTCATATGGGTAATCAAAATGGCGTCCCCAGCTGTTTTCATTGATGTACACTTTTAATAAATGCATTCTCAGTCTAAGTTTTATTATATGTCATTGATTTTTTCATTTAAATTTTAATTTTACTAATTCAATTATATTCAGGGAAAATTGTCACCTTTTTAAAATTTAATTTTGATTTTATTCTTTTATTTTTGAATTCTCAAATTATTCGTTTTCGTCTATAAAAAATAAATGAATGAATTTTAAAAAAATAATAATATTTAACTAATTAGGCTGCCATTTAGAAATTTGTGGGATTCTCTTGGAAACACGCCGGATGTCAAATTTAAGAAATTTTTAGCCACGCACGCGTACCATCCCACATTAGAACATAAGTGTAAGGCGGAAAGCGTATTATTTTTGCTAATTATTTGCAAAGTTCTCATGTCTATCCAGTATACCTTTCAATTTGTTTTGCATTATTCATTTTTAAATTTTTTTTTAGATATTATTAATTATCTTTATTCAGCTATTATTATTATAGACTCCTTAAAAATTTAGAATCAATCATCCAAAAATCAACGGGGAAAATTTCAAATATTTTATTTTTAGTGATCTGATTTAAATAAAAGGTTAAAGAGAAAACTAAACACTAAATAGATAGTTCAAGACAAGTCTCATAAAAAGGGTCCCGAATATGGTTGGAACTTCGCATAAATTTTTGAACTACGGCTGAGTATTTACCACAATTTCTGGACTATAGGCGGGGTATTTTCCCGCGATTTCTAACCGGCTTAAACAGAGAAGTCAAAAATCTGATTATTTTTTTTGGCCTTTTTAATTAAATCGTAATTTTAAAAGGCTTATATTAATTTCGCTCTAAATAAAGAGTGAAAACGCTCAGAAATTTTTTCCTTAATTGCTTTGAATTAGAAAAAAAAATAAATACTTAAAGCTAAAAATTATACTTCCTTTTATCATTTTCCGAATTAAAAACTGATAATGTTTTATAAACATCAAATTGAAAGAGGTTAAAAAAAAACTAATAAACATACTTCAGTTGGTGGCGGATTACTATTGACGTTACATACAATTTCTTGGTAACCTTGTTGATTTTTCACCGTAAACTCTTGTATGCGAGGTCCCCCTAAATACCGAGATTTAAAAATTATCAAAAAAAAACATTTAATTTTAAAAATCATCATGATTATAAATAATTTCATCCGCGAGTAGAGTCACCCCGAAAATTCCATTTTTTTGCTTCATCCCGAGAATTGACAAATGAGCTTTCGTCATTATTTTTAGGTCCCCATAGTCCTGAATTTTTTTTAAGCCGGTTCTGAACGAAATTTTTAGTCGAAAAAATATAAATCAAAATAAAATAAAAATGGTTAATTTGTCAATCCTCATATTCGTTCATGGTACCATATTTATTTCGTTAAGATATCTCTCATACCTACATATTTATTAACCTTTATTCTATTTCATAATCATTTTTCAAAAATTTATTAACTGTATTGGTTTCAATATCTGCCTATTTCAACTCCCTTTCTTGACAATAAATATAACCGTGCAGCATTGGTGGGAAAAATATTTGTTTTTGAATTTTTGATAGTAATTTGACGGGGGGGGGGAAAGAAAGAAAGAAAGAAAGAAAGAGAGAAGAAAGAAAGAGAAAGAAAGAAAGAAGAAGAGAAAGCAGAAGAAAGAAGAAGAAAGAGAAGAAAGAAAGAAGAGTAAAGAGAAAAAGAAAGAAATTTATCGTTTAATATATCGCCACGTTTGGTAGTCCTTTTATTGATAAACAATTGCTCGTTGAAATATTTTCGTAGATGATACTACTCCAACGGAGAAGTCACGTGCGAAACGATAAAACCCAATAAGCACGTTGATCACTAAAAAGCTTTTTTGTATCTTCATCTAGAGCTATTTAAAAATATACTTCTGGTAAATCTAATACCATATATTTTCATCCGTTACTTATGTGACTATTAACTCACTCATTCTAGGTAAAGAATATTGAGCTATAATAATATTTGTGTTTATTGTCTATCGTAAGTTACCATATATTCTTAAGGATCTATTCTTTTTCAGTACTAGTATTGTTAGATTTCCTAACTTTGACCATCTCAATTGTGGCTAAATCAGACTTTTAGCCTAAAAAATTGAATTAAGTCTCCAAGTTGAATCTCAACTTGAAGATTGGTTGGAATATTTTTGGTTAAAAACATGGCTACGCTGTTTTATAGTTGACTAAAGTTAGGTAGTTTAACAACACTATTCAGTACAAGTCCTGTGTCAATTAAAAAATGCATATGTATTTTAATTATCAATAATTTCACTTTAAAATACAACGACTCCTCTGGAACATTATTTCGGATAAATTCTCCTTTATTCCGATTTGTTCTGCATGCTTTTTGTGTATGATCTTTGATCCCACAATTATAATAATTTGCATTTAAATTTGAATGCTTTTCTCATCCACAACAATAAATAATTTATGATAATGGTTTATTCTCCTCATATTTTTATCTCGCGAGTTTATGATATTAACTACATATAATTTGCACAACTGTAATCTCCATCTCTGTGGCCTTTTAAACGGCTTTTCCCCAGTAATGATTAGTTTTTATTTAATATTTTTTATTTTGATTCCAGATACTAGTTTGTTCGCATAACACTATGTTATAATTTTATAATTATCGTTTAATTCCGGCTTTTATTTTTAATTTATTTATATAATCTTTGATTGATCTATCATCTCCTGTGACAATTTAAAATGAAGTTTCTGATTGACCTTTTGTTAAACATAACGTAAACAATCATTAATATACCTCCATTTTCGAGAGTAAGAAGGCCCTCTTCTTTTTTTCTATTTTATTAATTGTATAAACTCTATCTTTGACATATATATATTTCTAAATGTAAATGATATTACCAATAGTTTATTTCAATTTAATTCGTCTATACAACATTAGACCTCTTTTACAATTTAATATTTATATCAATTATTTCTAAGAAATTGGGACAATACCTACATCTATTTTGCAGCAAAAACTATCCTTTCATCTTCCGCCATCGAAAAGGCAGAACTCATTTTAAAAAAATATGTTGGGCCTTATGAACACGTTCATTATAACAAAAATTACCCAACATGTTATGGACGGGAAAAGGGGTTTCAACTTTATTAAAGCTATTGGGAAAAAATATCAACGTAGGGTTCTACCTTCGTCAAGCAATATATTCTTATATGTTTTTTTTATATTGTATCTTATTCTTATTTTTAAATTAAAATCCTATTTTAAATATAATTTTTCGACATTCAAAATAACAAGGTAATTTATATAATAAAATTAATAATAATAATTAAGGATATTTATACAACGTAAATTAATTTAATTTTCACCCAATCTATTACATTAATTTACTTATCTCTCAATCTGTTGTATACCATCATCAAAATTTTTAAATGTAAATTACTAAAAATTCCCTATTTCAAATAATGGGAAAATAAACATTAGAAAAAAACATATATCTAAATATTTTACATTGCGCATAGATACTATAATCATAGGACTTATCACAATTCAAAGGTTTGCCGCAGGACACTGTTTTTGTTGACTCATCCATAAAAACATACCGCATAGACAAGGAATAAGGATTTTGGGGAGCATAGCAGTATATGGTAACGTTTGTACTAAGTTCAGCTATAAATATACCATCTGGTTCATATTTCTGGTCTTGGTTCATTATATAAGCAAACATTTGACATGCTATAAATAAGTATAGATAAAATGGTTATATACTACAAACAACTAAAAATTTGCCCTGGACTTGACCATTCATTAAAATTCGTTATAAGATGGTATATGTACATTGGGGATAGCCATCGAAAGACATTTTAAACGATTACTACCATAGCCAATCATTGACTACTTAAGAACAACTAAAAATTACCCTAGACTTGACCATTCATTAAAATGCGTTAAAGAGTGTAAATACATTGAGGTTCGCCAAGGCATTTTAAACGATAACTACTATTAGCCAATCATTGACTATTCAATGCATATTATTCACTATTCTATAGCCAAATAATCGTTCAGTTTAGGTTAGTATTACTTCTCATTGGAGTATGAATTTACCGAGCATATTTTTCAAAAAATGTATTTATTTTATTTATGGATGGGACAAATTTAAAATTTTCTTAACATATTTTTCAACAAATTGTATTTTTAATTTGGTTTTTTTTAAATCAAAACGCCCAGAAATGACATGTGTTTGGTATAATTTAATCTTTTTTTTTTAAATTTGAAATTCCTAATATTCAATAGTGAATAAATTAAAAATTGATATTCATTATCTTTTATTTTTAAACGTGAGATATACTATATTATATCAGATAAGACCTTATATTTTAATTAATTTCGACAAAAATTTCATTTTGGAATATAAGTAGGTAATTTTAGTGGAATGGAATATATAAAAATTTGATTTTATATATTTTAAAATTTTTTTTAACTTGATAAATCAATAATTTTTCGGAAAAAAAAATCGTAAAATAATAATTAAAAAATTTTTTTTTATAAATAGAATTAATATTTCTAATAGATACTAACAATGTACGGTAATGTCCGCTGACGAATTAATTTGCAAGATTTTTTCTAACCCATTGTCCATAACATAATTCTGGTTGACACTAGCAAATAGCTTACCATTAAATTCTACCACTCCTGTGAATTGGAAGATTCCCGAATTGTTTCTCATGATGTGACCATTGGGAAAAATGAGAATTATCTTGGACATATACATATATTAATGTATTATGAAGATTATGCTAAACAAGAAAATAAAATAACAAATAAAATCTAGCTATCACTTTCATTTATTATAAAAGATTGCTGCTGCAAAAAATCTTAATCGAGAAAATTTTAAGGTTCATTATTTAGTCTTAGTAGTAACGAAGCTGATGACATAATTGTAATGAGAGTTATACAGATTAACATTTTGAGAATATATAAGAGTATACGATAGGATGACTTGATTGCCTAGGCACCTGACTTGGCAATTGATAATTATTCTATATAAAAAAATGATTTCTACATCTAAATGTGTAATATGACAAGTCATATCAACATTCAACACCATTAGTTCTCTATAGGATTAAAATACGGAATTAATATTCTAACAAGGTTATTATAATTCAAACCAAGAAACATTAGGGAAATAGTTTAATTTGAGTAAAGGAAGACTTAAATATGATTAAAAACTTAGCAAAAGTTATTTTTTTTTAAAAAATTGTTACATAATGAAAGTCTAGGACGATAAATGTCAAATATAAGTTAATATACTATTAACTAATAAAAGGATCATCTTAGGATAAAATTGGAAGGAGTGGCTTTTAGTATAAGAACTAAAAAATTCTAAATTATTAAGGATATAAATTTGTATCAATCAAATAATTAATTTAACTTCGTCAATAGGGTAACCGGTGACTTCGACTTCATAAGTAACCAAGTCCCCCTCCATGCATTTCACAGAGCTTAATTTCTTTATTTCTGGAGGAACTTTAATTTGTAAAAAATAAATTATATATAATATACAAATTCACTATAATATAATATACAAATTCACTATTATATAATATACTATTTTTTTTTTCAATGGCGAACCAGATTGGCTTATATAACTACAACGTGCAATTTTAAGGATACGGAAATGAATAACCCTTACACTTTAAAATATCTTCTAAGAAACATTATAATCTACTATGTATTTAGATATATCTTTATAAGTGGCTTATCTACGGACTATCTAAACAATAATTCATTATATCTACATAAATCTTTGAAGTCCAGAACCAATATTATTTATTCCATAATTATTACCTATATTGAGGAAGTTCGTCTTTTACCCATAAAGATAATGGTAAAGAAAAATCTCCCCATTCTCATTTATTATACAAATTTTTTTTATATATGTCACCTTAAAAATGCATTTATTCTAAAATCTAAAATGAATAACAAAGAACATTACTGAAAAGGATTATATTTTTTAAATTGTTGAAATTAACATATAGATTTGAAAAAATGAGAAATCCCCCCTCCTATTCTCATGGCCAAACACGACGCCCCAACCCACTCCCAATATAACCTAAACAGCTATGAAGCCATCGTGGCAGACAGCGCTGATTATTTAAAGTATCTAAATTTTATATAGCTAAAATTAAGTATCCTAATTATGATGAAGTTAAATTTTTCACGAAATATTAGGTTTTATACAATAGTTATTATTATTATTTAAAAAAAACAAGGCATACATTAAATGCATGATAAGTGTTACTTCTCTTAGTGACTATGAGAGTTCTATTGATACATTTCTTGTTAGGAATCTTGGGATAGCATATGAATCGTTTAGAAGCATTGTGGGTGAAATTGTAGACAAATGGAGCTTCGCTTATAATAGCATGGTTAGGCGGGAAAGAATCGATGCGGCATTCTAATCTAGGAGGGTTTATCTCACCAAACAAATCTCCCCTCGAATTGATGAAGTCAGGACTACCAAAGGCTAAGTTGCAATCTTTTGTTTAATTTTAAAGTAATAGTGGTAAGCTAGAGTTACATTTTATTTTCTAATTTTGATTTATTTTAGTTATGCCGTTAACCCCATATTTGATCTTATAAATATTTAAAAAAAAATTTTTGAAGAATAATAAAGAAGTTTAATGATATTTTAAGTTGTTTATTGGAGTAAAAAATTACTCCTCAAAAAAGCTATTAATTGCATGTATTTATTTACAAATATTTATCTATTACTTAAAATAAAGCAAGGCCGAAAACCCTCTCGAACCCTCGATATTTCGCTAAACTTAAACCCGAAATTTTTCTGTAAATTTAGGGTTCAGGGTCCAAACATTTTAAAAAATATTTCTTTATTTTTAATCGTGTAAGTGTCTTAATGACGATATTTTAGAAGATAATAATGATAAATCGCATAAATATAAAAAATTTTTAAAAATAAAAATACAATTATTATTATTTTTCTTAAATTGTTTTTTAAAAAAACACTTTATATATAATTTTTTTGGGCCCGTTTTTTTTAATTAAAATTTTTTGACTCTACCGGAAATGTATACAAGAATGTTTAGAATACCTATCTTATGAATTGTTTATAATTTTGATAATTATAATGATAAATCAACGAAAAAACTATAAATTACTAATAAAATTCAAAAGTTCACGACAAAATTATCTGATTTTCGTTGGTGTTGTTAAACAGCTCGTTTTGAGCCGATTTTTAAAAACGGCTAACTTAGTTTTTTATCCAAAATATTATTATGCAAGCCTGAAAATTTTGCTCGTAGAATGAACAAAGGTCTAGACATATAGTATCGAAATTTCGAGGCTTATTCCATAATTTTCTGGCGAAAATATTGAGCCGTTTAACGACACTAATTTTCGTAGGGTAGGTACTCCAAAGGTAATAGACTTTTAAATATCAATCAAAAAAACTCTCAAAAAAAAGATTTAAAGTTTAATAAATAACCCATTGAGGCTAACACACACATATATATATTATAATTATGATGATAAATTATTTTTTTATGGCAATACTATTTAAAATTAATTTTTTTTTATAAAAAAAATGATAACTAATTTTTACAAGTCATTATTTTCTGGTCTCCGAACCCTGAATCACCTGAACTCGAATCGTTAGTAGGAAGGTTTTGCAGCCCTACATTAAATAATTGTTATAAAAGTTGTTAACCTATGTCTCCATTATCTAATCTTAATAACCACAAACCATCAGTTTAACATAAAGCCGCCCTATCTCCCCATCTTTCTTTTAATTAGCACCCCCCCCCCCCCCCCCAATCCTATGTTAGGAAAAATCACTGACAGAGACACCAAGTAATTTGTAAATAATTACATTCTTGGCAATCTACTTTTAAGTCGTGCAACAGGGAAAGGTTGTGATAATAGTAATGATTAGTATCATTTTCTACAGGTAAGCTAAATTCTACTTCGCACTTGTAGGTATTTGTATCCAAGCATTTCAAAGGGTCGAATATTAATATCGAAGTATTGGTTAAGTCTTGCCACGTGTCACCCACCTTCATCTGCCACCTAATCTATTGTTTTATCGTGCGCATGCGCAAAATATTAAAATAAATAATATAACTCTATATTTAAAGGGAGAAGAAATAGATAAAATAATAAAATAGGCGAAAACTTTGGTGGCATAGGATGTGTGCAAACATTGAATCACGTAATTCCCATTTTCCATAGGTTTAGACTCATCGATTCGAATCCATATCTTATGCGCTATGATTTAAAATCAATAATTGTAAAATGTTATTTGGCATCTGTCATCTTTTTTATTATTACCCGGTTTCTCGATTCAAAAATATATAATTATAAATATTTTGTGAATTATGCATACAACAAAATTAACTTAGTTTAAAATTGTATTTTTTTTTATTTACCTTCAATTATCCGCGCATGAAAAGATAACTTTATTTGAAATTGTATTTACTACTCCAAAGTCGGAAAAACTTCTTGAAATACTATGTTTCAATAATTTTAAACTATGTTCTGATTTTAACAAAACGTGTTGAATTCGTAAAGAATTTGTTGGGTCAAAAATCAAAGTTCACATTCAATCAATTTTGCGGGAAGTGTAAGGGAAGTGCAAGAATTTTTTTTTTAGTTTTTCCTTAAATTTTTTTGTATAAATTATAAATGAACTCAAAGGTTAACGGCAAAATTATCTTCAATTTTCTAAACAATCTCGAAATACATTTCCTGTAAAATCCGATTTTTAAATTTAAAAACGAGCTCAAAAAATGATTTTAAGTTTTGGTATTTAAAGATAATTGATATTCAAGTTATAAAAATAAGGATCCGCCGTTAGTGCTAATGAATTTTTTCAGCCACTTGTTATTTTAAATCATTTTTTGAGGGCATTTGTTTTTAAACTATAAAGAAGAGGATCTTATCGAAAATGTATTTCAGCATGCTTAGAGTTCTTACCAGATAAATTTTAAACAATTTTGCTGTTAACTTACGAGTCTTCTATAATCTGCATAGAAATATTTTATTGAAGAACTGATATTAACGTTGTTAAACGGCTTGATCTACCCTAAAATCAAGATTTTAGCAAAAAATAAAATTATACAAGCCTCGAGAGTTAATAGATGTCCACCTTTCTGCCATTCTTTGAGTAAAATCTCCATTAGCCATTTTTAAAAATTGAACCATTTAACAATGGACTGTATTTATTTCCAATGTTCCTAAAAATCACAGAGTAAGGTTTTTTTTAAACTTGCTAGAATACATTTCTGGTAAAATCGATATATAAATTTTTTAAAAAAATAAAGAAGCTTAGAAAATATAAATTCTATATAGACGCTAAGACCATTTCCGGACTGTACATTTTTTTTAAAGAGAGGGTTTAGGTTTCCAGCAGTTTATTTTATTTCCTAAACATGTGATCGGTTCGATATAAGTCGCCATTTGATCTTTAATAAAAATTATTTTTTAATTTTTTATTAACAATGGCCTCTGTGAATGCAGTGGTCACATATGTTTTCGCTAGAAATATTAATAATATTTAGTTTTAGAAATTGCTGGAAGCCATGCTTTAACAAACCACTTTGAAAAAATGTTTCGGTTAGAAATGGCCTAGCACTTGCACATTTAAAAAGACCCCAATGACTTTGATCAAAAAAAAAATGGATTCGTTTAATAAATAATACGCAAAGTATAATTAATACAATTTTTATTTTACTATCAGAGCTTGTGTTCTTCTCTTGATTCTCAAATTTCTCGTTTGGGGCAATATGAACCTTTTGCATGATCATCGTGAAATTTAGAGAAACAAATATAACGTAGAGCGATGGATTGATATACATATTCAAAAATCTACTGACGGAGATAAAAGAAAATTTCGGGAGTTTTTTAATTGAATATTAAAGTTTTTATTCAAAATATTTTTATTACAGGTTTTAATTGCATTATTTTTAAAACAATAATTTTTTAGCGAAATATTTATCGAATGTTCTAATAAATATATTTAACTTTTAAAAATGCAGACGATAAATATTTTATGAAGTATGGTCAGGTTTAGGTCAATATAGAAAAATGGTAAATGTAAGAAAAAACATTAGATAATATTTATTTTTTAAATAAAAAACGAAGAATATGGATAGATGAAGAAAGAAATAAGTCCAATGTCTTTTGTTCCGGGAACATTAGGGAATTAAAAATAAGCTTAAATTAAAAAAATGCAATAATATATTAAAATTAATAGCCTATGAAATGTATATGCCAAAGAAATTCTAAAATTTTGTTCACACAGGTCATTTTGATGGATGCATAACTTAAATTTTGGATATCTATTAAGCGAATTATAAATCTCCTTGATTCGTTAATAAATGTTGTAATTTCCCACATCAAAACTTGAACAAGCATATATTTTTCTGCTTCTACATCATTGATATTAAAACACTATTAAAAAAAATACAATTTCATAATTGTGCTCCCAAAATGGAATTATATGTTTAAAGATTTCTATTTGAATTCTTTGGACTAATATATGAAAACATTGGCTAGAGAAATAATGCCGAATTAAGAATTGTATTGATGTCGAGTATAATGGATAATACGGAATTAAGATAATTAGAAATAATTTTCAAATTTTGAATTCTTAACAATAAAAAAAGATTAAATTTACACTACGTGATGCAAAGAAAAATTTATGAATATATATTATATTACGACAATAATATCCGAATTATTGAGATTTTTTATTTGCAGTTCCTATTTCGCTTTGTAAAAATAGAGTTAAATTTATCTTAGATTTCTCTAAGAGGAAAGAAATCTTAGAAACGTTAAATTTAGTTAATAACTAGGAGTCATTTATCAGCTAAATTCTTATCAATTATCTTAATTCCATATCCATTAAACTCGACATATGCAATTCGTAATTCGGCATTATTCCTCGAGCCAAAGTATTTTTATATATTCGTCCATAAAATTTAAATAGAAATCTTTAAATATATACAGTTCCATTTTGGGAGCACAATTATGAAATTGTATTTTTTTTTAAATAGTGTATATCAATGTTGTAGAAGCAGAATAATATATGCTTATTACTGAAAATTCGCCTTCATTTCTAATGATTCTCTAGATGCAGATCGTCACTAATTAGGATAAATTTGAACAGATATGTCATATATTATTCGGCCAACAAAAAATTATTCAAAATAAATTAAACTCTTATTGGAGGAAAAAATGAACTAAACTTTCAAAATTGACAAATTTAGCAATTTTTACTATGAGAAAATTAAAAAAAAAAGACACTTAATAAATAATTTAAAATAACATTTGTAATTCCGAGATTGTATTTAGATGTAATCATGCCCTTATTAATTTAATCACTATTCTCGCGCACTTATTTTACCTGCACACAGGTCAAATTAGAGTAGTGTTGTTACGGCTTTACGGCTAGCTCAATATTTTAGCCAAAAAATGTTATGCAAGTCTCGAGATAGATGTCCAAACCTATCTACCATCTATATGCAAAATCTACAGGCTTGCGTAATATTTTTGGCTAAAAAATAGGGTTCGTAGTTTAACAACACTAAATTATGTCTAATTTCTTAACTTATTATAGACAATTTAAAAAAAAATTGACAACAATTACTATATACACTAATAATTAATTTCATAATTATTTTTTTTCGGAAGAATATAATTGTTCAGTGGACCCATATATATATTTTATATAATTGGGCTCTAATCAATACAATAATAAGTATTTCAGTCACTTGTTTATCGAAATTGAATCTAAAGAAAGTAAAAAAAAATTCATATAGATGATAATTGGTAAATTAGTAATTAAAAATTTTTTTTTTTAACAGTTCTATACCTGGTATAACATTAGGTAATAATTAACTTTCAGAAAATGTATTTCAATTACTTATATTACTATTAATTATATTTATTTTAAAGTTATATCCAAAAAGATTCTTCTATTCTTCTAAAAAAAAAAATTTCATATAGAAATAATCAATTTATCTTAAATCGATCAGAAAAAACATCTGAATTCTTGAATTGCAATAAAATTTTAAGGAAGAACCAATCCATCATTTTTATTTTAATGTAATGTCAGCGAAATGCTTTATTAAATTTTTACAAAAAAGTATAAGAGTCGGTTATTTTTATTTTATTTGTCATGATTCTCTAATAAGTGGTTGCCCAGGCCTTCCCAGTTTCCCTTAATACGGAATTTACATATTTTTTTTCCAAATTAGACTAATTGGTAAATCAGATATTTCCCGTTCATGTGATGATATTAAAAATTTAACTATCTCCGAGGCGGGAAAAAATTTTCAAAATTATAATGGGTAGGACTGAGCTTGGAACCTCAAAATTAATATTACCTTGCACCTGACTTGGGAATATCTTTTACAAATTATTAAGGGTTGAGCTGGGCTTGATAGACTATTTTAAAATTATAAGATCTTGGATACTTCTTAATAGTGTGAGCTTGAACCTGGCATGACATCTATCGTAAAAAATGAATAAAAATCTCATTCCTCGTCATTTTTGACGGGCTTTCTACTAGTATATATATGTGTTAACTCTCTCCCCTAATAATTTAGTAAATTATAATAATTCATCATCAAAAAATCCAAAAAGTATTATTGCCTTACGGAATAAATCGAACATGCTCCATGTCCATATAAAGTTTAACTGAACTATCGTACTGAAAAATCTATAAAAGTATAATCTCAAACAAATGAGATCGTTGCTACATATAATATATAAATATATACAAAATTTTAATATTTTAATAGTATGCAGCAATTCCAAGCATCAATCCCAACCCTCCAAAAGTTTTATCTTGCACCTCTCATATTTTCCTCATCAAGTTAAAACCATCTTATTTATTTATTTTAAACTGTGTTAAACGTTAAATTCAGTATAATAATAAAATATCCATAACTCCAAGACCTATTACAGTAAAATTATTATTTTTTGGGGGGACATATTTACATGCTTTCAAAATCATTTTTTTTTGTCCACAATAATTTCCGCAAGTTGATTAAGGTTATTTATACGAAAATCGTAAAAACATTAATGAAAATGCGTCTAATAAATATAAAATCTTCTTTAATTTAAATACAATTTATAAATTTTTTAATGATTGATGTTGTGTATCAAAATTTATTTATAAAGAATTTTGATTTTACATATATAACTATTATACATAAATAAAAAAAGCGTTTTACAAATAAATAACTATCTATTCAAAAATAAAAATTACATTAATTGCATTGAGGCGAAGATGTAAGGAATTCCAGCTGGAACTAAATTATAATAGTCCATATGTACTATATATATATGTCTTATTAGCATATAGAATTGGTTAGGAATCGGGATTTCCATTTATTAAATCATTTAATTTTGGCGAAATATTTAAAAAATTCGATTTGAATGGGAAATTTTATCCAGCAATGCATAGCGTAACCAAAATAAGTTTTCGACAACCGTTTATTTTTCTGAACTTTTGATTCTATTCTTTAATTTATAAATAAAAAAAAATACGCAAAATTTCACGACGGAAATGTCAGAAATTTTAAAGGGATTGGTAGTTTACAGAGTCTGGAAGAATAAACGTTTCCCAATTAAACCAGATATTTCGAGTTAAAGAAATCGCCCTCGATAAATGATTAAAAATTTGAGGAGAATTCCGAATACTATATTAAATTCCATATCTTAATATAAAATATATTAACAAACTTCTTTCTCTTTTTAAGTTTCGAAATCCTAAATAAGTTAAAAACTCCCCAAAAAATAAAGGATCTTCATCCAGGACACAAAAGTTAAATTTAAAAACCCGATTAAAAATATATTCTATTCGGGCAAAGCTTAAATATTTTTGTTTTCTTTCAAAAAAAAAATGTGCTATAATTTGTAACTGAGTGCGATTGCGATATACTTTACAAAAAAAATGTATATACACATCTTTGTTATAAATAAAAGAAAAAAAAATTTATTTTTGAAAATATTTTATCATAATATTAGGGGAACGGGTATAGAAATTACAAAACGAGAAAGAATCAACTTTTGATGTAATCATAAAATAAATTCGGATTTGTTGACTTAATCGAACTATTATAGTATATACACATATATACATATGGAAATTATAGTATCTAAATAAATATATAATGCCGAACACAATATCAAAATAAGAAAAAAAATCACTCATCCATGGAGTACACAATTACGAAAATGAGCGCCTGTTGAATTAAATATATATTTCGCTTTTCGTTTTATTTATAGGTTTTGTTCTCGTTTAAATGTTACTATAGACATTCAAAATAATAAATTTTCATATTATTAATACTGAAGAGTTTTTAGATGCTAATTTTTTGCTTTGATGGTCCGAAAAATAGTTTTTTTTTCTATAATACTATTCGTTTTTTATTTTTGGCATTTGATAATTTCGTTAAGAAATTCGATAAAGGAGGCGGTTTCAAATTATATCTAGAACGGCCTTATCTACGAAATTCAAGCTCTCACCAACACGTTCCAACTCCCAAAACTAGAATCTGGGTTATTTTTATTTTAAATGAAATTTGATTAACATATTATATAAAAAATTTTCCATGTATTTTTTTAAAAATGCTCCATCTTGCGGAAATTTATTTGTTACTTTATTTTTCTTATTATATTTTATTATAAAAAATTGTTTTACATATTATATAGAATAGGAGTTGGCTTTGAATAGAAATGATTATCATTTTTTAAAAAATTATTTAGGTTTCCAATTAACAATAAAGCTCTTTTAAATATGTACCTATGCAGTTAAAAGATTTTTTTTTAAACCAAACAAATATACATGTCTCTGCATAATGAATCTTTTTATATTCAACATCTACAAATTATCATAATCCTGGTAATTTTAATTTATCAATTAAATAAATGAATTTTTTTTGGGCTTTAAAATATTTACAAAATTAAATAAATCTAAATGACCTTGTATGCGTGGCAATTTCAATGGACGGAATTCTTTTAATTCAAATATCTTTTACTAATTCAAAATGCAATACTATATCAAAGTAACAATTAATTAATATATAAATTATCTTTTAAAATGAATTATAGCATTAATAAAAGATCTGGATGATTTTTTATGATATCATGAGTAAAAAAATATAATTTTAATTAATATCATTATTTAACATACATATAATTTTCTATTTTAATACAGATATATGTTAATAGCTCGGACTTTATTCTTTCTATTATTTTTTATTCCTGATCACTTTATTATTATATTAGAATAGGATGTGGCTTTGAATCAAAATGCCTGTCATTTTTAAAAAAAATTGTCTAGGTTTCCAATTAACAATAAACCTCTTTAAAGTAAGTGGACCTATGGAGTTAAAAGAGAACTTTTTTTAAATAGCATATGCTAAAACAGGAATTAGGATCCCTTAGTCTTTTCCAAATATTAAATAAACTCATATTTCCTAGGATATAACAACATTTTATTCATTTTGTGAGAAAAGAAAGCTTAAATTTAAAAATAAATTAATTAAAAATATAATATTTGCCAATATTTTTTCCATTATATAAAACATATTTTCCTGTTTTTTATTATATTTTTTAAAATAAATTTTTATGTTTTCATGATTCTCATGGGATTTTTTTTTTAATTTTTCTTGCATTTTGTAATTTATCAATTTATCCATTCTTCCAAAAAAAAAACAAAAAAAATACAACTTTTACATGAATTTTAAATTTAGGTCATCTTATATTATAAAATGAAATTAGTAACCAATTTTGGTCAAGAGGGCATAAAAATGTGATATAAATATCAAACAATGGGGGGTTTAAGAATGTAAGGCTTAATTATAGCTGGCGAAAAGAATGAAATTAATTCGTTTAACGACCATAATAAATTTAGCATTTAAGCGTATTTGAAACAACAAAAAAAGGACTATTTTAACGATAAAATTCGTAAATAATTTGGTGAAACTAGGGGACGGAGTTATATATTGGATTAAAAAAAATTTCGGTAAATACTTTTTTTCTGTTTAAGGAAATCAAATCATTTTTACTACTTCTAACTTAAACATACTACCCGCTACAAAATTTGTAGAAAGAAGAAAAAAAAATGTGATTCTTGTATAATTCGTATCATTTCCTCATGTGAGATAATGAAAGAAGTATAGAGAAAAAATAAAGGTTAGAAAACAAAGAAATTACCTCATTTTCACCTACGCATAACAGCGGAGCGAGGATGTAAAGAGTCCGCTGAGGATCAACGTTCCAATAACGACCGATTACAAATATACAACCCTTTTGCCAGCCCTTTTAACGTACAATATGGTAAGTAGTTTTTCAAAAATTAGATTTAATAATTTTATTTTAATATGATATGAATAAAGTGTATAAAATTGTATTTTTGAAAATAAATAAATTTAAAAAAATAGATACAAATTCGAAACTATATTTTTTTTTAAGGGGCGACGTTTATAGCAAGCGCGTATCGCTCAAGCGAGGCGAAACGTGTCGCTGGGGGAATTTTTCAAAAGGCAAGTAAAATAATAGCTAAAATGTATACTGACTTTGCGATGAAATGAATGAATTACATGGCAATAGAAACAAATGTTGACTAATATTTGCTAGCGTTAAAACACCCCAGATAAGAGTGCTGTAAATTTGGGTTAATGAAACCCCCATCTTAAAACTATTAGTTAAATTAAACTAAATTTATTGAAAAATATTAGAACCTTTATAAGATATTACATTTTTTATTAATAAAATAAGTGACTACGGTTGCGAATTTTGAAATCACGTATAGTTGTTATGAAACAAAATCATTTTATTATACCATAAAATTTTTCGAAGCTTATTTAAAATCCTAACCCCCAAAAAATATTTTTAAAAAAAGAAAGAGGATAATAAAAAAAACAATAAAAAAAGAAGAAAAAAAATGAATAATACAAATGGAAAGAAATACGTCAATTGTTATATAATAAGTGGCCAATAAATACTTATTTTCTATTATTATATAAGTATACTATTATAAATATATCATATTTGTTAGCATAATTTGATTGATCCAACTAGCCCTGATTCTACTAGCCCCTAGTTACTAATATAATTATACTATAAAAAATTATTTTAATATTATTTTTTAAAAAAGATGTAAGGTTATCCAAGGGAGGAGTGGATACTTTAAAAGTTAGATCGACAGCTTTTTAGGTAAATCCCTTATCTTAGATAAAACCCTTCTTTTGGATATCTGCTGCCCAGTTATGTTTTTCTTAGGGTTTTGCTTAATTGAAAAATCTTCTTCCCCAAAGATTCCCAATATGTTGGTTAGTAAATATGGGCATGAGAATATTGTATTTTGAAGTTTGAAGTAATTGTTTCTTTTTAAAGTTTCACTGTTCAAAACTTTCTCATGTCCACGTCTAAACTTTAAAATAATAAATACTCATACCTTTAAAATTTAAAATTTCATATTTGAAAGAAGGCAGGAAAGAAAGAAAGAAAGAAAGAAAGAAAGAAAGAAAGAAAGAAAGAAAGAAAGAAAGAAAGAAAGAAAGAAAGAAAGAAAGAAAGAAAATATTGAAACAATAGAAATATAGAAAATAATGAAAAGAAAGAAAAGAAATGAAATAAAGAAAATAAAGAAAAAAAAGTAAAAATAAAATATAGAAGCAAAAGAAATGTCTCATTTATCAAAGACCAATAAAAGAATTTTTTCGTCTAAATGTATAGGATATTTATTAGAATCATCGCCTTCTAGTGTAATATAAAAAATTCTAAGGTTTAAAGGACATTATTGTCAAAAATGATGACCCTGAAATTCAAATATTCAATTTGTGAAGTAAAGATTTAAAGTATTATAAAAATCATGGAAGATTATTCAATGGAAGAGAGAAAACTTAGATGGTTATAGCGAATAATGGCGGTAAATAGTCTTTGCCTTAAGAAAAGGGGTTTCTTAGGCTGATCGGAATCTATTCCCCAATTCTTAGAAAAAGCATTGAGCTTTGCTACCGAAGGTGATGAGAATGGAGCAGGCGATGGGAATAAATGAGTAAGAGGGATCTAGGAACTGTATTTGGTGGTTTTTCTGATTTCAGCAGGGGCGAGAACATTGATGTGTTTTATAAAAAGTTTTCTCATCTTCAAACAATAGGTTGGACACGAATTGTGCCCAACAAATTGGGGCATTATGTTTTAAGGGTTGAAAAGCATTCAAATATATTAATCCATCTCGAAAATTAAAATTCTTATTTATTCGAATATATAAAAAATATTTTTTTTTTTTAAATTCAAAAAATATTTCCATTTAAAAAAGAATTTTTAAAATCATTATAGCAGATATTTATTAAAAACAATTTAAAATATATTGTTAGATCAATAAATTCCAATTTGGAATGATTATAAATTTAGTCTAGCTACATCTTTTAGTATTTTAAATATTTATTTTATCTGTCAAGAGACGATTTAGATACTAATCTTTCGTTAATTGAAGGAATATATATCGATAAATAATACTAGTTATAATAATAATCAAATATTCATATAATTCGAGGGGAAAATAAAAATCATATTAATTCTTTCAATACTATGGTGATAAAATGACAAATCTATATAACTCCATCTATTTTCTTTATTTTTATTTAATACTTGTATATTAGATAGAACTAACTTTAAACTTTATCAAATATTAATTTATTTTGTGTAGAATAATTATGACGAGGATAATTATAACTTATAAAAATTTTATATAAAAAAGGCTCACTCTTTTTAAATTTCAAATATTATATTTTGTAAAAAAATATTCATTTTTGGTAACACATTATAATTTTGATCTTTATTCTTCAATTTAAACAAAATTTATAACATATAAAATACAAATATGTTAATTTTGACACGCAAAACATTTATCATACAACATTAATATGCTCCAAACTTTTCCCTATCAAAATCTGCTCAAATCATAGTAAATGTTAAAATTAATTTTTAAAAATATAAGCTGATAAAAATAGAAATCCATCAAAAATTTCTTTATGTTTTCTTTTCAATATATCTCATTTAAAATACAATATATTGAAATTTCTTTTTATTAAATTTTATATTTAAAATTATATAAAAATTTTTTTTAAAGAAATTACGAATTTACTCTGGTGGGGTTTTACAGACCCCAATTAGTCACAAAATATATATATATTTAAAACTCAATCAAAATAAATGAAATTTGGAATATAGATTCTCAGATATATTTAATACAACTAATGAAATTTTCCAGTTGTTTTTATGTAATATCATTATAGCATGACTGGGGTACTATAAATCCCACCATAATATTGAAGAACACAATCCTCCGTACGCCTGGCGGGGTGTATAGAAGGCCGAATCCCAACTCTGATAAAGGGTATACCCTGGCAGGAAAACCAATCACATGCAATTCTAGGTTGCATTCTATATAGGAAGCAACTGCAATAACAACACATTACTTAAAAATTAATTTATATACTATTAATTATACTGTGAATAAGAAATTGCAGATATTAAGAAAGGGTGTTTTTTAAAAAATAATTTTCCTAATTTTCTTCCTTCACTAAACAATTATAAATTTATCGAATCCAATAGAATATTTTGAAATATAATTCTGATTAATTAGAACTTTGCAGCTATTTTTTAATTATTGAAATGCGGAAAGAGGACAGAAAGTTATGTCAAAATTATCAAATGAATTAAGTTAATATATAAAAAGTTTATATCGATGTGCATTATAAATAAATAATAATTGTATTGGGAAGCATATAAAAAAATATGGTAAGAATTTCCATGAAACTTATTTTTCTTCAGATATATCATATTCGTTATTTCAGGTTTTATCTGTTCCGATAAAGGAACAACATTTTTTCTAGAAAAATTAATTTTAATGAGGTTCCCTTTTATTGTTTGCACAACAATTTAAAAAAATCTTTAAAACAAAATGAACCAGAAAAATTTTTAAAAAAAATTTGAAAAAAAAATAACTTAGCAAAATTATATATAATTTTTTAAAAATAATCTGAGTTAATCGGTATTCTAGATTTAGTATTTTATGAAAAAAATTCCAAGTTATTTCAGAATAATTGTTAAAATTTAAATTTATCTTTAATAAAATAAAGCACATTTTTAAAATTTATTTGGGAGAGGGGGGGGGGGGTGTGTAAACGTAACCAAAACGCCCCCCTTCCCAATACTTACAACGTGAGAAGAAGGATAAAATTGTTTTGTTTATTTAAAATGTAGTCACTCTAAAGTAATCGAAGTTAAGGTTTTCTAGGATATAAATTCTCGATCGCGATATTGTCGTCACTCGAGGAAAAAAAATCGTAGAATTGGTTTCAAGATATTACCTTATCTATAAAATTCCTTCACTATAAACAATTATCGTAAAAGATTGGCGAAAAAGTGTTTCGAGATAAGAGTATCGATAAATTGACATTATGCGTCATTTATTGTGAGGGAGGCGGGATTTACCCTTCTGTACTTTCCTTTGGCTAGATATGCCGATGCTACTTGTATTAAGTAGTGTTTAAATAATACATTTAATTTCTTTAATCTCTTTATAGATGGGGTCGGGGTATTAAATGTTCGTAAGAAAATTGATTGGAAAAATGTATTAGGTTAAAACTTATTGTGGAGAAATTTTTAATATTTGGTTTGATATTTGGTGCCTTACCTATTAATTCTTCAATCAAAATTCTCCAATCACCAAAGAAATGATCAAATAACAATTTAAATATAAATCTTGAAGCGTGAAGGCAGCCAAACTTTTAGAAGCAATAACTTTAAAAGATAAAAAGATTTAGCGCGTATTTTATATATTTTTATATTCATATAAACTTAAATGTATCAAAATATTTAAAATATTATTTCTATATAAAATAATTTAATATCAAAAATTATTATTTTTTATATATTATATTATATTATATTAAAATATTTGTTTGGGCACATATTGAACTCTGACCCTTTACATAACACAAATTTATTTAGTGAAAAGCGAAAGTCTAATGGTATAATGATATAAAATAGGTTATTTAGCAACGAATATTATGATAAAAAATAGAAGAAATTTAACATTTGAGCTGGTAGAAATTTATATAGTAAAAAAAAATACAAGTAGGTGTGATGGTATAATTGTAAATAAATATTTTTTAAAAAACATTATAAAATTGAAATCAACCTTTGACCTATCAAAGTTCATAAATTATCTAAAATCAGTTTATAATTTAAATTAAAAAAAATTTTTAATAAATAATTTTATTAAATTTAAAAAATAAAATTTCTAATTTTTTTTATTAAATTACAAAAAAATAAAATAAAATATAATGAATAAATTTTTTTACATTTCTATCAGGTCTCATTGTAATCTTAGCATGTACTCAAAGTAAAAATTATTACATTAGAAAACATTTTTTTCAAAAATATACATTTTATTCATTAGATGTGGAAGCGAATCCAAGTATATAATTTGTTCTTTCATTTATAGAAAATTAGAATAAAGATATGTATATAGCTAGGCACTACCCCGCTGTCTAAAATATTTTTAACCGTCATTTATTTTAAACTTAAAATAATAACTATTTAGGAGGCTCCCAAAATTATAATGCTCTTGTTTTTAATTTTAGACATTTTTTAAAAGTTTTAATACTTAAATGAATCAATAATTTAATGAATGGAAATCCTATCGCTTAATAATATTCTTATATTTGTATATTCTTTTATATTTTATAATAGTAATAAATAATAATTCTACCGCTCGGAATCAAAGTATTTTCATATTAATGATATATAAATATCGTAAAGTTACTTCTGCTAAAAGATCTTTTTAAAGATTTGTAGTAATACAATTTATGGATATTCCCTGTTTAAAATAACACCCTCCTAATTTTAATTTTTTTTAATATATTTATTTTCTATTACAGAATCGTCATTTTATAATCTACAATCTTTATAACTATTTCATGAATGTAATAGAATTTTAGTTTTCAATATTTATTCATTAAAATAAAAAGATCACTGATAAAATTTATTTAATATTCTTTTTTATATATTATATGCATATTATTTAGCTGTAGCGGTAATTTGTCAATATGATTCGAGTAAGGAATATTTAATTTACAGAGTTTGATGTAAAATAAAAATGAATTATTTTAGATGGCCACCTCCTGTGCGACAAGAAAAGTAATTTTATTGTATATAAATATAAAATTTTAACTCCATTCGATATAATATTTATTTATAGACGACGAAGGTGTTACAACGGGTAAAAAATTCTTAGGTCACTTTAAAAATTAGATTTACTTTTACTAAGTAAAAGTGTATTAAGATGCATATGTATAATTGTATCTTAAAAAAATTATTGTTTATGGAAATTAATATATTATATATCCTTTTGAAATTTTATAGAAAGAGTTAATAGCAGTAAGCCAGTTAGATCTTTATAAGAATTTTTGTATTAAACCGTAAATATATTTTATAGCCTTTAAAATTGTAGCTAAATATTATATCAGAGGTATATTATGATTTTTAACATTTCATTTTCATATTCACTTCTGCCTAAAATTAAAGTCCAAAATATCTTCATAATAAGTAAATTTAAGAAAAGATAAAATATTTTTGTTAAATAATGATAAATAAATTTAATAGAAGTGGGAATTCAAAACGTGACTCTAAACATAGGTATAAAATATTTTTACGAAATAATGATAAAATTGAATTTTATTAAAAGTGGGAACCCAAAATGTGACTCTTATCATAGGTGCAAAAAATTTAAATTAATTAATGTATATTATATTTTATAATATAGTAAAGATGATAAATCTAGAAGTATACATATATTTCAGTTATACATTTAGAGATTATTGCTAAATCCAATTTCAATCTATATTTAGTATTAATTTTTATAATGTCTAATATTATAGTGAGGAAGTCCTGCACTCAATGTTGTGCACTGGAATTATTTTCAATTAATTTGAAGAGATTTAAATAAAATAATATTCTATTTATCCTTCTTTCACTTGCTATGTATGGTTATAAAAATATATTTTAAACTATATTTTTCGGATCCACATTTAATTTTCTAACATTATTTAAATATAATGTGCCATGTTTTACATAATATAACAATAAATGAAATATCAGGTATAATCAAAGAAATAAATATCTGTTAATTTAATAAAAATTTAAAAAATATAATTAAAGATATTGGAGGGCTAACAAATAGGTAAATCTTTATTAATTTTTTAATATTATAATCGTATAATTTTAAAAAATATAAGCCTATAAAATAGATTGTACAATTATTAATCGTATTATCAAAAAGAAATCAAATTTCTATATTTTTGCCTAATAAAATAAAAAATTCCACAATGGCGTATGCAAAAACCAAAAAAAAAATTTTTAATTACTATTACTATTGTGTATTAATAAATTTAAAAAATTAAGCTCAGTATATATAACACAAATTAAAGATTATCCTAACTCTTATGAGAATTGTATTGGGGTAACGTGGTTTTATGCAGTCTTCAGGAGATATGTTCAATGGTTCTATCAGGTTGTTGGTTACTCTGATCTGTAGGTAGTTGAATTGAGACTGAGATTAAACAATGTCATAGAAAATTATGGCTCATTATTGCTCATCTGAAAAGAAGTTAACCCAGCACAACTAATAGTGACTCTAACTATTCGCTCCCTCTTATTAACATTCGAGCTTATTAAAAATGATTATTATAATTATGATATAATTATATATATTTTATTATAACAGTTACAATGTGTTAAATTAAATCTAGAAGTAAATGGCACCCTAATAATGTATATAGGTAATCATATTTAGATCAATTATAAATATTTGATAGCTTTATAAAGTGAGTTATAATTATTTATTGGCATATATTTTATAAGAGATATTATATAAATATGGTTATATGCGCCATAGGTGCCCTTCAGCTTTAAATATTTATATTTTGTCTCTCATTATAATACCATTTAGATTAGGCGCGGGTAGAAGGTGGGTTCTGTTCCCATTTTTTACATCAGTGTTACGCAGCAAATAACAATTTTTTTTTAAAAAAATTAATATTTATGTATTATTATATAGTATGTATTTGTTTAAAAATGAATACTTAAAATTTAAATAAATAATAATTATAATATTAATCATCATTTATTATTCATTATTTATATATTTTTTAAATAATTAATGTTTAATATACCTATAATATTGCAATAACACATTCTACGCAATAAAACCTACAAATAGTTATGTTTGAAGCTACTTTGGAAATATAAAATTGAAAAAGGATGAATAGCTACTAATCACCAGTTTTTATTTTTATCCCTGATTCAAATTGAAAAAAAAATTGATTATGAGAAGCCTAAAAAAACATAAGTATTTTCCCATTAAAATATAAATTGACAACTAAAATAAATATTTAATGGCTCTAACAATTTATATAATATATTTCAGAAAAACCAAGCAATCGTGTATAACATTTAAGAGGAATGTAATTTAAAAGAATAATTTTAATGGTAACAGATACAGACAGCCTTTGATGCTAAAAGAAGTATCAGATTAAGATACGATTTTGCTCTGGATATGATCTCCAAAATTTATTAAATATAGATGGTCTCAAAAAATTCTATTAATTGACAATTTTTTAAGGAAAATTAGGAATTATATTATTACTAGAATATCCTATGTATAAATTATCATGCATCAAGATTTCAAAAGTTAAAAATTAACTCACATTGCCTTAATTCTATTACCATAAAATCGATTCACATCAATTCATAATATTTCCATTACTTCCTGAACAATATGCTTGTTATACACAAATTTTTGTTCAAATGCGGAATGTCATGACTAATAATGAATTTAATAGATAACATTAGACTAACTTATTTTCCCATTAACATTGAGCAATATATCTAGAAATTATATTTTCAATTTATGTTCTATTTATGCCTAAATATTTGACCGGCACGTGTAAACAGGCAATTCATATATATTTCATCATGTATGTAATATTAAAATTATATAAGGTATAAAAGATAGATATTGTATATTTGAATATAAGCTGGAATTTTTTATAGAGCACCAATTTTAACTTTCAAAATAGTAAATTTGTTGAACTTTTAAATTTTATTTTTCCAAAATTGGCATTTAGATAAAGGGTAATCGTGCACTTTTAATTGCAATACATGGAATGGCAAAAATTTAATTGCCAACCCTATAAGTTTTTTATATATCGGTGAATAGGTCCAATTAGAGCTAATTTTGTCAACTATTATTCTCCGTCTTAGTAGTATTAATAAAATAAATTAAATCTTGTTCCTTTAGAAAGAATAGAAATGTTTCGTGGAATAGGTTTATTTATATATAATAGGAACTAACTAATTCATTCAATAATATTATAATTGATAAGTTTCCCCGTCTATCGAAATTGTTTTCTAATGGAAGTAAAAATTATATAGGTATAATTGTTCAATTAGCATTATAACAATTATAACGTTAACAGTTCAGCCATACCTTCTACAATATATCGTATATATGCTAATAAATTATATTTATCTTCTGATATAGACTTACTTTAAAATTGGAATTTATTTTTATTTTAAAATAAATATTGAATCATTTGTGTTTTTTTTTGAATTGTATAAAATTTTACTAGAAAGAAACAATTCGAGAAAAAATTTTTAAATATATTACATACGATTTTCAATTTGGGTATGGGCTCTTTTTTTTCCCCGCTCTTTTTTTTATTAAGCCTATAGAGGTTTAAGCAACATTTTTCAAACCGGTGTGCGTACAAGTACGTATGGTTTGCCCACAAAAGTTTAGAAGGATTTTTTTTATATTTCCAAATTAATTTAGTTTCAATTAGATGGATATAAGACCTAACATAGTTCTATTTGAACTTTCAACGTCATATAACAAAAACGCTGTTTGTTTTTTAAAAAAAATCGCGGCGACTAGCTTTTGCGACTCAAATCGCGCGATCGATAACTATAAATGCGATTACTGTATTTTGTATTTATCGCGGCTAAATCGCAATCGCGCCATTATCAATTCAAGGTCACGTGTGTTTTTTTAAACTAAATCAATCAAAGTTTGTTCGTTTTTTACATTGATAAATATTTTTTATAGCAACTTTTTTTTGATCACTTATTTCACATTAAAATTTATAATCATAAATACATTATGATTACAAAGGAATGGATTTGAAAATGAAAAAAAATATTCATTATCTTTAAACTTGGATAATATTAATAAAATTAATTTTATTTGATAAAGTGGCAAGAATAGATATGTGGGAGAAATATTGACTCATTAAACTTCGATATTTATTATATTCATTAATATTGGGGTTTGAATTTATTACCCTTACAATGATAATCATGTAAATTAAAATTTTACCTTATAATGATAAGATTTGGGTTTACATTAGTTTTAAACCTTTTATTAAAATATTTTATATCGATTAATCATATGTTGGGCTTTTTATTATTTGATCATATACACAATACAAAATTTTATTGGAAATGATTATTTTATCAATAATAAATTTAACAACTATTTAAATCTATTTTAAAACAAATTCCTACCAACTTGGAATAACGACTTGTTAAAGTAAAGTAGAAAGACAGTTAATACTCTTTCATAGTAAATTAGATTTCTTATTTGTAATATAACTAACAGCATATAACATAATTTTCGACCAATATGTTATGTCAAAGCAACAGCTCGCTTTAGGGACAATTAAATCATTTATATATTTAATCTCAAAAGCTCTATCTAAAATGCCCGCCACGGCAAGGTACAAGCCTTGATTTATTTAAATTAACTTATCTTTAAGGGTACCTATAAATAAGATCTATCAACAGGATTATGGTTAAGTTAAGATTAGTGTTTTGGTTAGGTTTTTTATTCCTATTCTTATTATAAATATAAATTCATTAATTTTTATGATGAATAATAAATGTATACTATGACTAGGAGGTTACTCAACTAGATTTAATATAGTTTATGTTGAAGATGAGAATTTAATAGAAGTAACCTCTCTATATATATTTATTATTTCCTTCTCTATCAAAGTTATAGATATAGGCCGTATAGTTTATTACATAAATTGTAACAGTCATCTTCAAGTGATTTTTTTTCTTTTTATAAAATATATATATCACTTTTTTTCTCAAAATGGATATTTGATTGATCTAACTAGCCCTGATTCTACTAGCCCCTAGTTACTAATATAATTATATTATAAAAAAAACCATGCAAATATTTTTTTTTTAAAAAGGTGTCAGGTTATCCAAGGGTAGAGTAGATGTTTAAAAGGTTAGATAGACAGCTTTCTAAAGAGAATCCTTGTCTTAGATAAAACCCTTCGTTTAGGTATCTGGTGTCTACAGTTATTTTCTTCTTAGGCTTTTTATTAATTGGAAACCCTCATCCCATAAGATTTCCAAGGTATTGATGTGTTTCTTTTTAATTCAGTGTGGGGTAGGGTATATATACTATTTTTTTTGCTATTCTTTACTTTGCCAAAGTTTAAAAAATTATTAAAAACAACTTATTTTTATCAAAAATCTGTTATTTTACAGAATCCGTTTATGTTTCACCCCAAAATTTAAATTATTTTAACTCTTGTTTGCATAGATGATATAGTGTTTTATTTTTAGCCAATTTTTTCCCTAATTATTTTGATTAAAAAATATTTGTATAAAAATTTGGGTTATTTTTAATAAATACTTTTTGATTATCTTTTAGTAAACTAGAAATTATTAAAATGCTTTAATTTCAATATGAATCAATATATTTTGATAATTAATTATATTGTTTAAATATTTTTTTTAAAAATTTGGAAATAGAAATTGCCGATTTTTGGATTTTTTAAAAATGATTTTTGAATCTTTAATAAATAACTCATATAACTTTGTTATGGGAACAAAAATAATTAACATGTTAGATTGAATTAGCTAGTATAAAACTTAATATAATATTGATTAATGGAAATAATGAAATGAATCTTTTAAGATATATACCTTTTTCAAAGCTGTCACGAACCCTTGTGTTCGGAGGAGACAGGGGGCTAAATGATAGATGATATAAAAAGTTTGTTTTTATTCGACTGTAATATGTATTTATGCTCATTTAAAAGCAGGGATTTGTATACAAATGATATTACCAAAAAATATTTTTCGAACTTTGCAATTTCCTTTTTAGATATATCGCAGTTCACAAGATATAAAGTTTTTTTTACAATTATTACAAAAAATCTCAACAATCAATCTTTAAGCTTTCATTACAATTTTAAAAATTATATGTTAAGAAATGTTTCATAACAATTTTATACTCAGCTATAAATAACCAAACCTTTCTCATGTCCACGTCTAAACGTTAAAATAATAAATACTCATACCTTCAAAATTTAAACTTTCATGTTCATAGATATTAATTCCTTAGGAATTTTTGGAAAAGAAAGAAAGAAAGAAATATGTTTAAAAAAATGGAAAATAAAAAGCAGATAAAATGTTGTACAATGGAAATACATAAAATAAAAGAAAAGAAATAATACAAAATAAAGTAAAAAAGAAATTTAGAAGAAAAAGAAATATCTCGTTTATCAAAGCATAAAAAGGATTTTTTTTTCGTTTATGTGTAAATGATATTTCTAGGGAACTAGCAGTGGCGTAGCCAGGAATTTTCCTTAGAGGGGGTCCATACATATTTAAGACTGGGAGGCTTCGCCTTCCAGTCCCCCCTCCCGGCCTTCGGCCGGGTTTATCTTAAAAATCATAACAATATCTTCGATATTATATAATAAATATAGTTAATGCATCAATAATATATTATTATTATTTAGTAGATTATCTCAATAATTTTATTATAATACTATCCAGAATAATTTTAATAGTAATATATTATCCTTCCACGAACATCAAAAATAGAAAAATATAAATATTCATGGTATTTATTTGATATAAAGTAACTTTTAAGTCTTTTGAACGTATAATCTAAAAAAAAATTTTGCTCTGGGAGGGGTCCAAACCCGAAAACCACCCCCATAGCTACGCCAACTGAACTAGATACTTTAGATTTAAAGGCGATCCACATTATTTTTAAAAATGATAAACGCTAGAATTCCAATATTAAACTTCTATTTTGTTGTATATTAAAAAAATGAATTTTATAAAAATATCAATTTAGAAAATAATTCTAATCAAAATGATTTTTATGGCATATATAGAATCAATGTATAATCAACTGGAACATCAATTTATCCCAACTCCATCTTTAAGCATCTTAAAAACTATTTGGCAGTCCACTAAACATTTCGTTATAACTATCATTAAATTAAAATACCTTTAGTTTATTTTTTAAATATTTTAAAGTATGTAGATCTAAACCATTAAAGAATTCAAGAAAAAGGATGAGGCATTTTAAAAAAAGAATGTCTTAAAAGGGAAATTAGTAAATAGAAGCTATGAATGAGAAGGAAAGAAAGTATAAGGAAGTTTGGCTGATTATTCATTTGAGGAGATATTTATATAGTCAGAGCGAATGGCGGTAACGAGTCTTTGCCGTAAGAAAAGAGATTTTTTAGGCTATTCGGGTTTTCGAATCCATCCTCCAATTCTTTAAAAAATTATTGAACTTTGCTGCCGAAGATAATGAGAATGGATCGGGCTATGGGAATAAATGAGTAAGGGGGATCTATGGAACTGTATTTGGTGGTTCATCGACTTTTTTTAAATTAAGATACTTTTTAATATAAAAATCTATATTTGACATCTACTTCGTAATTAACTTATATTTTTTATAGCATATTATAGGTGTAATACGTGTATGAAAAATATAAATTAAATTATTTTGGACTTTAGGCAAAATACAATTTTTATTCAAATACTATTATTAGAAATTATATAAAAGAAACTGCCGGCATCTCCTACCTGATAAAGTGTAAAGATATATTGAAATATATGGAGATACTACAATGGTTTTCTCATCTTAATACAAGTACTACAATTTTTTGGATAAAATCCGTGTACATAAAACTAATGGTTTTTTCTAATATGAATGAAATAAAAAATATAAGGCAAGGGCCTTATGTTTTAAGGGTTTTCAAGTATTCAAATATATAAATCCATCTATAAAATAGTAGTCGATAGAATTCCAGTATAGGTATACTAAAATTCTAATTTATTTGTATATAAAAAAAAAATTTTTTAATTCAAAAAATATTTCCATTTTAAAAAGAATTTTTTAATTCAAAAAATATTTCCATTTTAAAAAGAATTTTTAAAATCATAAAGAATGGCAGATAATTATTAAAAAATTTTTATATAAATGGTTAGATCAATACCAAATTAAAACGATTATGAATTAGTCTAGCCACATTTTTTAGCATTTTAAATATAATTTATCTGTGAAGCGACTTTGATTTAGGTTAGAACTAGATGCTAATCTCCGCATTAATTGAGATGAAGGAAAATATAGCAATAAATAATACTCGTTTTAATAATAATTTTATAATTCGAGGGAAAATAAAAATCATATTAACCCCATCATGGTCAAAAATATTTAGTTTTCTTATCTTATTTCTATGACACATACTACATCTTTCACTTTAGAGAATAATATAACAATTTTGCTCGATTCATTTTGTAAGGATATTATTATGTTTGCTATATTGTGTGAATCAATTTTTGTTATGTAAAAAATTGTTAAGGGCCATCGATTTGACTATTAAATAACTTTTTGTTATTTGATCAACCATGTACACCCCCCCCCCCCCCTTTAGTCATTTTTTAATATGTTGGAAAGATGAAAACATTCCTTTCTTTGGAATAGGATAATGTTAGTTTTTGATATTCACTTATATATAAAAAATGATATTATAGTGCAAGCTGCATTGCAAGCGCAAATAATGCATTTCAAAGGGCCTCGTGCAAATTTGTAAATTACTGTTTGGCGTTAGCGACCATTTAAAAAAAACGAAAATAGGTTTGCTTTTTTAATACATTTATTTATTCTTCGTTTAGTAATAATATATACAATGTAAAATAAATAACTTACTTATATCCTAAAAAAGAATTTTTAAAGTAAGAGCATACGATAAAACAAATCCTTTTTTTTTAGAATTTATTTAAAATTTTGAATCGAAGATATTAATAAAAAGGTAACCTGAATTTAATAATTAAAAAATTACCGCAAAACGTAAACGCTCAATTTGTGTGCACTATTACATTTTAAATAATTTTATTATATTTACTATCAAACTCTGCTAAAATCATAGTAAATGAAAAAATTAATTTTAAAAATGTCATCTGATAAAAATAGAAATAAAATAGCTTAACCAGAAATTTATTCATGTTTTCTTTCAATAATTATCTCATTTTAAATACAATATTTTTAAATTTCGTTGTTAAATTTTATAATATAGCAGTATAAATTTATAAATAAATTTTTTAAAGAAATTACTTTACTCTGGTGGGGTCTCACATACCTTAATTAGTCACAAGATGCTTATATATATATATTAAAAACTCAGCCAAAATAAATAAAATTTGAATACAGATTCTAATATATATTTAATGAAACTACTAAAAATTTCAGTTGTTTTTAATATCAATTATAGCATGACCGGGGTACTATAAACCCCCACAGAATATTGGAGGGTTAACACAATTCTTCCTAGTCTGTAGTATAGGAACGCAGGATGTAAGGCCTGCATCCATAACACTGATAGAAGGAAAAGAAACAATTACCTTACCATGGTAAGGAAAACCAATCGTATGAAATTAAAGGTTTGCATTCTATATAGAGTTTTGAGCGATTAAGCTTAAAAGTGTTTTAATTATTCTAATAGGAACAACTGCACTAACAACATATTGCTTAAAAATTAAGTTATATACTATTAATTATACTATAATTAAGAAATTTCAGCTACTGGTAATAACTGGCTTTCTGTTTTACTTTACCTTAGAATACAAAATATTAATAAAGAAAATTATTGGTAAAGAATTTTTTTAAAAATATGTTTATTAATTCCAGTCAAACTTTGTATTGATAAAAATAATCATTTCCCATTATATTTGTATTGTATATATGATAAATAATAAATGCTAAACAAAGGATTTATCAATATAAAATTAAGATTTATATAATTATTGGTATATGATTAATAAATGTAAAACCCAAAGTCCAATCAATATAAAGTAAAATTTTAATCCCATTTTTATCATATAGGAATTAAAAACCCAAGATCAATCAATACAAATATCGAAGTTTTATAAATGAATATTCAACTACATTTATTGAGTATTTATACTTGTACCTTTATTAAATACAATTAAATACAATTAATTTCATTAATAATATTATATGTTCAAGTTTAAAATAATGTGTTTCATTCATTTTTAAATCAATCCTTTTAATCGTAATAACAGTTGTTAGATCAAACAATTACGTTAGTTTAACTTAAATAACCTGCACTATTAAGCATATTAATATAGTATTTATTGGCAATATTTTTGCTCATAATTTAAATGTGCTATAATAGATCTAAAAATTCTGGAAAAAATATTCCTCTCTAATTGATTAAGTTAAAATTTTATAAAAACACTTCCTTGAAATTTCATCTAATATATTTAATTTTTTTTAAAGATTGATTCTTATTCTTCCTTATTATATTTTATGCAATTCAAAAAATCAAAGGATTCCTCAGTTTTAAAATAAAAAATGGGTATTAATCTTATAAATCATTGCATACATTTTCTATATTAAAAGTTATTTTTTATAAATTGGATACCATATATTGTAGAAGGTATTCTTTTCCTGTTAAAGTAATAAATTTCATTAATGCGAATAGATCAATTTTATCTAAATAATATTTTTTTTTACTTTCAGAAGATATAATTTCTATATATGAGGAGACTTACCAAAATAGTAATATAGAATTGATTACTGAATATTAAATAAATAATATACCTATACCACGAAATATTTCTACTCTTCCTATAAAAAGAAAATATTTTGAAAAAATTAAAATTTTTAGTAAGATCGTGAATAATAGTTAACGAAATTAGTGTAATTGGATCTATTCACTGATAAAAGAAAGTATTTTTATCACAAAGACTCAAAGGTACATTATAACCCATATCTAATTACAATTTCGAAAAAGTTAGATTTTTTAAATTTATAAAAAAGCTTCAACAAAAAATACTTTTGTATAAAATTTAAAATATTTATTTAGCGCTTTCAATTTTTAAAATTCTTATTTTATTGCAAAGTATCTACCCTCTAAATTTCAGATAATTTTAAAAAAATGTTACACTTATTAATTAAGCAATATATGTGATATCTTTATTGTACAAATTGCTAATAATATAAATTCAACATAATAATAGAACATAAGTTTTATTGTTTTACTATGAATATTGCAAAATTTTATTTTTGAGAGCATAGAACAAATGTATATTTTTCAACTTCTACATAAATGTTCTTGTGGTCAGCAAGTAATTCCGAATTATAAATTGTATTAGAGTTTATGATAATTGAATTAGAGCAATCGGAAATAATTTTCAACTTTTGGAATCTTGGATGCATAATATATAAATAAAAATAGGATAATAAATAAACTAAATAAAGATCTGTAAAGCAAAATATATGGGCAAAGTTTTATAAGCATTCATTCTTTCACGAGCATAATATCCAAATTATTAAGATTTTTATTTGCAGTTTTATCATGATGATTAACGTTTTCCTTTTTCAAAATTAGACTTTTAAAGTAACTCTAAACGTAACTGTTTTTATTTATAATTATATTAATTAATATTTTAAAATTATTTAAAAAATATGTATAATGTATCACTAAATGATGTCCGATATTTTAAAAAAAAATTCATCTTATAACTAATATACTATATAAAAATATTTACTATATATTTCATAATACTTAGATATTTCAAATTTTTATTTTCAGCGAAACACCTATATTAAAAAAATTAAGATGGAATCTCGCCCCCATGCCTGCAAGACTCATAGGGGCGGCGTTGTGAATATTTTTTTTTAAACGGAGGCGTAAACCTAAGGCGCATATAATCATATTCATATTAAATCATTTATAAAATATATACCAGTAAATAATTATGATTGTATTTTTTAAAACTAACAAAGTATTTTTAATTGATCTAAGCATGATTACCTATATACAATATTAGCGTGCCATTTACATCTAGATTTAATTAATAACATATTTCAATTATTACAAATAATAAAAATATTCATAAGAAATTATTTCAATTAAGCTCAAGTGTCAATAAGGGGCCCTAAAGAGACACTATTTGGGTAATCTCATCTCTTATCAGATGAGCAATAATGAGCCATAATTGGTTTAAGGATGGGTTATGACATTGTTTAATCACATTGTCTATACACTCATGGGTTGATTCCAATGGCAGATCTCAATTTAACTGCCTATACATCGGGGTAAATAATAATCACATAGAACCATTTAACATATCTTATGAAGATGACATAAAACCAGGTTACTTACTACAATTTTCATAAGAGTTAAATAAAAATCTTTAATCTGAATTTATATATATAGGGGAGACCAGGGCAAGTCTACCCAAGGGACTTGACGGTTGAACAGGAAAAATTATTATAAAAGTTTTACACATTTATTCAAATAATGTCATATTTTGTCATATTTATTGAATTATTTTTATGTAAAAACATTATCCATAAAAATAATTGAAAAATAAAATTAATTATCCTATTGGAGACTTAAGTAATTGATTTGTAAATCCAAATAAAACAATTATTTATGGATCGATGATAATTTTGAATATTGCGCCGACTAGCCCTGACTAACTTAACTCTGTCAATTCATTTTATCTCCCAAAGTAATATAATAACTTTAAAAAAAAATTTTTGTTCAAAATTCTTGAAAACCCTAGGTTATTATAAATGAAACCACGGAATTTTTATTTTAGGCAAATAAATTTTTTGATAATACGATTTGTAAAATTTTATTTTTATTTTAGTATATTTATTTTAGGATAATTTTAAAATTTAGTATCTTTTTTATGCTTATAATTTAATAAATTAAAAATATAATATATATGTTATCACGAAAATTTTTATAAATTTCTACATTTTTATTTTATACAAAGTAATTAAAGTAGTAAACCTATTCGTTTAACTCCTATATCTTTAATTATTTATTTTAAAAAATTAAAATATTTTTAAATTCAATTATTAGATATTTATTTCTATGATTGTATATACTTGATATTTCATTTACTGTAATATAATTAATTATAAAATAAGGCACATTATATGGCTATATCATGTTAAAAATTAAGTGTTGGCCCCAAAAAATATTGAAGCCTAAAAAATATTCATATACTAATATTGTTAAACGGTTCAATGAGCCTATTTTAAAAAATGGATAACTCAAAATTTTACTCTTAAAACTATTACGCAAGCCTTAAGATTGTGGTCACAGATGGCACAAAAGTTTGGCTATCTATTAGTGAATTCTCCATATTTTAATTAATATTTTTTCTGGTTAAATGAGTTGGTCATTTTTAAAAAATCGCCTCAAATCGAGCCTTTTAACAACACCACGCACATCTATAAATACCGAATGAAGGAATGTCTATCAAGATATTTAATTTTATTGTTGTTTATATTTTGGGTATGTTTTTTTTTGTATGAATGTCTTTAAGAATCTTAAATTTTGAACACTCAAAACATTTTCATTAAATATAAATATAAGATATGCCCAGCAATGAGTGCGTGCCTTTTCCTCACTTTCAAAATTGGACATTTCGCCAAATGAGAATTAGATTATTCTATCTCCACTTTTTTGTCAAAAATTAATTTTTTTTTTATATAAATAAATATTTTAATAATTATATAAAAAAATCGGAAATATTTTTAAAATATCTCAAATTAAATCCTATACAGGGTTTATAACCATCCTATTGAAAAACATAGAAATAATATTTTTCGATTAACTCTCCCATCAAATTACAAAATGTGGAGATAGAATATTCCAATTCTCGAACAACGAATATAAAAATTAAACATTTCGGATGACATAAAAATTTGCTATTAAATTGAGATCATATGTTAGGAATGATCTCTGATCATGGGCTTCTCTCTTATTCCCATAAATTAATTCAATAATATTTTATCGGCATAATATCTAATATATCCCAAATATATATATACCACTGGGTTCATCCTCTTGTACTATATTACGAAATATCCTATACAAGTATTTAATTTAAATTTTTCATACCTATGTTAGCAGTCATATTTTGGGTTCCTCCTTCTAATAAAATTCAATTTTATCATTATTTCGTAAAAAATATATTATACCTATGCTGAGAGACACATTTTGGGTTCCGTTTCCTAATTTCAATTTTATCAATATTTTACAAAAATATTTTATATTTTCATAATTTACTTATCAATATCCACAAATTATCTAAATCTTAAAATATTTTTATGCGTAGTTACAATGAAAGTTAAAAAAATTTGTTATGTAATATACTTCTGATGCAATAATCAATTTTTATATTAGAAACTAAAAAAAAATATATAAGCAGTTTCATATAATAATTCTTATAATAAAATTTAAAGGCTTACAGTTTGTAACCCTTTCTATATAACATATTAAAAAAATATATACATAATATAATAAATATGTTTTCAAACTGTGTTAAATGTGATTTATCTTTCCTAATCAAATAATGTATTAAGATATGTTCTGGATAGGTACATCTTAAGAGATTATAACTTACGAAAAATAGATCAATTTTGGACACTTTGTTTAAGAAGGTTTTTACCCGTTGAGACTCCATCGCTATCTATAACTGAATATTATATCTAATGTAATTCTAATATTTTATATTTTTAATCAATTAAATACCTTTTTTATAACACTCGTAGTTTCCTCCTAAAATAATTAATCAGTTATTTTTTTTACATCAAACTCTGTAAACTAAATATGGTTTACTCGAATTATATTGACAAATTGCCGCTTCAGCTAAATTCAATATTTATGATATAAAAAAATCCGTTAACCTTTAATTTTATTATTGGTAATTTTCCTTTTCAATGAATATAAATAATACCTATTAATATTGAAATTAATAAATAGATTACAAACAATTGTAAAAAAATTATAAAGAAAATAGTAATAAATATAAAAGAAATACTTTTACAATAGAGGTGGAGATTACTCCAAAACAGAAAATCTGAAAATATTGGATCTAATGATTTATAAATAGATCTTAACCATACAATATTTGTATACTTTATAAAAAGCCCAAATTTGAATTATTAGATTTAGAGAAATATTGAGAATATCTCTTGGAGACTAGGTCATTACGGAAATACCACATCGATCTAACATTTAACTAAATATCAAATAAAAACACTATGGGCTTGAAATATCTCTAAAACGTATAAAATTGGAGTATAAATTATTTCCGACAGAAGACTTCTACTACTGCTCAAAGTTTAAAAGAGCAATTTTTCGAAAGGAACTATTATTAATTTTTCAAGTGTCGTATGTCATGTAGAAAAATCTTAAAAGGCTAAATATTATTAATAGAAATAAGTGACGCCATTGTGGTTTACTTATAGATATTTAAAATTTTTAAAATCTCTAAATTAGAAATCAGAATGGTCCGGCCCAATCCGGCCATTAAAATCTTTTATTATGAATGAAAATGTCGTAGTTTAAAAGAAATCGCATAAGCTCGGGATGGTCACCTGACCCACCCTCTAAATATATTTTATACAAGTCGACCCGATAAAAATATATCGCTTGCCGGATTTGGGTCTAGCCATGTCGATCTCTATTTAAAGGAATTTACTTGGATTAGCTTCCGATACTAAATAATATAAAGAATTAAAGAATATATATTTTAGATAGAATGGTTTAATGGGAAGATTACGTTGAGTGTAGTATCCAGTTAAAATGAAAGCTGATAGAAAAGTAAACAATTTATTCATTTTGATTTTTTTTTTTCAAGGTAATAAAAAAAAATTTTTAAACAAAATTTTTGTCGTTAGAAAATTTAATAAAATTAATTTTGAAAAAAAAAACATATTTTTTAAAATTTTGATTTATATTGTTTGAAATTATAAACTTCAAACTTTAATAGTTCAGATACTTTAGCTTTTTATGTTTTTCAATAATATACGTACCAGACCCTACATCAATTATACCATTAGATTCATTTAGTTATTTTTTTGGTAGGTCAAAAGTTAATGTACTTCATTTTCGTAATATTCGTGTAAAGAAATAATATATCAACACTAATTTACATCAATTATACAATTAGATTCTCATAGTTACTTTATATGGTAGGTTAAAGGTTAGAGTTCTTCATTATCATAATATTTGTGTAAAGAAATAATATATCACATATTATAAAAAATTATATATTTTTTTAAATAAATTAGAAATTTTGCTTATCTTTGAATATAATTTTTCAAATATTAAATTATATAATATATTATATTAGTAGCCACGATTTTCTAAAGGGGAAGGAGATAAGTAATAAAAAAGAAAAAAAAATGGCTCATTTTTATTTCCCTCTATTGAAAGTTCATGGTCAGTGCTAAAATTATAGGAAGGATTGGAAGTCATTCATGAAGATGAATTTTTAACCCCTACTTCCACGTGCAATATATAATGTATATGCATAATGTTAGCTTAAAAAAATTGCTTTGGCTTATTAATATAATACTCTAATAAATCAATTTATATCTTTTATTCTCTTCACTCTGTAGGGGTACCGGGGATCTTATGAGCCTGGGGTTATTTCGAGCTTTGGGATTTTTTTCTAGAGTACTCAACTCTAATGGTTAATTTTTTTTAACCAATTGTATAATTTGTGTACATTCCATTATAATCTTTTTAATATCGGATATAACATTTAAATTTTTTTTAATACACCCTCAAAAATAACTTTTAAATTGCATTAAAGATATTGATATTGTGACGGAAGTTTACATGAGCTTTTTTGGGCATCATTTTTAAAATTCAATTTTGCTTATTGAGATTTGAATATGGTAGAAGATCAATTAGTAAGAAGAAACAACTGACAAAATCATTAATATATTTTAGTGCTGTAAACGTTACTACAAAAAAGAAACGCGTTACCGTTACTCGTTTTTTCTGAAAAATGGAACGCGTTACCATTATTCGTTAACATTTTACAAAAGGAACGCTTTACCGACTTTTCAAAAATGTAACGGGATAATCGTTACTTAAGATAATTAAATGTTAAATATAATGCAAAAAATTTTTTATTTTTTCCGACAATATATAATAAAATAAGATTATACAAAAAGATCATATACGATAAGATCATTACGATAAGATCTTTTTATAATAAAATTTTCATATATAATTATAATATGAATAAAATTATACAAAAATAATATATCTTTATGTAACAATTTTTTATTTATTTTTAATAATTGATTTTCAAAATTTTGATCAGATAAACATGAGCGCTAGTACTCAACCCAACTTTCGCCATGCTAAACACATGTTCAATTGGCGCAGAGGATGGGAGAGTAGTGTTATATTTAATAAACAAAAATTTCAATTCAGGGAATTTATTAAAAATATTTAAGGATATATCTTTATTATGAAAAAAGCTTGAAAGATTATCTTCACAGAGATCTTCATTCATTTCCTCATCAAAAAAAAATTTATCTTTAAAATATTCTAGTGTGTGTGTTGGATAAAGGAATCAAGCCTGTTCTTTCTTTAGCAATATCTTTTCTTAAACTGAAAATTAAGTTCCAGCATTCTTCCTTTATTGACCTCTAATTTTATCCAGGGCCAATCAATTTAAATAGTGGATGAATTATTGCCGATAGTATAATTCATCATCATAGATGTGTTTGAATCTATTGAAAATATGATAGTCAAAATATAAGCAATATTTGAACTGTATACCTTTATCTATGGCTTCCAGGATTGAATCAATAAGCGGCTTATAAAACTTAAAATTATTTAAAGCCAATTTTTTAAGTTTTGATATTATAATGATGTTGTATGATACAACTTACATTATGTATTTAAAGTGGTGTTTTCAATTACATTTACGTCTTTTTGACAAATGTTTCACTTAAAGCAAAAGAAGATATATTTAGATTGTAATAATATATTAAAGGTTGTTAATTGTATAACGTGATTGGAAACAATTGATTTACGAGATATCTAATGAATAATTATTTTTGATAAAATACAGATAAAATTTATTCATTTTATTTCATTCATGATAAATACGTTAAATAAAGACGACATTTTCTCTTATATTTAAATTATTCAAATTGAACGTTTCCCCTTGTTCAATAAATGGTTATAGTGGGAGTGAGATATCCCAAATAGACTTCCATTAATTTTCTTAATTGATTTAAAATATAATTCAAAATGGGGCCAGGGAAGGGTTAAATCTTCTTCATCTGAAGAAGTAGGTACTATGACATAATATTCTTTTAAAATAAATTATAAATTAATTAATAATATCATTATATTAACTTTGAATTTTGATTGAATATTAATTTCAACTGATAATTTAACAACGAGAATTTTAAAAAAATGTTGGAATTGGTTGATATGAATTAAATCTCGGCTTAAATTATTAATATTAAGAATTAAAAAATAAATAAAAGTAATTTTATAATACAATAAAATATGTTTTTCTTTTTATTGATATTTTTTTAGAAAAAATATAAAGTAACGAGTAAAGTAACGTTTTGCGTTACCGTTACTCAAAAAAAACGCGTTACCTTTACTCATTACCTTTAGATGAAGGTAACGAATGGCGTTCCTTTTCTTCAAAAAAAGTAACGTCATTAGTAACGAGTTACTTTTTTGACTTTATTTCACAGCACTTATATATTTATTAAAATTCAGTCCTTGTAGCTGTTATGGAGAAAACAAACTTAGTGTTATACAACAGCAAATGATATAAAAGATTAATGAAACAACAAAGAGTAAAATAAGATTTTATTCCGATTGATATTTGAATGTTTCAATAATATTTTATTTTCGATTGATATATTTTAATTTTTCTTTATTATAGTTTAAGACGTTATTTTCCTATTGTATTTTGTTCAATCGTGACTTGATATTAGATATTATAAGATATTTATCTTGATTTAAAAAGGTAAATCGGTTTATACATTTTTGTACCAAAATAGTGAAGGAAATTTTTTAAATAAATACTTCATTTGTGCCAACATCAATTCATGTCTCATATTATTATCGACTCAAACCTCAACGTTAGTGTAAGTTTCCCCCCATTTGCAACAGTTTTAAATCGATAAATATTCCAGAAAGAGAAATAAATGCACTAAAATTTTTATGTATCCTTGTACCATGTAAAAGCTACATGATAAAACTCATCCTTCTCCGGGTGAAGTTTATCCTTTTCCCAAATTATTTTTTCGGAGAGATTAATATTGTTTATAATTGTTCAAAAAATGTATTTATGCATAAATGTAATGGAATAAAATGAGATATTATTTATTCAATATTATCAATTAGTTTTTAATTTTGTTGAGACGTTTGACTTTTAGGGCTTGGATATTCCCCTGTCTCCAACCTCAACTATAATTTACAATGTTCTTATAAAGTCTATCTATTGAGACTTTGATTCCAAGTGTTGCAATATCTCCTAAATTTTTGTCTCGAATTGCTACTCAAGTCTTAAATTCAAGCCGCGACTCGAAATTTGAACTTCAACCATTTCACCATGCGTTTACATTTAGTGATAATTTTAGGCAAAATATTCAAAAATATAAATATATTAAAATTCATATTTCTTTTTATAATATAGTTTTATATACTATAAAAATTTTTAACAGAAATAAAGGTACAAAAATTTAAGTTAAATAAAATAAAGAATTTAGTTCGACATTCACATTATGTATTTAATTATTGTTATATAACTTATATAAAATAAATTCTGATCATGGCTGCCAATGAAGCTGATGTAATTGGCCCTGTGAATTGCTATTGCGAGTCTTTGTCTTAAGAAGAAGCCTTCACGAGGTTCATCAGTTAGTTTGCGGATTAGCGATCCAAGTTCTTTGAAGAAAGAAAGAGCACGATTCCCAAAGGTAGTCAAGGTAATGGAAATGATGGGAATGAATAAGTGATCTTGGGATATCTCTGAATATTTTGCAAAAATTAGAAGCTCCTTTTTCTCCAGAATGTTAAGGGATTGATTGGAAGGAGCCAATGGATCAATACACGGGTAATCCCAGACCAAATTGTATTGAGCTAATTTTTGTTTTTTGCTTTTATAATTTTAAATCACAATTGGCACTAGACCAAAAAAAAAATATGTACCATTATGATTTTTAAAATATTTTTTTAAAAAGATATTTGGACTAAATTTTTGAAATATGATTTAAAATATTTCCCAATATAAATCATTCAAAATATAATATTTTTATAAAACAAAATACATATATATATAAAATTTGTAAGAAAAATATTTATAGTTGACATTATAGAAATTGTAATTAAAACGGAAAAATTTTGTTAATGATAATCTATACCTGGCGATTTTCTTCCAAATTTAATTACATATTTATTGGTTATGGTAAGCAAGCGAAAAATAATCTCTCTGAAAAAATTTTCTCGCCAAAAAAAAAATACCAGCTAATAATTTTTTTTCTCTAAAATTATTAAATTTAACTTCTCCGCCATTTTTTAAAACTATTTCGATAAAGATATGTCTTGAAATTTCAATTTTTTTGAATTTTTCGAAGGAAATTGGTAAACTATATATTAAAAAATGTATTATGTTATGATTTCAATTGTAAAATATAAAAAACATTTGGCAATTGTTTTTATTCTTAAAATAATTCATTTTGAAGAAAATGAGTTAAAAAAAGTAAATTTTTGACAAGGGAGAGTCGATTTTTAAAATAAAATTATTTTTAAAAAATTTTCCATATTTTTTTAAAATTAATTGAGCAAGGAGGAATCTAATTTTACTTAAAAATTCAAAATATTTTGTGTAAAAGATTATTTTATGTAAAGTAAATTTTTCGATATTCTTATGTATAAAATATCTTCCAAGATAAATGACAATTTTTTTTTGAAAAATTAATTTTAAATTTAACAAACCATTTTAAATAGCGAAAACCTTCATCACAAAACATATTTTGACGAAACTTTCATCACGAATTAGTTTTATAGAAAACTTTTTCCTAAATCTACATTCATGAATACTATTTGGCGAAGTACATGTCCCGAATTCTTTAAAATAAAACCGTTACCGCAAACTATTCAGAGCAAATACATGCATCCAAATATTTGGTGTTGATATGGGTCATTTCTTAAAACGGCCAAATTAAGATTATAGCCAAAATAAGATTATGTAAGCCTTGAGATCTGGCAAACAGAGGTCCAATCCTTTCTCACATCTACGTGCAAAGTCTCCAGGCTTTCATAATATTATTTTGGCTAAAACATTAATCGGACTACAGTCTTTAAAAACATGTGGAAAGATTGTAGGTCAGAAAAAAAAGCACGATGATAAAGGCTCAAAGTGTTCCTAATAAAATATTTTGATAATGTATAGTTGTAAATCAGTATCGGGGCTATATCGTGGGTGGATAAGCATTATAAATCAACACATAGCATGCTAGGATTTAGATAAGAAAATAATGTTTATAATTATGATGAGTCCCCTTTTTTATTCTTAAACTAATAATTATATCACAATAATTTTATGTGTTTAAAACGTCAAGTAATGGTATATGGTAGTGTTGTTAAACGGCTCAATTTTAAAAAAGGGCTAACCTAATATTTTAGCTTTTTTTGTCAAGTCTAAAGATTTTGATCATAGATGGAAGAAAAGTGTGGACATTTATTATGTACCAGTGTCAATGTGAAAAAAATATATTGAAGATAAAAACTATATTTGCTCCCATCTTCAAAGAGTTTATTTTCTAGTATTTAAATAGCTCCTGTCTATTGGCGTACGCAGCGGAGGGGGGGGACAGGGGGATAAATCCCTCCCCCCCCCCCAAAGCTAAAAAATGCAGATGCTGGATATATTTTTCAAAAATATTATTGTTTATATTAATTATATTTGTTAATATTTATTCCTATCTCATATTAAATATTTAATTGCATTTATTATCACATTTATCTACTAAGTTATTTTATCAATTAATTTCGATTTCAAGTTTTCCGGCTTAATATTTACTTATTATTTTCAAATTTTTAGTGGCGTAATATTTATCTACCATTTTCAAATTTCTAGTCAAATAATAATTATTTCTGAAACTTCTTGTCCATCAGGGAAAAAGAAATTGCAACCTTGTCCAACGAGATAGAGTCTCGGCCATAGCAGTAACAGCTTTTAAGGAGTTAGAAGAGCCAATTATTTGCTATTACTGAAATATCACAATGGCCTGAAAGAAATATTTCCTCAGAAGGAAGAAAATTATTGGATTCAATGCTTATTCCAAATTTTATTTCTCATTAGAATGTATAATTTAATTATACAACTATTTTAAGTAATACTTTTCAAAAACATGACAGATTAGATTAAGAAGATGAGAATAGCGGAGAGCATTTTATCAGAACTCAAGGTAATTAGGGTTAATGTTGATGAAGAATTTCATTATATTTTATTGTTGAGTCAAAAGCAGAGCTATACGTGTTTAATATTTGTCTCCCTTGACTTGTAGCAAGGCAAACTCATCGTTAAAACATTAATATAGGATCAGTAGAAGAGTATATACTTGTTAGATTTTTATTATGAAGATGTTAAATTATCTTATGATGCCATACTAGCTGAATAACTATGTTTATAAGATTAACTATGGTTGATATAGTCCCAAAAAATGCTATGGATGCTCTGCATTATTTCAAACACATTTTAGATTAAATTCATAATGTATTAAAAAAGTTTATAAACTCTTCCCATTAGTAAACTAAGGATAAAACATTCTCTTTTTTAAGAAGAATAACAGAGGCCTGCAGAAGTACCATTTGCAGGGCACGGCCCGGATTTTTTTTAGAGATTTTTTACGGCCTGGCCTAGGTTTTTTAAAAAAATTTTTAGGCCCAGCCCGGCTTTTTTTAAAAAAATTTTAGGCCCGACTCGGCTTTTTTTAAAATAAAATTTTCAGGCCCGGCCCGAATTTTTTAAAAATAAATTATATTTATTTTTGATTTTTATAGCTAATAATAACGATTTCAAATATAAGCTGTTTTAAAAAATACAGCCCGGATTGGGTGTTTTTTTAAAAATAATTCAGGCCCGGCTTGAATGTTTTTTAAAAAAATTTAAAAAAAATTTAAATACTGTCCGGCCCGGGTACCGGGCCTGCAGGTCTCTGAAAAACATACCAAGAAGTACAACATCTGAAAGTAGATTGAATGATTTGGATCTTTTGAATATTCATAGGCATTTGACGACAGGCAAGGATGAGATAAATGAAAAATTAGCTCAATCACAACGAAGATTGAATTTTACATTGTAATTATATAACATACAAAATGCAATTATTTCTAAGAAACATTTTGTATAAAGGCTCAAAAATTCAAATTTTTATTTTGGGTCATTTAAGTGATTCTTTACATATAATTTTTTTATAATTCACATTAATTTAAAATTGTGTATTAGAAATAGTTATTAGTACTAATAAATTTATGCTTGATATTTTTAAAAAACAATAATATTTCTTAAAAAATTTTATTACCCCCCCCCCCCCCCCCAGACCAAATTCCTGCGTACGCGCCTGCTCCTGTCACTTTTCACTTTATTAAGAATTTTATTTATCTATTTTTCATGTTTAAGATCATTTTTTTGAAAATATTTATTTAGCTCATCGTTTATATTTTCATGATTTAGCATAATATTTTAGAGCGTTTAACTTGTTATTTATCGAAATATTTTTGAATTACGAATATTATCTAACAAGCCTATGATTCAATTTGATTATAATATTTAGATTACTTTCAACTGAATCGTCAACAATGATGTAAAAAGCGCAATGAATTTTAAATACTATATTTTTCTAACAAATAATAATTTAAAGATATGATTTATAAATTCTGAGACGCAAGTAAAATTAATTTTATAATGTATGATGGTGTATGTAATGTATATATATTTAGATTATATTATGTATATTTAATTTAGATTATATTATGTATATTTAATTTAGATTATATTATGTATATTTCAATTTTATAAGATAGATTACGACATACTTACCTTTTTCTCTACCACTTTTTTACAGTGATTCAAAGTTGATTAATTAATAAATAACGAGATGATACTTTTAAAATTACTTTTATTTTATTAATTGTGTTCCTACCTATCTTTTGAATTATAATAGGCGAACCTTTTGTTTGTTTGAAAAAAATATGCTTCATTAAGGAATACCTATTATTTAGATATATTATAGATTTTATAAATAATATTTTCTGTTGTCAAGATTTTTGTCAATATTTTTTATATTAAGCCCTCCAAAAAACATTATCTATGTTAGGAGATTCAGTACTCCCTGCCCTCAGAAAACACCTGACTACGTTTAGAATGTATATATATTAATTACAATGATTTCATAATGCAGTAAGGGGTGAATTTGTTTGATTTAGAATAATTATATATAATCGTATCCAAGATTTTCCATTTGTTGAGGGAGGGGTTGGGGTGTTATAATACTTTTACTTGTCTGTCAATAAATATAGAGAAGGGCTTTAAGCTCCATTACATAAGATTTGTTCTATAAAAATTAAAAACAATTTAAAAAAATTTTTTTTTATAATATCTATTTAAATTTTGTATATTAGTATGTTATCTAATTGCGATAGGGAAAAACTAAGCCGTTTTAGAGAAAAGCTCATTGTCTGCTCAGATGCCCAGATATGGTTTTTTAAATTTAATATCGCAAATAAACCTAACAATCAATATTCGAGTTATCATTGTAATAACAACGATAATTTGTACATAAATGCTTTTGAAATTTTGCAAAAATTGATATTAGACATGTGGAATCTATATTTTGATTTTGATCGTATATTTTCAATTCTTGTTATAAACTTCTCACTTTTGATTACTTCGATTACTAATCAGCTAAAAAGAATTAACACTTTTCCCCCACGCTTAAGCTATAAAAAATAAAATACACCGACTTTCAAGATGATAATTTTGATTCTCAAAGTTACTAATAGTTTTAGTGCTGTAAACATTTCTAGAAAAATTGAACGCTTTCGCGTAGAAGTTCATGTTCAAAAAAAAGGAAAGTGTTCACGTTCACGAAAGCGTTCACGTTCATAAAACCGTTCAAAATTTTATGATAAATTTTTTTTAAAATTAATTTAATATAAATAAACTTATATTTTTTAATATAATATATTTTAGCCATGTTAAAAAATAATATAATTTTATTTTGATAAATAAATATAATATAATATAATATAATATAATATAATATAATATTATATTAATATAATATAATATAATATAATATAATATAATATAATATAATATAATATAATATAATATAATATAATATAATATAATATAATATAATATAATATAATATAATATAATATAATATAATATAATATAATATAATATAATATAATATAATATAATATAATATAATATAATATAATATAATATAATATAATATAATATAATATAATATAATATAACGAATAAAAAGATATTTTTATTTATAAAAAATTTTTCTTATAAAATTTTAATAACAATTGTTTTCAAATATTTATCTGATAGACAGGAACACTTGGCAGTTAATACGGCATTAGCTAAATTAAAAACGCACTCTACAGAGGAAGAGGAGGGGATTGCGGTATTATACTTAATAAACAGCTCTTTTAACGTGGAGAATTAATTAAAAACATATTGTTTTGTTATTTACAAAAAATTGGGATAAGTTATCCTCCTCCAATCCATTCTCTACTTTTGATAAAAAAAAAGGATATCTCGAAATTAACGGTTCTCTAGGGTTTTCAAAATTTTTTTCAATGCTATAAGTTTATTTTAGTAGGTTCGTTCTGTGGAAGTTTTATCCATGGCCATTGAAGTTTGAATGCTGGGTGTATAATTGCAGAAAGAACATATTGATCCTTATATATATGTTCAAATCTTTAAAAAAATAAAATATATGTAATTAATTGAGAGTGATAGGTTTAATACCTTTTATTAATCCCATTTAATACGGCGTCTATCAATGGTTGACCATATTTGAGGCAACTAATATTTTTAATTTTAAAATAACTATCGTTATTGTTGGGGTCAAATATCCCAAATGTATTATTTCTTCAAATTTAATGATTTAACTTAGTTATATTATATAAAATCAAATAATATTAAAATCAAATGTCGTTTTAAATTGGAACCTGAAGATTTTGACAATATAATACTTTTTGGTCACATTTTACACTTGCTAAGCTATGGATTAGTTCCTTCAATATAGGATATTAATGTAAAACATTTATCTTATTTGGCCATAGTAATGATAATTCATCTGATTTTGGATTTTCAGAATCAGATGATAAGGATTAAATAATAATATTCATGTTATGCTAATCTATTAAATTTAAATATAAACAATATAATTCAAATTAATAAACTATGTGTTAAAATGAAATGTGAAAAGGAAATACACAGCCGATTAAAAAATATAAATAATACATTTTTTTTTAAAAATCGGAAATATTAAATTTTTCAAATAAATAAAATTAAATATTTTTAAAATTGAACGAACGTTAAATTCGAACGCGTTCATCATAAAAAAGCAAGTTCACCTTCAAAGTTCGTAAAAAATAAAAGGAACGCCGTTCATCATTTTTTTCAAAAAAACGAACTTCGGAACGCGTTCGTTTACAACACTAAATAGATTGGATCTTTGAGAATGAGGTTTTTTAAATAATTAAAATTTAGGAAAACAATAATTGTAAATATCCAAGATCTAAACGAGCAATTTTATCTATGACAGAGGACAAGAGATCTAAATTCAGGATCATTTATTTCTCTCTTGGATGACCCAACTTATTTTTAAATAGTTATTTATTTTAAATATAATTTCTGTTTATTCTTGTAAAAAAAATTTTAATTTAAATAATTTATTAAACGCTTGAATAACTATAAAAGATAAAATTAAAATATAGAATGAGATGTAATAGCGAGTGAGAATTGAGATCTTAAAAATATTTTACAATTAGGAAATTGATTTAACATTATTCAAGCTTGTTGTGCGAGTATTAGATAGAGTTAAATATTTATATATTTGTGTAAAGAAAGAAATAAAGAAAGAAAAGATTTATATTTTAATCATGATAATTTATATGGGATATATTGTTAACAGAAATTCTTAGAATAGATTGCTAAATTATTGAATTCCAGATGGAAACAAATTGGAATTAATGTTTAGCTCCATCATTTAGCATTTCAAATGTATATTAGTCTATTAAACGACTTTGAATTAGGTTAAAACAAGATATTATTGATTATGGTTAGCTTAAGAGCAAATCTCATTTTAAAATTTTTCCAGTATAATAATTGTTAACATTAATGGATCTATTAATTCTAATCTGCATGAATAAAAACCTATCAAGAAATATTTTAATGTAATAAAACTATTTTCTATCTTATTTAATTATTTTAGGCATATTTGTGATCATAATTTATGTCCTTCCGACTTTTTTAAAAATAATTTATAGCATGTCTACAGTGTTCCACTTTTCTCGAAAATATTTTTTTATATAGAATAACGTTAGCAATTAAAATTTCTTTTTTTTGCAAAGTTTATTAGACCTAACATTTAGCGCATAGACTCTTTACCCTATAATTACAATTAATCTATATATCTATTTTGACACTTATTTTATTTAATAATTTCCATAACTAATTTGTATGTAAGGTCTGCATTTACAAGTTTGATAAAGGGAAAAGAAACAATTACCTTACCATGGTAAGGCAAACTAATCGCATGCAATTAAAGGTTGGCATTCTATATAGAGATTTTGAGCGATTAAGGTTAAAATTGTTTTAATTATTCTAATAAGAGCAACTGCAATAACAACATATTTCTTAAAAATTAAGGTATATACTATATTATACTATAATTTAGAAAACTGTTTTACTTTACCTTAGAATTACAAAAAATTAATAAATTTAGAAAATTATTGGTAAATAATTTTTTTTTAAAATACAATCAAATTTTTATTGATAAAAATAATCATTTCCAATATAATTTATATTGTATATATGATAAATAATAAATGCTAAACAAAAGAATTATCAATATAAAAATAAGATTTATAATTATTGGGTTTATGATTAATAAATGTAAACCCTAAGACCAAGCAATAAAAAGTAAAATTTTAATCCCATTTTTATCATATATGAATTATAAATGCAAACCCCAAAATTAATGAATATAAATATCGAAGATTTATAAATGAATATTCAACTATATTTATTGGTTATTTATTGTTGTGCCTTCATTAAATACAATTAATTTCAATAATAATATTATATGTTCAAGTTTAAAATAATGTATTTCCTTTCATTTATAAATCCATTCCTTAGTAATAGTAAAAACAGTTGTTAGATCAAACAATTACATTAGTTTCACTTAAATAACCTGCACGATATGAGTATAATAATATAGTATTTATTGGCACTATTTTTCCTCATATTTTAAATGTGCTATAAAAGTTCTAAAAACGTTCATAGAAAAAATATTCCTCTAATTGATTAAGTTAAAATTTAATAAAAAAAACATTACCTAGAAAATTCATATAATATATTTAATTTTTTTTAAGGATTGATTCTTATTCTTTATATTTTATACAATTCAAAAAGTCAAAGGATTCCTCATTTGTTTTAAAAATAAAAATGGATATTAATTTTATATATCATTGTATACATTTTTTTATATTAAAAAATTATTAATTGGATACCATATATTGTAGAAGGTATTCTTTAACTGTTAAAGTATTGTATTTCATTAATACGAATAGATCAATTTTATCTATAAAAGTTTTATTTATTTTACTTCCTGCAGATATAATTTCTAAATACGAGGAGACTTAACAAAATAATATTGTTGAGATTAAATATTAAATAAATAATATAAATATATACCTATACCACGATATATTTCTGTTCTTCCTATTTTAATTTTTTTAGTAAAATAGTGATTAATAGTTTACGAATAGCTATACATAAAGATCTGTAAAGCAAAATATATGGGCAAAGTTTTAGTATATTCTTTCACGAGCATAATATCCGAATTATTAAGAATTTTATTTGCAGTTTTATATTTCACTTTAATAATAGGCCTGAATTCACGTAGAGCGGAAAAAAAATATTATGTAGTTTTAAATATGATTAATATTGTAAATTCTTTGAAACGGAGGCGGGAACCTAAGGCACATTTAATCTTATTCATATAAAATCATGTATAAAATATATGACAGTAAATAAATATGATTGTTTGTATTTTTAATTGATCTAAGCATTACCTATATATACTATTAGCGTGCCATTTACTTCTAGATATGATTAATAACATATTTCAATTATTAAAATATAATATATATATTATATTTATAAGTAATCATTTCGATTAAGCTAAAGTGTCAATAAGGGTCCGAAATAGGCACTATTTGAGTAATTCCTTATCAGTTGAGCAATAATGAACCATAATTGGCTCAAGAATGGGTTAAGGCATTTTCTAACCACATTGTTAATATACTCATGGTTTGATTCCAATGGAAGATAATCAAGGTTGCCAGGTCAAAATTTTCAAATTGCGGGAGAAATTCGGCATTATGTGGGAGAAATATGAAAATGCGGTAGAATTATAAAAATTGCTAAAAAAAATTTTTTAACGGGCCTAAGTCGGTTACTATTTTTCAAAATAAAATAACATTTTGATTTATTAAAATATATTAATTTATAAAAAAAAACCAACGATCTTTTTTAAATATAAAAGATTGTAAACAAGATAAGATTTTAATTTTACAATTAATAATATATTTTATGCGAATGTCTCGCAAAACGACCGCAATTGGAAATCTACCTTGTGTGCGTATAAGGGATAGGCGCTTAATTATCACGTATCACGTTTAAATACATAATAATGTACTCCAAAAATAAGAAATAATACAAATGCAACTACAGTTGCTGTAATTGTAATCCTTATGTTGTAGTACAACATTCACAGAGATACTTATCATCACAATGTTGGTAGAATCTTTTTCCCATAACATTTAACGACTCTAATATAAATGAAAACTATACTTGTAGAACAAAAATGAGCAGATATAATCATGTTTTAGGACCTAAATCCAGAAGGTGAATTCTTGACGATTTTAAAGATGGGCATACATATGCAATTCTAACAGAGCTATTTCCACAAAATTAAGGTCGTTTCAATAAAACTATTAAATTTTTTCCCTCTCAAATAGTGAAAAATCCAAAGACATAGCTAACCATATAATGGTAAATATAGCAGATTCGAGATTATCAATAAATTCATGGCAGCTTTCTGATCTGATAATGCCTCAGTGAATTAGGTAAAATTAGAGTTTATTTACAGAAGTCAGCACAATGTTGGTTGCAATATTCCTAATACCCGCCATCGATAGAATTTTAAAATTTTATAAACCTTTAAAAAATATTTCTTAAATAAAGATTATAAAAGCTGTCCTAACATTTTGAAAATTTTTTTCAATAATGAATGGCAGAGGTATATTTAGGAATGATTTCACTTGTAGGAAATCTACTACATGCTGTTAATGTGTAGTTACAATAACAAGATTCTAAACAAAGATTCACAAAATTATGCTGCAGATGTGTTCATCTTTACAGTTATAAATTGACAATAAATTTTATGGCGTCATAGCTAAAACTTAATTATATTTTATCTGAGATTTAAATAATAGAACTAAAAGTTTACCGTCGTTATTGAGATATTTATAAAATTATGGCATGGCATATTATATATTTGTTTAACCATTAGCTCGGCCTCTAATGTTGTTAAAGCAATCCGATTTCTCTCCTTTTTCCAGGCAGTCCTCGTTAGGCTAAAAAATGCGCTCGGATGAGGCATTAGAATGAGGTAAGGAGAAGACATACTCGCATCTAAGCATAGGGATTTATCGTTATTACGAAAAAATTCTACCCATTTCTCCTCTGCTTTTAGACCATCTAACTTTAAGTATTTTGGCGAATCATAAATAATAGAGAGAATTACAATATCCTCAAACAAGACATCAATATCTATCGGTATTTTTAATATATTTATTAAATTATAAACACCATCAATTGATGGTTTCAGTTCCAAGGTCATAATATTTATACATTTGTAAATAGAGTTATTAAAATCAAATTTTGATTGTAAATATTCTAAAATTGTCTTAATAAAAATATCTGCTTCATTTAAAAATGTATTAATTAGAGTATTATTTGAACACTTTAATATAATATATTTAGCAACAGCGCCATAAAATTTATAATCAATTTTTAACTGTAGAGATGAACAGAGCTTTAGCATGATTTTGTGATACTTTTTTAATAAAGAATATTCTGATTGCAACTGAATATTAACTGCATGAAGTAGTTTTCCTACATGTGAAACGAATCCCAAATATGCTTCTGCTATTTCATACTCGAAAAAATTTTTCAAATTTTAGGACAGCTTTTAAAATCTCTATTTAAGAAGTATTTTTTTAAGGGTTTGTAGAATTTTAAAATTCTATCGATGGCAGGTAATAATGACAACCTGATAGGTTTATATCGCAACAACTCACACCATTCCAAGTCAGACCACTTCACCAACTCTTTTAATTCATTAACTCTTTTAGTTGATGAACTAAATTTGTTAAAACATTTCATCACAATTATTTCGACATCCAAATATAGTATATTCATTGCTTTCTTGCAAGAATTATGTAGTATATGGCATATACAACCAATTGGTATTAATTCCTTATTGTGCTCCCTCATTTCGATATTTACCATTATGTGGCTAGCTACATTGTTGGATTTTTCACTATCCGATAAAAAAATTTTAACAGTTTTATTGAAATGTTCTTATTCTTGTTGAAATAGCGAAGGATAGAGGGAAATGTTTTAATATTTCCCTTATTAGATGCATTGTTAGAATTGCATATTATCTTTCAAAACGTCTAAAATTGAAAACACTTGTGATAGCCTTGCTCATTTTTGTTCTGCCACAAGTGAGGTTTGCACTTATATTGGAGTCGTTAAATATCATGAGAAAAAGATTTGACCCACATTGTGATGAAATAGCTCGTGAATGTTGAACTACATGATAGATGTATACGATTCCGCAGTAGTTGCATCTGTATTATTTATTATTTTTGAGAATATTTTTGTATTGCAATCGATGTTGATATAATCCCCTGTACTAACTTATATGAATGAAATGATGTTGATTTATTATTGAATAAAAATAAAACAGGATAGAAAGAAATTTACATTAACATGTTTTATGAATAAATATTTATAATTTATTTTAAAAATATAAAAATAATCAATTATTGTCTCTCAAAATTATTATTTATATATTAAAAATGTTAAAATACTAATAAAAAATAATTGCGGTAGATTTTTGCGGGAGATTTCTAATTGCGGTAGTTTTGCGAGAGAGAGATAACTGCGTGTAAACTAAAAAATAGCGGGAGTCTCCAGCTGATGGGGGAAATATGGCAACCCTGAAGATAATACAATATCAATTAAACTGCCTATACAGCAGGGTAGACCATAACCTCTTAGAACCATTTAATATATCTCATGTAGGTGGCATTAAACCAGGTTACTTACTACAATTCTAAGAGTTACAAAAATCTTTAATCTTTATTATATATATATATATATGTAGAAGAGACAAAAGCATGTCGGTGCTAGGGGTTACGGTTCAATAGATTTTACTTGAAAACCAACAGAAATTCAAATCTAATTATTTAATAGTATTGTATGTATAATTTGTGGTGTAAATTTTTTATACCCCTCAGCTATTTTAATTTTTTCATGATAAAATGTGTTTTTTTACACCACAAGATTAGGTGGCATTAAAATAAGAAGAGTTTTCAAAAATAATATTGACATTATATGATATTTAAAAGACTCTTTTGGCATTTCGGAAAGTTTCTTAGTTAAAAGGTATTAATTATATGGGATAGAGAGTTAGGGTTGGTCTCTAATGCTTACAAATATAATATATTATAATATATTTATATAATAATAAAAAAAATAGTATTTATTGGCCACTATCAGATATTTAAATCAATTCTAAAAAAATTTTTACATATATATACCCATATATATTTTTTTAAATGTAATTAAAGTAGTAAACCTATTCGTTTTACTTCTATATCTTTAATAGTTATTTTTAAAAATTAAAATATATTTTAAATTAAATTTATCAGATATTTATTTCCAATGATTGTACTTGATACTTCATTTACTTTAACAAAATTATAAAATAATAAGGCATATTATATCGGTATATCATGTTAAAAATTAAGTGTTATGTTGGCCCCAAAAATATAGAAGCCTAAAAAATCTTCACATACCTAGTATTAATAAACGGTTCGATTTGAGCCGATTATTAAAAACGGGAAACTCAATATTTTTCCCAAAAAATTTATATAACTTATAAATACCAATTCGAGATCAAATTTTATTGTTGTTAATATTTTTGGTCTATTTTTTCTTTTAATATGAATATCTTTAATTAAAAATCTTAAATTACATTTGAAATGATTTTCATTAAATATAAGATATAATAAAATAAAATATTCGCAGCATTGAGTGCAGGGCACTTCTTCACTTTCAAAATTAAACATTTTGTCAAAAACTGAGGATTAGATTATTCTATCTCCACTTTTTGTCGATAATGACTTTTTTTTACAAATAAATTTTTTTTTATATAAAATTATATCATTCTCTTTTTACATTTTAAAAAAAAATCCTAAACATTTATAAAATAACTCAAATTAAATCCTCCGATACAAGGTTTAACCATCCTGTTGAAAATAAGAGAAACATATTTTTTTAATTTTCTCTACTGCAAAATTACAAAACTCGGAAAGAGAATTTACCAATTCTTAAAAGATGAATATAATTAAACATTTCGATCATATAAAAATAGGTATTAAATTGAAATCATATGTTAGGAATGATCTCTGATTATGGGCTTGTCTCTTATTCCCATAAATTAATTCAATAATATTTTATCGGAATAATATATATTTAATATATCCCAAATATATATACCACTGGGTTCATCCTCTTGTACTATATTACAAAATATACTATTCAAGTAATTAATTAAAATTTTTTATACCTATGTTAGCAGTCACATTTTGGGTTCCCACTTTTGATAAATTCATGTTTATTATTATTTCTAAAAAATATTTTATACCAATGCTGAGACTCACATTCTCAGTTCCATTTCCTAATTTCAATTTTATCAATATTTTTACAAAAATATTTTATCTTTTAGTAATTTACTTATCATTATCCACAAATTATCTAAAGCTTAAAATATTTTTATGCGTAGTTACAATGAAATATTAAAAATTTTATATATAATTATACTCTTGAAGTAATAATCGATTTGTATTCTATAAGCTACAAAAAATATAAGAAATTTCATATAATAATTTCTTATAATAAGATGTAAAAAGCTTATACTGTTTGTAACCCTTTCTAAACATATGAAAAAAACATACATATTATATATAAACATTTTTCAAACTGCGTTAAATGTGATTATCTTTCCTCATCAAATAATGTATTAAGATATGTTCTGGATAGGTATATCTTAAGAGATTATTATTTACGAAAAATAGATCAACTTTTGGACACTTTATTTAAGAAAGTTTTTACCCGTTGTGACTCCTTCGCTATCTATAACTAAATATTATATCGAATGTAATTCTAATATTTCATATTTTTAATCAATTAAATACCTTTTTTATAACACTTGTAGTTTCCTCCTAAAATAATTAATCAGTTATTTTTACATCAAACTCTGTAAACTAAATATGGTTTACTCGAATTATATTGACAAATTGCCGCTTCAGCTAAACACAATATTTTTGATATAAAAAAATTCGTTAACCTTTAATTTTATTATTGGTAATTTTCCTTTTCAATGAATATAAATAATACCTATTAATATTGAAATTAATAAATTGATTACAAACAATTGTAAAAAAATTATAAAGATGGTAATAAATATAAAAGAAATACTTTTACAATAGAGGTGGAGATTACTCCAAAACAGAAAATCTGAAAATATTGGAGCTAGTGATTTATAAATAGATCTTTTAGTAGAGATAACCATACAATATTTGTATACTTTATAAAAAGCCCAAAATTGAATTATTAGATTTAGAGAAATATTGAGAATATCTCTTGGAGACTAGGTCATTACGGAAATACCACATAGATTTAACATTTAACTAAGAATCAAATAAAATACTATGGACTTGAGAGATCTCTAAAACTTATAAAATTGGAGTATCAATTATTTCGGACAGAAGACTGCTACTACTGTTCAAAGTTTAAAAGAGCAATTTTTCGAAAGGAACTATATTAATTTTTCAAGTGTCGTATGTCATGTAGAAAAATCTTAAAAGGCTAAATATTATTAATAGAAATAGGTGACGCCATTGAGGTTTTAGATATAATTTAAAACTTTTTAAAATCTCTAAATTAAAAATCAGAATGGTCCGGCCCAATCCGACCATTCAAATCTTTTATTATGAATGAAAACGTCGTAAATTATTACTATTTCAAAGTTTAAGAGAAATCGCATAAGCTCGGGATGGTCACCTGACCCACCCTCTAAATATATTTTATACAAGTCGATCCGCCACAAATATGTCGCTTGCCGGGTTTCTAGCCATGTCGATCTCTATTTAAAATAATAGTAAATTAAATGAATTTACTTGAATTGGCTTCCAATACTAATAATTTAAAGAATTAAATATATATTTTAGTATGAATAGTCTAATGGAAAGATTACGTTGAGTGTAGTATCCAGAGATTAAAATGAGAGCCGATAGAAAAGTAAACAATTTATTCATTTTGATTTTTTTTTTCGGAGTAATAAAAAAAAATTTTCTAACAAAATTTTTATCGTTAGAAATTTAATAAAATTAATTTGAAAAAAAAAATATTATTTTGAATTTTGATTTATATTGTTTGAAATTATAAACTTTAAACTTTAATAGTTCAAAGGGTCAGGTTTTTATGTTTTTCAATAATATACGTACCAGACACTTATTTACATCAATTATACCATTAAATTCATATAGTTATATTTTATGGTAAGTCAAAAGGGTACTTCATTTTCATAATATTTATATAAAGAAATAATATATCAACCCTTATTTACATCAATTATACTATTAGATTCTCTTAGTTATTTTATGTGGTAGGTTAAAGGTTAAAGTTCTTCATTTTCATAATTTTTAGAAATGATATATTATAATATAATAATTTATAATTTTTAAAATCAATTAGAAATTTTGTTTATCTTTGAATATAATTTTTCAAATATTAAATTATATAATAAATTATATTAGTAGCCACGATTTTCTAAAGGGGAATGAGATAAGTATTAAAAGAAAGAAAGAAAACCCCCCATTTTTAATTCCCTCTTTTGAAAGTTCTTAGTCAGTGCTAAAACTATAGGAAGGATTGGAAGTCATTCATGAAGATGAATTTTTAACCCCTCCTTCGACGTGCAATGTATAATATATATGGCTAAAGTTAGTTTTTTTAATAAAGAACACATTTCTTTGGCTTCTTTACTCTATAAGGGAGACCGAGTATTTTGTGAGCCCGAGGTTATTTCGAGCCTTGGGAGTTTCTTTTAGAGTACTAAATTCTAATGGTTAATTTTTTTTAATTCAATAATCCTTTACTATATTATGTATATGCGGCAGAGTTGTTAACGCTCCTTTTTAAAAGTAGCTAGCTCCCGCTACCGTTCCCGCTACCGTTCCCGCTTCCGCTCCCGCTCCTACCTTCTCAAAAGGAGCTAGATCCCGCTCCCTCTACTACATTTTTAAAAGGAGTTAGCTCCAGCTCCAAGTAATGGAGCGCCACTCCATAACCGCTCCTTTGATTTTCATTTTTTTTATAGGTACGCGAAACCTAATCATATTTTTTATCAAAAGGTTTTATTTATATTAAATGATCTATCAAAATATTTATAATATTTTTATTAGCCTTTAAAAGTAATAAATTTTTCTAAATTAGAATCTAAAAAACATCCATGCTTTTCCCCTAAGACCTGTTTTGCAATACTAAATAAGCGCTCCACAGGACCACTAGAGGGAAACGGGGTATTGTATTTTATAAAGATATTTTTTAAAATTTAGGTATAAAAAAAGGAGGTTAAACAGGTAATGAGAAAATTAAAATAAATTTTAAAAAAGCATCATATCTAACAACCCAGGCTCAACCATACTGAATTGCCCAAAAATAATTATAGCTATTTTAAAAAAAATTATTCCAAAATAAATAAAAAATATAGTTATCATTTTGTATTTAAAAGAAAGGTTTTTTTACTTTTAAATGCTTTTTTAGATTGAAGCGGCTTCTCACTTTTGAAAATGAAATACTTTTACTTAAATACAAAAAACATTTTGCCCTTAAATTTGTTTGTTCATTTGGATAAACATCTTTTAGAAGTTTGAAATATTTTTTTGTATGATTGGAATGGAGATTCGATTTCTTCTTTTATGATCTCTAAAGTCCAGAATATCTGAAACTATTCCTTTTATTATATATATCTAAAAAACGAATATTAATATGACTTACAAGATTTTATCAAAAAAATTTCAAGATAAAAATGAAAAACTTGATGTTCAATATTTAAAATGATTAGATAAAAAACCAAAATAAAACTCCGCTCAAACATTTATTAATTGATAAATTTAAATAAAGTAAAATTTCATTTTTATTGAATTTTAATTAACGAACATTATTAATATTTAAAAATAATTTAATTTATACCTTAAATTTAAAGGAGCGGTGGAGCGGCGTTCCTCCACTCCAGCCCTAAAAGAAGCTAGCTCCCGCTCCCGCTAATCATTTTTAAAAAGGAGGGGCACTCCAGGAACGCCGCTCCTATAACTCCACTCCTTAACAACTCTGGGCCATAATTTTATTTTAATATCGGATCACGTACTCAATTTTTATAACACAATAATATAATTTACACCCTCAAAAAGAAGTTTTTTAAATGCTGAAATTTGTCAAGGATAAAAAATAATAAAGATTTTTGATTATCCAATAACTATTCTTACCTAAAATATTCCCTATTCTATAAAATTTTCCTGTATTTAAAATAAAAAATCTAGGGTCTGGGGAAAGTTTACATGAGCTTTTTGAGCGCTATTCGTAAAATTTAATTTTGCTTATTGAGATTTAATGTGGTAAGGAATCATATTAGTAAGAAGAAGCAACTAACAAATGATTAGGATATAAATCAGGATTAATGAAACGACTGGGTTTTAAATTGATTAAGACAAATATTCAAGAAAAATAGTAGTTCAATAATTATATCATTTTTATATTTAAAAATAAACAATATTAACAACTCAAAAAATAAGCATTGGAAAGCTCATCCTTTCCCGGGTGTAGTTCATACTTTCCCAAATATTTTTTTTCGGAAAAATTAAGATTGTTAAAAATGTATAATTAAAATGCATTAGCATAAAAGTAAATATGGAATAAAATGAGCGTCTCTTCCTACTTAATTTACAATGTTTTGTCTAGTTATTGCGACTTCGACTCCAAGTTTAGCAATATCTTACATATTTCTGACTCGAATCGTTATTCAAGTCTTACTCAATTCACGACTAGAATTCCGAACTTCAACTACATCATTAGGCGCTTACAGTTAGTACAAATTCGAGGCGAAACATCCAAAAATATATTTAATATAATATTGAGCTAATTTTTGCTTTTGATTTAACAATTTTAAACAATAATTAGCATTAGACTGAAAATGCGTATACGATTAAGATTTTTTTATATTTTTAAAAGGAGTTGCGGATTTGTTAAATTTTTGAAATATGATTTAAATATTTCCCAAAATAAATCACTTCAACAATATAATCTTTTTGTTGTAAAAATATTTATAGTTGACTATAGAAATCGTAATTAAAACGGAAATATGATAAGTTTACATAGCGGATTTTTCTGCCAAATTTAATTACATATTTATTGGTATGGTAAGCAAGAGAAAAATAATTCCCAGAAAAAAATAATTCTCACGAGAAAAAGAAACCTTCTCTGAAATTTTTAAAAATAGTTCCAAACGCCAAAAATAAAAGAGAAAATATTTCTTAAAAAAAATATTTCAATGAAGATGTAAGTTGAAAAAAAATTTTTTTTCGAATTTTTTGAAGCAAATGAATTTCGAAATTCAAGAAACATGGCGCCGCAAATATTTTTTCAATGACATATATATAATACCTAGACTGACGATTCATTCATTAAAAGTGTACATCGATGCAAATCAGCTGGAGCCATCTTGGTTACATTAATCAATATTAAAATTTTAAACGAGAGCCTAGTTTATTTCTATATCTGATGCAAACTTTATTAAAGAATTACCGGATCATCGAGATAATAAGGAAGCAAGTTATCAATTTAATTGTAAATTTTTAACATCAGAATAATTACTATACGTGTTTCCAAAATGGCGAATCCAGCTGATTTGCTTTTAACGACGCTTAAAAAGGCATTTTAATGAATGAATCGTCAGTCTAGGTATTATATATGTTGTTGATTTTTTATTTATAGAATATATTTTTTTCAATAAATTTTAGTTTTTCTATGTTCAAATATATTCGGGCGGGCATAACTGACAAATAATTTATATTTCTGGTCAGGATTTTTGGGACAAATAAAAAAAAATTAGTTCAGGTTTGGGCAGGCCAGGAAATTCTTTAAAAAAAATTGAAAAGTAATACTTAAGTGTGTTCTCGACGTTCCAATATAGGGGTATAAATAATAAAATTAATTATTTGTGAAATTAAATGAGAAAAAAATTATGTAAGATTTGTCTTAGACTGTATTCCTGACAGGATTGTGGATTACTCCAATCCCAATAAATGTATAGCCAAAATATTAGCAGATACCATCCATCTATGTCCCATCAATTGTAGAAGAGTTATATCCGATCAAAGATAAGAGTCTCTACTCTATAGTTTGTTATCCTTGAGTTTTCCCTGTCTTTCTAACCTTTTTCTATATGATATTCTTTCATAAGGAGATGGGGAAGCAGATTTCTATGAGTTCTCTCATTAAGGCCTAAAGATTTTTTTTATTCAATTGTTATTTTTTTTTACTTATTACCAATAAGATATATTATTGTAATTTAATAAATGCATATAAAAAAAATGTTACTAAAGTTCGTTCAAATCAGCCCTAATTTTTTGAAAATTCATTTCGATTTGATAATATACACAGTAAAAATTTATTCACAGAGAGAGGAAATAATTCAGAAGTTACCTTTATATAATAGTTCCGAGAAAAAAAACAATTACAAGTAAAATTAAAAACAAATAAAATTCGATTCTTTTAAAAATTGATTTTAATAATTTATAAATATGTAATACTTATACTCCTCCTGTTTGTTATTATTATATCTATCGCGGAATACTTTGTATATATGATATGAATAAACTATTTATCCAGATGATTTAAATAATTTAAGTATTACTACCGTAATTATAGTCGACGAAATTTAAGGTCAAATAGATAAATATGAGTGGAACCGTTAAAACGGTATTAGCCGTTAATATTTATATAAGACATCAACTGAATTTGAACGTTTTAAAAAGTTGTCGTCCAATCAGATTCGAACTTCTAACATAGTATGAGCCTGGTTGAACCTTTTAATATCATAATCTCTTTTTTCAAAAAGTTAACAATAATAAATTTTTATTGAATAATTATGAATAATCACATATTGATATTTTAGTATAATTCTATGACTGTTCAAGTTAAATATCCTAGCTAAGGTATACAAGTTTTAATTAAATCATATAATTTTATTCTGGATTAAATTTCAAAAAATGGGCTTCTCTTTGAGTATTCTCAATAAGTTTGCAAGTAAAAAGGGTGTAAAAAATTTAAATTGAACCAATATTAATGATTTTTATAAACCTAATCTATACAAACTATTATTTTTATTTGAGCTGAAATTAGAATATATATTTGGTTGGTATACCTGAATGTTGAAAGATTGTATCTAGAAAAAGGCCAATGATAAAAGCTCAAAGTTTATGTATAAAAATCGTTGTTAATATAGAGCTGTAAATCAGTAGTGGGGCTATTTCAAGGATGGATTAAAAAACAACACTTGGCATGCTAGAGTTTAGATAAGAAATGTATATCAAAATAATTTTATATGTTTAGGCGATAAGTAATGGTATCTCATAGTGTTGTTAAACGATTTTAATAAAGCGTTAACATGATATTTTAGCTTTTCTCAAGTCTGGAGATTTTGCTTATCAGATGACAGAGAAGTGTGGGCATCTATTATGTAAAAGTGTCAACATGAAAAAATATACAAAGTGAAAATTAATCATGTTTAAGAAGATTATTTTTCTGAAAATATTTTCTAATCAAATATCTTTTCGTTTATTATTTTCATTATTTAACATAATATTTTATATAATTTGATATTTATCGAAATTTTTCGAAATTACGATTAGCATCTAACAAGCCTATGATTCAATTTGATTATATAATGATGCATGGTTATATATTTAGATCACTTTCAACTTAATCGTCAACAATGATGTAAGAAACGCAATAAATTCATAAATTACATTTTTATAAAAAACTTTAAAAAAAAATGATTTAAAGAAATGTTTTAAATTCTGAACACGCAAGTAAAATTAATTTTATAATGTCTGATGATTTATAAAAAAAATTATTTAAAATTATTACCCATTTATACGGTTTTATAAAACTTAAAAAAATATAGATTAGGATTACCTTCCTTTCACAACTTTTTACAGTGATTCAAAGTTAATTAATTAATACATAACGAGATAATATATTATTTTTAACTCATTTTAATATAATTAATTGTAGTTCCTACCTATCTTTTGAATGATAAAATCATAAAAAAAGGGAAGCGCTACACAAACTTTTTGTTTGTTTTGGAAAAATAAGCATCATTGAGGAATGTCTATTATTTAGATTTATAATAGATTTCAAAAATAATAATTCATGTTTTCAAGAATTATTATATTTTATTATTTCTTATAATCTAAAGTTAAACAACTGTTCTAAAAAGTCAACCCATGTTCATAAGGTCTTCTTTTTTTCCTCAGTATTTATACACGAACGAGTTGAGTGGAATCTACTTGCTCCCCTAGTGTTTTTTTTAGTAGGAGAGTAGGAGTTAAGATTCTAATTGGTGAGAATAAGGAAAGGTCGCAAAAGCCTAAAGCCATCCAAATACTATATAAGTTGGGGCATCTAATACCTTCTTGTCCCCAGAAAATACCTGACTACGTTTCAATTTATATATTATTAAATATACAACGATTTCATAATGCAGTAAGGGGTCAATTTGTTTAATTTAGAATAAGGTATCCAAGATTTTCATTTGCGGTTTGAGGGGGGGGGGATAATATTGCTTGATTTCTATCTATAAATTAGAGTGGAAGATTTTAGGTGTTAATAACTAAGATTTGTTCTATAATAAATTAATAATGTATTAAAAACAATTTAAAAAGAATTTATAATTTATATTTTAATTTCGTATATTAGGTTGCTATATAATTGCTATTTAATCTGGTACAATAAACTTAACAATCAATATTTAAGTTTTCCTTACAATAATAGCAATCATATGTTAGTAAATGCTTTTGAAATTTTGCGCAAATTGATATTAGAACTGTGGAATATAAAATTTGATTTTGATGGTATATTTTTAATTCTTGTTTTAAACTCCTCACTTTGTATTACACTTTAATTCATACTTTTCCCCCACGCCTAAGCTTTAAAAGATAAAATACATCGACTTTTAAAATGTTAATTCTCAGAGTTACTAATACCTTGGGGAATCTTTGAGAATGAGGCTTTCCCCTAGGATAACAATAACTGCCTCTACCAGAGATCAAAATGAGCAATTTCATCTATAACAAATGATCTCTTTTGAGATCTGTTGATCTAAATTCCAAATCAATTTTAATGACCCCACATCTTATTTGAATATTTATTTTATATATTATGTTTCTGTTTATTCTTATAAAAGTATTTTATGGAAACCATTTATTAAAATAACTATAAAAAATTATTTAAAATATAAAATAAGATGTAATTGCGAGTGAGAATGGAGATCTTAAAGATATTTTACAATTATAAATATAACATTATTCAAGCTTGATGTGCGAGTATATTGGATCAAGTTAAATATTTATATATTTGTGTAAAGAAAGAGAAAAAGTAAGAAAAAAGAAAATAAGATTAGAAGATACAGTATTATAGTATGGGCTTAGTGTAATTCTTTTAGTACAGATAAGTAGAGTATTTTATTAACATATGGCATAACAAATTCTTAGAATAGATTGTTAAATGAGTGAATTCCAGATTGGGACCACTTGAAAATAAAGTCCAACTCTATCATTTAGAATTTCGATGTTTATTAGTCTGTTAAACGACTTTGATTTAAATTAAAACTAAATAATATTATGGCTGGTTTAAGAGCAAATCTCATTTTAAAATTTTTCCAGTATCATAATTCTTTACATTAATGGATCCACTTCCATGTGTAATTCGACTTTGCATTTATAAAAAAACTATCAAAAAATATTTCATCTAATGAAATGAAATTGTATTCTAACTTACAAAATTATTTTAGGCTAATTTTTGATTTTATTTACGTCTTTCCGACTGTTTTTATAAAAATTTTATAGCATAAAACTTTTGCGTTAGCAATTAAATTTCCTCTTTTTTAAAGATTTTATTAGACTTAACATTTTAACAGTTTAGCTCATCGACTCTTTACCCTATAATTACAATTAATCTATATAGTTATTCGACACCTATTTAATTAATTAACTCATAACAAATTTATAGCTAGGACATGATAGAATACGTATATAAAATTATTATAAATTATTAGGATAAATATATAATATAAAAGAAAAAAAATACCGAAGAAGATTGTTATAATTAATTAAATAAATATCGAGAAAGAAATAATAAATATATAAAGATGATATTTCTATAAACTTCTCATCTTCAACATAAACTCTACTAAATTTAGTTGAGCCAACCTCCTTTTCATAGTCATACATTTATTATTAAACATAATAAACTAATAAATTTATAATAGGAAGCAGAAGAATAAGATATGTTAACCGAGAAACTAAACCTTAATTAACCATAATCTTGATGATTGATTATAATTATTGATTAGTTACCCCTTCAAGGTAAGTTAAATTTAAATAAATCAAGGCTTATGGTGGGGATGAAATCCTGTGCAATTCAAGGTTGCATTCTATATAGAGCTATTGAGAGATTAAATATATAAATGTTTTAATTGACCCTAAAGCGAGTTGATGCTTTAATATAACATATTCAAAAATTATATATATGCTGTTAATTATATTGAAAATAAGAAATTGCAGCTAATATGAACGAGTAATAAATATCTTTCTAATTTACTCTAACAAGTCGAGAAATATTCATATTATTAAGAATTTTGTTTTAAAATATGATAAATTAGTTGTTAAATTTAATTGATAAAATAATAATTTTCAATAAAATTTGTATCGTGTACATGATCAATTAATGAATGCCAAACAGATTTTTAATCGGTGTAAAATATTTTTTTAAAAAGATTCTAAACATTATTGATATATGATTAATATATGTAAACCCCAAGTCTAACCAATATAAAAATTTTTAATTACATTATTATCATATTTAGTAATAAATTTAAACCCCACGATTAATTAATATAAGTATCGAAGTTTTATGAGTCTATATTTCTCCCATATTTATTCATGCCACTTTATCAAATTAAGTAAGTTTTATTATTAATATTTATGCAAGTTTAATTATAATGTTTTTTGATTCATTTCCAAATCCATTCCTTTGTAATCATAATATGTTTATGATTATAATTTTAATATGAAATAAGAGATCGAAAAAAGTTCCTATCATTTATCCATGTAAAAAAACCTGTGAATGACTAAGTTAAAATTTAATAAAACACTTCATTGAAATGCGTATAATATATTTAAAAAAATTTTTAAGGATTACTTCCTAATAAAATTTCATGTAATTCAAAAAAACGAAAATAATTCGCCATATATTTTAAAATTAGAATGGATTATAATTTTATAAAAAGTCTATAAATTAGCATACGATATATTGTAGAAGGTATTGCTTTTCTGTTAAAGTTATAATTGTTTTAATGCTAATTGAAGGTATTGCTTTTTTTTTAAAGTTATAATTGTTTTAATGCTAATTGAACATATAATTTTTACTTTCATTTAACACAATTTCGATAGATGGAGAAACTTATCATAATTATATTATTGAATGAATTAGTTTGTGTCTATTATATAAATAATAACCTATTCCACGAAATATTTCTATTCTGCCTAAAGGAACATAATATTTTTTTTTTAATATTAGGAAGACGGAGAATAATAATAATTGATAAAATTAGCAATAATTAGACCTATTCAGCGGTATATAAAAAACTTATAGGGTTGACAATTAAATTTTTACCACCCCATGTATTGCAATTAAAAAGTGCATGATTACCCTTTATCTAATTACGAATTTCGGAAAAATCAGATTTAAAAGCTCAACAAATTTACTATTTTAAAAGTTAAAAGTATTTATTTGGCGTTTTTAATTTTAAATTCTTATATGTATTCCATATAATACAAAAATATAAATATCTACCATCTAAACTTTATATTATTCTAATATTACATACATCAAACTATAGCATAAATAGAACATAGATTGCAAATGTAATTTTAGATATGTTGCTCAATGACACTTTTGAAAAGCATAGCTACATTTTTTTACTCTTTAGAGCATAATCTTCTTAAATAATTATTTGTTGGTATGATATCTAGTAAATAAATTATTAATCATTACAATTAGCATAGAAATTTTGTGAATAACAAGCTTTTAAAAATATTGATATTATGTTCAGCAAATATTGCTGAATAATGAATTGCAATGACATCGAGTTTATGGTAACAGAATTAAGAAAATTCAAGTTAATTTCAAACTTCTGGAATCTTGGACACAAAACAATATACATTAAAAAATTCCATACTATATCAATGTAACAGTGGCTAAAATTTTATGCGTATTTTCTTACATGGCAATATCGGAATTATTAAGATTTTTAATAGTTTTATATATCACTTTGGGTTTGTTTATCGTAGGTCTCTTTGAGCGAAAAGAAATCTTACTAAGTCTTTAAATATAATTAATATTCTGAATTGTTCGTCAATACTCATCGTTATTTAAAAAATATTAAAATTTTATCTATTTCATTTATCACCATATTTAGTAAGGTGTTATTTTTTCTATCCAGTAATATTTTCTAACAATAAGTATGCTAAGCTATTGATTAGAGCAATTTAATCTCAATATTCTTGTGTGAAATTGATCTTTATGGTTGCAATATATTATCACTATCTGTAATATCAAATTTTTTCTCCTGATCAGGATTTTGGCTTGCCTTGTATATTGACTCTCTTTTGCTGAGTACAAATATAATTATAAAATTTTTTAAAAATTGTAGTTTAATAGAGTTTTTTGCGATCTTATATATTTAATAAACTTTAGTTATCATATCCAGAACATAATTGATGCTGGTAATACCCTAATCTGATATTAGTTTTAGCATTAATCGCTTCTTCAGTTGCCATTTACTTTATTCTTTTAGATAAAATTCTTCACAGTGAACTTTTACTTGGTTTTTCTGAAAACAAATTAGTGTGGAGCCATTGAACACTTATTTTATCAATTTATATTTTAATTGAAAAATTTGTTTTTATTAGGCTTAATCAATTTTTTTCTATTTGAAACAGGGATAATAATAAAAACAGTTGATTAGTAGCTTTTTCCTTCTTCAATATCCCAAAGTAGCTCCAAACACAACTATTATTGCTTTTTATTGAGTATGTTATAGTTATATTAAATATTTTAAAATTATTAAAAAAACATAACATAATGAATAAATAAATGACGTTATTAATACTATTTATTTAAATTTTAAGTATTAATTTTTAAACGAATACTGTAGACTTAGATGATAATATAAGAATTTTAATTTTTTTATAAATAAATTTTATTTGCTGCGTACCACGGGCATAAAAAGAAATGGGGACTGAACCCCTTCTCTCTGCGCCTAATCTTAAAGGTATTTTAATGAGGGACAAAATAAAAATATTTAAAGCAGAGACGCGAAGCTATGGCGCAAATATATGCCAATAAATATTTATAAATGATTTTATAAAATTATCAAATATTTGTAATTGATTTAAACATGTTTACCTATATACACTATTAGGGTGCCATTTATATCTAGATTTATATTTAACACAGTGTAACTGTTATAATAAAATATATATAATCATATCTAGAGCTAGTGTAAAGAATAATTAAATATAGCCATTGAAGCTCTCTCCTGAAGACGGCATAAAACCACGTTGCCTCACAACAATTCTCATAAGAGTTAGGATAATTTTTAATCTGAATTATATTTGTGCTTAATACCCAATAGTAACATTGTAACATTAAAAAACTTTTTGGGGTTTTTACAAACGCGACCACTGAATTTTTTTTTATTAGGCAAAAATATAGAAATTCGATATTTCTTTTTGATGATATGATTAATAGTTGATTTTATTTTTTAAATCTTTTATATAAATTTATATTTTAAAATTATATAATCATAATAGTAATAAATTAGATTAAGACTAATGATTTAAAAAAAATATTTTATAGAGGAATTTAGATTAAGACTAATGATTATTATTTTAAATTAAAACTAATGATTTAAAAAAAATATTTTATAGAGGGATTTAGATTAAGATTAATGATTTAAAAAATATTATATAGAGGAATTTAGATTAAGACTAATGATTTAAAAAAAAATTATATATTTAGATTAAGACTAATGATTTAAAAAAATATTTTATAGAGGAATTTAGATAAATTCTTATATTTTTATAAGATGAAAATAATTAATATATACATATTTGTTGTGCTCCAATATCTTTAATTATGTTTTAAAAAATTTCCATTAGATTATCAGATATTTATTTCTTTGATTATACCTGATATTTCATTTACTGTAATATTATATAAAATATGGCACATTATATTTATATAATGTTAGAAAATTAAATGTGGACCCGAATAATATAATCAAAAAATATTTAAAATAGAAAGAATATTCTCTCAAGATTAATTAATTTTATTATTGTTTATTTTTTATATCTTATTTATATGAATTTATTTAAATTACTTCATAAAATTTCTTTAAAGAATAACAGTTAATAATTCCAGTGCAAAACATCAGTGCACGCTTTCCTCACTATAAAATAATAAAAAATATCGATTGAAATTGACGGAATGCTCTTATTTCTATGAATTAATTCAATATTATTTTATCTATCATTCCAAATGTATAATTCAAATATATATATACCACTAGGTTCACCATCTTGTACAATATTATAAATTTCCTATACAAGTTATTAATTTAAATTTTTTATACCTATGTTAAGTGTCACATTTTGGGTTCCCACTTTTAATTAATTCAATTTTATTATTATTTCGTAAAAATATTATATTTTATACCTATGTTGAGAGTCACATTTTGGGTTCCAACTTCTAATAAATTTAATTTTATCATTAATTAACAAAAATATTATATCTTTTCTTAATTTACTTATCATTATGATGATATTTCGAACTTAAAATATTTTTAGGTATAGGTGATTATGCAATAAAATATTTAAAATGATTATTTACCTCTAATATAATATTCATATTCAAATGTAAAGGCTATATGAAATATATACAGTTTTATACAAAAATTCTTATATTACTGTTATTAACTATTTATATAAAATATTTTAAAAAATATAATATAAATTCCATATCGGTTTACCGTTATTAAAACTTTCTATAAAATATTTTAAAAAAAATATCAATTGCAGATTCATCTTAATACATTTTTACTTACTAAAAGTAAATCTATTAATAAATTGACATAAGAATTTTTACCCGTTGTAACTCCTTTGTCATCTATAAATGAAATCGAATGTAATAATTTCATAATAAAATACTTTTCATGTCACACTGGAGTTCCATATCTAAAATAATAAATTTTTTTTACATCAAACTCTCTAAATTAATAATGTCTTATTCGAATAAAATTGACAAATTATCGCTACAACTAAATAATATGCATATGATATTAAGAAAATTAAATAAATTATATTAATAAATTTTTTTCTAATAAATAAATTTCTATTATGAATATTAATATTGAAAAATATTTGATTTCAAACATTCGTGAAAAATTATAAAGATGGTTAAAATGACGACTTTGAAAACGAAAAGAAAAATTTAAAAAAGAAGGGTGTTATTATAGATTGGAAATATCCAAAAATTAGAACTATAGATCTTTAAGAGATCTTTTGGCAGATATAACTCTATGATATTTATTTATCATTAATATGATGATACCTTGATCCCGATCGATTGAATTATTATTTATAACTACTATAAAATATAAAAGAATTTACAATTATAACATTATTATTATACGATAAGATTTCCATTCATAAAACTATTGATTCATTGAGGATTATTCTTTAAAAAAATGTCTATATTAAAAACAAAACACCCGGCTTTATCATTTTGGAGGGGAAGCATCTTAAATATTTATTATTTTAAGTTGAAAAAAAATTACATAAATTTAATACGACACCCAACCTGGCAACAAATTAGCCCAAGTCGATCGGCTAAAAAATAATTTAGAGGATAAGGCCTAGCTATGCATATTTATTTTCTTCTAATTTTCCGTAATAAAAGAACAAATTATACACTTGGATTCGCTTCCCCATCTAATGATGAAAATATTTTTGATAAAATGTTACTTTAATGTAATCAATTTTACTTTGAGTACATGCTAAGATTAAAATGAGACCTGAAAGAACAGTAAAAAATATATTTTTGGTAAGAAAAAAATTAGAGAAATTTTATTGTTAAACTTATTTTAATTAAATTTATGAACTTTGATAGATCAAGGGTTACTCCAAATTTTATAAAATTTGTAGTAAAAAATTTATTTACACCAATTATACCATTAGATCTTTACTAGATCTGCAAGGTCAAATGTTAAAGTTCTTCAATTTTTTTAACATAATATTTGTGCTAAAAAACTTATTTAACACAATTATACCATTAGGATCTCATATAATTATTTTACAAATTAAATTTGTGATATATTAAAGGTCAGAGTTCATTATGTGCATAAACAAATATTGTAATATAATATAATTTTTTAAAAAAAAATTAAATTGATTGATATAAAATTATTTTAAATAGAAAATATAATTTTTGATATTTCTAATAATTTAAATATTTTAATACATTTAAATTTATATGATTTTATAAATAAAATATATAAGTTTTTTTAAATTTCATAAAAACGATCGATTACGATTCAGCCAAATGTAAGCCTCGAGATTGGACAATTAGAGGTTCAAAAAATATTTTGTATTGTATCTAATACAATATTTAAGACTAAGCATGAATTGTGCAATTTTAATTTATATATAATTTTAACTAATATCTATTAACGATAAATTGTAGGTTTAAATATTACCACACCCAGATATTCAGTACTACTGTTAGGCTTACTACGGCAGCAGGCTAAAGTGTCCGCTTTTTAAACAATTAAAACACGTTTTGTCTTTTTAACTAGGCATAATTATTTTTCATACCAACCGGTATAATTCTTCCATCTTTCCGATATATGAGGCTTACTACGGCAGCAGGCTAAAGTGTCCGCTTTTTAAACAATTAAAACACGTTTTGTCTTTTTAACTAGGCATAATTATTTTTCATACCAACCGGTATAATTCTTCCATCTATTAGATTAAAACTTTACACATTCTTGTGAATTAGGCATTTTATGTTTGACATGTTGCGGCCTTATTACACTATTCACAAGGTCTTTCATAATTGCCATTTTGTTCTGAGCTCTATTCGTTGTCGTGGCCATATCTATCCTAAATTCAAACTTCAGCGGTTTTCAGTTCATATCTAATGCTCACGGATATTTAGCCCTAGGATCCATTTTGAGACATGGCAGGTACCAGTACACAATTGATCTTTTATACCGCCATAAACTTTTGTCGGCGTAAAGTAATACGCTTTCCCAGTTACTCTGATCCTACCAACTCTTCTATGGATTCATTGTTGTTCCAAATTTTAATTAAAATCTAATCGACTACCAAAAATAGTTTTATTCTGTTCAAAAATCTTAGATTAACAAATTTAATCGTTAAAATGGTTTCAAAAAAAATAATTTTCGAGAATGTCACTGCCCTCAGCATCAATACCATAAACAGGTCCTTATTCTAGTACTGGGTCGGTGACCAGTTTTAAAATCTCATTGTTGCGTTCCATAAATAAAGTCAACGCTCGATCGACCGATTTACCAGGAATTTTTTCATCTTGGGTTTTGCTTTGAGGCATAATTTTTAAAAATTAGTAAACTATTTTCTTATTAATTAGAATACCCTTAGATTGCGCCAATAAACTAATCCACATATACTAAGCTTTGACTTCTAATTTAGAAATTTCTAACAGTTTAAATGATATCTATAAGTAACCTCAATAGCGTCACTTATTTCCGTTAAAGATATTTTATCTTCTAAGATCTTACTAAATGATACATGATCTGAAAAAATAAGATAAACCATTTATTGAAAAAAGAATAGATATATGGTTCATGTCCCTAAATGTAAGAGGAATGTCGGCTAGAAAAATAATCCCAATGATAAAAGCTTAGGGTGTACTAAATATTGTTTGTAGATTAGTAGTGAGGCTATTTCACGGGTAAATTATATTATAAAAGATCAACACTTGGCATATATAAGAAATAATTATAATAGTAAGTCATTTTTTATGCCCCCGGGGGGTACGGCCAATTTGATGGAACTTATAGTCACCGGGAATACAGGCTTTATAGCCCCCCTAGGTTATCAATGATAAATAATTGTTTATGATAGTGTTGTTAAACGGCTCAATTTTGAAAAATGGATATCTTAATAATTTAGTTTTTCTAAAACCTGGAGATTTATACTAGTGCAATAAAAATTATATTTGCCCTTCCTCTTTTAAGGTTTATTTTCGTGGAGTCAAGTTGCTATTGTCATTTTAACCCATATTAATAAATTTATTTATCTACTTTAACTGTTTAAGATCATTTTTCTGAAAATATTTTTTAGCTCTTTTCGTTTATATTTTCATTATTTAACATATAATATTTTAGATCGTTTAACTTGCTATTTATCGAAATATTTTGAATTAGGATAAGTATCTAACAAGTCTGATTCAATTTAATTATGCAATAATGCATGATTATATTTTAGATATCTTTCTTAATCGTCAACTTTGATGAAAGCAATAAATTAAAACATTTAATTTTTAATATCATTATAATATTAATAAATGGCGTTAAAGTACTGAATGCAAATTGTTACTTATATTTATTATCGAAAGCAATGAATTATTTAAATATTAACTGTAATATATTCTATACAGTGTTGTGAGATTTAATAAAACATATTGACGATTAAATTCAAACCCATTCATATAAAATTATAATATTTGCCAAAATAATTAAAATATAGACAAAGCATATTGAAATTTCTTTTGTTATTTTAATTACATTTGTAAAGATTATAATTATTGCATGTGTTTTAATTAAATCGTCAATAAGTTTCATTAAATCATCACAACACTGTAACTATCAAATACTATGTATAAGTGGCATTTTACCTCATATTTTATAACCATTTATATAATAAAGGATTATCAACTATATTTCTACTTATTTTTTATAAAGAAATATCTTATAATAATTTAAGCCTTGAAAATATTTAAGGAAGAACATGCTAATTAAATTTGAAAGTGAAAAATAAAGTTGATTAGTGATTTTGAACTCGGCTAATTGCCAAATTAAATTTGTTAATTTTCAATTAATAAATAATTGCATTTATTTAATTAGGATTTAAAATAATATAAATAATTAAACTCAATTAAGCTACAGCTGTTAATTCTAAATTAATATATAGAGAGTATGAGTGATATTGATATTCCATTTTTAAACAGAATCTGATTGCAAGTTGACATAGTGAAAATATTATATGTATTAATCTAATCTAATAAATAAAATTGCATTCATTTAATAGAAATTCAAACAGTCTTATTAATTTTTAAATAATAAAATATAATTTATAAGTATTAATCTAATCTACTAATTAAAATAACACTCATTTGATAAATATTTAGAAGGACTAATTAATTATTAAATAATGAAATCAAATATATCTATAATATTTAATAAAATTATAAAAGAAATCGTTCAGAGAGCTATCAAAAAATTTATTTTTAGTTCAGGGGAATATTAGGGGATCATTAAGAAAAAAGATTTTTCTCTTCAGGAAGCTATTCTAGGGGGCCATAGCTTCTGAGCCCTATTCTCCTAGTGACGTTACTTAGCTAGCTTTTATTAGACCTGACATTTTAACTATTTAGCTATTTGACTCTTTCCTATAATTACAATGAATCTATATATCTATAATGACATCTATCTAATTAAATAACTCAAAACTTTTAATTTATAGCTAGGGCATAAAATAATACGTTAATAATATTATAAATTATTAGGATACATATATATATTAATAAAGAAAATAAATACTTGAAGTTGATTGTTCAATTTATGTAATATATCAAACACTGGATCCATAACTCTGATAGATAAAGAAATTATAAAATATATAGGATACTCCTATTAACTTCTCATCTTCAACATAAACTCTACTATATCTAGTAGAGCAACCTCCTTGTCATAGTAATACATTCATAAAAAAAACTAACTAATTTATAAGAATAGGAATGAAAAACCTTAATTAAAACACAATCCTAACTTTACCATAATATTTATTGATTAGTTACCCTTAAAGGTAAGTTAAACGTGGCGGGAGATGAAGTACGCCAATTCAAGGCTGCATTCTATATATAGCTTTGAGCGATTAAATATATCAAAGTTTTAATAGTCGCCTAAGCGAGTTGCTGCTGTATATTATACTACAAATAAGAAATTACCGTTACTATGAAAGAATAGTAATTGTCATTCTACTTTACATTAAAAGGTCGATAATTAATCATTGGTAATAATTTTTTTTTGAAATAATATTCTAAAATAGTTATATTTATTTATTATTGGTAAAATAATCATTTCCAATCAAATTTGTTCGTGTATATGATGAAATAATAAAAGCCCAACAAATGATAAATGTATGTAAAATATTTTAAAAAGGTTTAAACATTCTTAGTGTATGATTAATAAAACCCCAAGTTTAATCAACATAAAGTAAAATTTTAATTACATTATTATCATATATGAACCCCACGATTAATGTAAATATCAAAGTTTTATATTTTCTCCCATATTCAATGAGGAACCTTTATCAAATAAAGTTAGTTTTATTATTAATATTATGCAAGTTTAAATAATAATGTTTTTTTTTATTTCCATATATAATTATTTAAAATCATAATATGTTTATGATTATAATCTTAATGTGAAATAAGAGATGGAAATAGTTGAAAAAATATTTATCAATTTTTTAAAAAAATTTGTGATTGATTTAAGTTAAAATTTAATATAGCAACGAAAATACGTATAATATATTTAAGGATTTTTATGGATTGATTCTTTCTAATAAAAATTTCATATAATTCATATAATGCAAATAATGAGCAAATTCAAAAGTTAATTATTATTTATTAGCATACGCTATATTGTAGAAGGTATTGCTTATCTGTTAAATTTATTAATTGTTTTAATGAGAATTGTATACAATTATATCTAAATAATTTTTACTTCTAATAGATATAATATCAATAGACGGGAAAACTTTTCATAATAATATTATTAAATAGATTAGTTAGCGTCTATTACATAAATATTATACCTCTTCCACGGAACATTTCTATCCTTCCTAAAAGAACAAGATTTAATTTTATCAATACTGGTAAGATGGCGAATAATAATAATTCACCAAATTTGCTCTAATTAAACCTATTCACAGTATAAGAAAAGGCATAGGGTTGGCAATTAAATTTTTACCACTCCATGTATTGCAAATTTTTATTTTTAAAATGACTGAAAAAGCACATGATTACTCTTTATCTAAATATCAATTTCGGAAAAAATCAGATATAAAACCTCAACAAATACACTGTTTTAAAAATAAAATTATTTATGGCGCTCTATATTAAATTATTCTATTCCAGCTGATTAAAAAAAAAATACAATGTCTACCATCTAAACTTTATAAAATTCTAATATTAATATACACCAATAAATAATTATAACTGATTTTATAAAACTATTGAATATTTATAATTGATCTAAATATGATTACCTATATACATTATTAGGGTGCCATTTACACCTAGATTTAATTTAACACATCGTAACTATTATAATATATTATATATAATCATATCATAATTATTTTAATCATTTTTATTAAGCTTGAGTGTAAATAAGCGGTCGCGAATGGTTTGAGTCACTATTAATTGTACTAGGTAACTTTTTATCAGATGAGCAATAATTAGCCATCATTTAGGTTATGACATTGTTCAATCTTTGTTCTTATAACTTGAGGATACTCCAGACATGGTCTCTATTCAAATAACTACAGAGAAGCCAAATGAATAACCAGATAGTAGTGTTGTTAAAGGGCTTGATTTGAGCTATTTTTTAAAAACGGTTAACTCAATATTTTATCCAGAAAAAATATTTACCAAGACTCGAAGTTTCACTAAGCGTAACATTTTTCTGGTTAAAATATCAAGCTAGCCGAATCGGCTTAAATCGAGCTGTTTAAAAACAATACCAGATGGAACCATTGAGCCTATATCCTTTAGACGGCATAAAAATATGTAACCTCACTACAATTCTTATAAGAGTTCGGATAATCTTTAATCTTGATTATCCATGTTTATTCATAGCTTAATTCTATAAATTAATTTTACAACAAATATTAACTTATAAGACCTTTTTTTGGTTTTTACAAACGAGACCACTGAATATTTTTTTATTAGGCAAAAATATAGAAATTTGATATTTCTTTTTAATAATACCACTAATATTATAATTTAATTTAAGTTTAAATCTTTAAAATTATAAGATTATAATATTGAAATATTGGATTAAGAATAAGATTTAACAAAAAAATATAAAATAAGGTATACTATACTTAATTGTTGTACTCCAATATCTTTAATCATATTTTAAAAATTTCCATTAAATTATCAGATATTTATTTCATTGATTATACTTGATATTTCATTTACTGTAATATTATATAAAATATGGCAAATCATTTATATAATGTTAGAAAATTAAATGTGGATTATTAATATAAACATACATAGCATATAATAAATAATATCGATTGAAATCATATGTCGGAATAATCTCTTTTTATGGGTTTGGCTTTTATTTCTATGAATTATTGCTAAATCAAAGCTATATTTTTGGATATTACAACGACGTCATTATTTTGCTTTTCAAAACATAGCGTCTCATTTGATTACGTATACTTCATTGGCCGTCCAGTGCTTCTCATGTTTTTATATTTATGATTATAATTAGGAGCGGCGATAGTTTAGTCTTGTTTTACTCCTTTCTTTACCATGAAGGAAGGGGATATTCTTCATCATTGGTTTCGAAGTATACAACAGTATGTATTTAGTGGATTTAAAGATCTGTATAATGTTGGGGTCTATCCCACACTCTGACAACGAAGCTGCATGATTAACATTCTCAGAAGCTCTGCTAAAATCTATAAATGTGAAATAGGAAGGTATCTTTGTATTTGTTTTCTGTATGATTATTTTTTTCTGAGCTTATTTGGGCTCCAGTAAATTTTTTGTTTGGCCTAGCATATGTATTTTTGGGAAAAGATGAGGTGCAGATGATATGATTGTGGCTTTTACGAGAGAACCACAAAAATGAGAAGGCTATAGCTCAGTAATCCTTAAATGTGGTCTTTATATTTAGGGAAGTTACACAGGTAGGATTTGTTTCAGTCCACTGCAGAAGTTCCGCTCTCCCATATTTTATTGAAGAGGGCAAATAGATAGGAAGATTTTATCATAGGTGCTATTGTGGGATATTCTGCTGTGATATTATCCAACCCCGGAGCGCTTTTTTTTCCCATGGTTTTTGACTACATTATACTTCATTCACGGATAAACCAGGCGAAAGTTGTGGCAAAGTTTTTATGTTTTTTAATAGAATTGCTTTCCGTGAGTCGAATACCTTTATATAACAATCAAGCCATAATTCCATTTGTTTATCAGCATAAATTTTCAAGGTTTACAGAAATATTTTTTATGGGCGTCATAGATCCTGGTCTCCTACATATCTTTAATAATACAAAGATTTCGCTATATAGATCTCTTTATCACTTCGCAGAGCTTTGGTTTTCTAAACCTTAAAATAAAATAATTGAGACACAAGATGTGTGGGATTGCGGTTGGGTAGTCCATAATTCATCACTGACTAGCTTTTATCTATTCACTAGAATTTTCACGCTTTATTTCAAAAATTTGCTAGTTTATTTATTTACTTATTTTATGAGTATATTTCGAAATTCAATTGATAAGAAAATATTCTCAATCATTGATAGTAAACATTAAAGCTTTCAATAAAGATATTTAACTTAAAATCAGCTACCACCCATTCTTAAAGAAATTAAATTATAGGCTTTTGTTTTGCCCATTCCTTTTTTTTCTTGGATGTTAGATGTACAAGTACGCGTGGGTTGCCCTTTGAGGGGCTATTTTATCCTCCTAGTTAACTATCCAGTTTGATGGACTTTTGAGAAAAATCTAGCGTAGCTCTAATGTATCCACAACCAGAAGGCGATAACGCTTTTTTCACGTAACACGTAAATTAAAATGTAGTAAAATTCGAATATATATACCACTAGGATTATCATCTTGCACTATATTATAAAATATACTATACAAGTAATAAATATAAATTTTGTACCTATGGTAAGAGTTACATTTTGAGTTCCCACTTTTAATAAATTCAATTTTATCATTGTTTTACAAAAGTATTTTATACCTATGTTAAGTGTCACATTTTGGGTTCCCACTTCTAATAATTTTAATTTTATTATTTAACAAAATATTATATTTTTTTCTAATTTACTTGTCGCTATCAAGATTTTTTGAGCTTAAAATATTTTTTAGGCATAGATGATTATGATATAAAATCATAATTTACCTATAATAAAATATTCAGTTTCAAATCTAGATACTTAGGAAATAAATATATATACAGTTTTATATAAAAAAATTCTTATAAAGATCTAACAGACTTACTGTTATTAACTGTTTAAAAAATTTCAAAAAATAAATAAATAATCTATTAATTCCATATCTAACTGGCTTACTATTATATAATCTTTCTATATAATATATTTAAAAAATATATATAATATATTAAAATTAACCATCTATTTTAGATATAATTGTGCAGATTGATCTGAATACATTTTTAATTACGTAAAATAAATTTTAAAGTGACCTAAGAATTTTTACCTATTGTAATTCCTTCGCTGTCTAAAAATGAAATCGTATATAATTATAATTTTATATTCAATAAAATACTTTTCATGTCACACTGGATTTCCATATCTAAAATAATTCATATTTATTTTACATCAAACTCTATAAATTAAATATGGTTTACCCGAATTTTCGCAAATTATTGCTATAGCTAAATAATATGCATATAATATAAACAAAATATTTAAAAAAATTTATTACGTGATATTTTCTTTTAATGAATAAATTTTTAATTATGAATATTAATATTGAAAAATAAAATTTCAAACATTCGTGAAATATTATTGATGCGAGAGGGGTTGTCTTGGACTATATAAGTGGTTTGATCAATATAAGAATAAAAAAATATAATCTTTTTTTTTCTTTTAACTTCAATAATTATTTTGTATACATCATCTAATCGTATATATATACTTGGTCAAATAAATTAATCGGTAATATTGAATACTTTAGAAAATGATGTATAAACATTACATTTTTAATTAAGTCCAATCACAGTATAACATAACGCCTTAAACCATGATTTATAAATAATCTATTATTTAACAAGGTGGTAGATTATAAAATGACAACTCTGAAAACAAAAAGAAATATTAAAAAAGTTAAAAATAGGAGTGTATTTTACACAGGGAATATCAAAAAAATGGATTGGAGCTACAGAACTTTTAGCTGAAATAACTACGATATTTATAACATATATGATGATACTTTGATCCCAAGCGGTAGAAATATTATTTAGTACTATTATAAAAAATATTAAAAAATTTTTAATTATAAGATTATTATCATAGGATAAGATTTTCATTCATAAAACTATTGATACATTGAGGATTAAATTTTTTAAAAATTATCTAAATTAGAAAGCAGCATGGCCCGACCAAAACTGCAGGCATAATTTATTTTTTTTTATGAGAGAATACGTCTAAATAATTACTATTTTAAGTTTAAATTTTTTTTTTTTTGCAAAACTATATGAGGAACCCAGCTCATAAAAAAATATTCCAAGTAGATTGGCTAAAAATATTTTTAGAAAGTGGGATTGGGCCACGCTGTACAGATCGTTATTCTAATTTTCCATAAATTGAAGAAAAAATTATTTACTTGGATTCGCTTCCACGGCTAATTAAGAATGTATATATTTTTGATAAAATGTTTTTTAATGTATTAATTTTTACTTTGAAGATATGCTAAGATTAAAATGAGACCTGATAGATGGGTAAAAAATTTATTCATCTTTCTTTATAGTAATTTAGAAAAAAAATTTAAGAGAAATTTTATTGCTAAAAATTTAATAAAACTATTAAAAATACTTTGTTTTTAAATGATGAACTTATTTTAGATAAATTTATAAACTTTGATACATCAAGGGTTATCTCAATTCTATCATAATATTTGTTTTAAAATTTTTTTATAACCAATTATACCATTAATTATACATATAACTATTTTCACAAATAAATTTTTGTCAAGATTAAAGGTTAAAATTTTCAATTTTTAATAATAATATTTACTAAAAAACAAATTTAATACAATTTTATCATTAGGCTCTAATTTTATTTACTAAATAAATTTGTGGTATCTCAAGGGTCAGAGTTCAATAATTAAAAAAACCAATAAATATAAATTAAATTAATGAATTTATTTTAGATAGAAAATATAATTTTTGATACTTCTTAATAATTTAAATATTTTATGTGTATTTTATTTGATCATTTCTTCTGGGATTAATTTGATTGAAGAATTAGGCACTAAATATCAAGCCAAATATTAAGAATTTATACATTATAAGTTTTAGCATAATACATATTTGTAATTAATTTTCTCTCATTTATTTTCCCGTTCACCCATCTACAAAGAGATTTGAGAAATGAAAGGTATTAATTAAGCACTTTTATTGTTTTCAAGTAGCACCGGCATATCTAGCCAAAGAAGTGGTGGGGGGGGGCAAGAAATAAATAACCCCCCTTCTTCAAAGCAAAAATTGCCGCTTAATGTCAATTTAACGAAGATATTAGCGCGAAACACTTTTCCGCTAAATTATAGCGAATATCTTGTAGCGAGAAAAGGAATTATCGAGAAATATCCTAGAATATCTTAACTTCGAATACTTTAGAGCGACTATATTTTAGAGAAACAAAACACTTAAATCCCGAATTCTATATATCGAATTTTCTACCACTAATGTATTTACACGAAGTCATTATCGCGAAACAATAAATTTGAATATGCAAATGCATTTAGGAAAACAACATTATATATTAATTTACTCAATAAAGCTTCTTAAATCATAAACGCGAAATAAAGATCTTTTGCTACTAATAGTTTATTGAGTGAGCTTGTAACATTTGTTCGATGTGATAAAAAATGAATTAACCCATTTCTTTTTAGTCTCTTATTTTCACACATGCCAATAAGTACTGAGAGGACGTTTTGGTTCTTATTTTTACTAGTGTTGTTAAATTACCTAACTCTGACCATCCCTTCTGTGGCTTAATCAGGCCTTTACCATAAAAAATTGAATTAAACCTCTAAGTTGAGTCTCAACTTGAAGATTGATTCGAATATTTTTGATTAAAACATGGCTACGCTGTTTTATAGTTGACAAAAGTTAAGTTGTTTAACAACTCTAATTTTTACACCCAAAAATAAATCTTTCTCTCCCCCCCCCCTCCCCCCCCCCCCATAATTTCAACATAAATTTTAATGGCTTATGCCATTAAAAGTAAATTTTAACAATTATTCTGTAATACTTGGAATTAAAAATACTGAAAGCCAAGAATTTTTTATTAATTTTCTCAGATTATTAATAAAAATCATAGACTATTTTGCTAAATAATTTTTAAAAAGGTTTTTCTAAATTGTTGTGTAAACAATAAATGGGAATCTCATTAAAATTTATTTTTATAGAAAAATTGTTGTTCATTTATTGGAACAGATAAAACCTGATTTGTAAATTATAAGTAACGTTTAATATGATATATTTTAAAAAAAAGTTAATTGGTAAATATATTTTTGCATATCTCCCAATTATTATTATTTTTACTTACTGCACATTGATATTACTTTTTTATATAATGATAACTTTAATTCATATGAAAGAGTGGTAGCAATGGCTAACGCTATTTTTATATCCAATTATTTATTTTTCTAGCGCGCTACTTTTATTGAAAGTAGATAGTATAGCTTATAATTTATTATTTAATTTTAAAATTTATATTTTCAATTTGTATTATAAACCTAAATATTTGTAAATTATTTAAAATGCCATTCAAAATAATATTCAAATCGATGTAAGTGAACCAGACAACCCTGAAAGAAAATTTTCCTGTTAATAGATATGCAAATTTTTTATATCCAATATTTGAAAACTATGTTAAAAAAACAAAAGGTGCCTATAAATTTATTCGTTCAAAATGTTAAAAAATCTAATAGCTATAACTTCAAAAGTCAAAACCACCCAAACAGAATTGTTATTAGAAGTAATTATTTTATAAGAATGGTAATGTCAACAGTTTTAAAGAGATAGAAAAACATCTTAATTATTTTTTATGGCAGACTACATCCAAAAAGACAAATTCAATTCAAACTAAATTATTTAATAACATTTCACATGCCAATATTTCTCAAAAACTGGCTGATAAAATCATTGTCGTTGTAACCTATACATTTCAGTCAATGACCTTGGTTGATAATCCATCATTTTTCATGATTTTTAAAATTCTATCTCTTGTACAACAAATTTATCTCGCCAGACTTATGATTAAGATAGCAGATAAGTTTGAAGTGATGGAAAATGTTCTAATAGCAGAGTTGTCAGAGATATCCTTTACATGTCGAAACTCAGAAAGTTGGACCCATAATAGAAAGTAAAAACTTATTTATCTTTATAAATTGATCTAATATTAATGTTTTTATTACTTGTTTAAGAATAAAAGGCTATTACCTAAGACTTTAAAAAGAAGATCTGCATAATTAGCCCTCAAAATGATAATAGGATGCTAGACATGTTCTTGGACATCAAATTTTTAAAATCCACAATACTTTTTATAGTTTACAAAATCATTACTGATGATGGTTAAAATTTCCTCAAAGAATTAATGTTATTATAAATTAATTTTTAAACGATTTTTTAGGAAATAAATAAATGGTCATTATTATTTAATTTATAAAATATTTAGCAATAATAGAATTAAAAAAGGTTAAGTTGTTAACTAAATCTTTCAGTATTTATTTAAGTGTTTTTAATTTTAAATATTGAATTTTATTAACTAAATTACACACATATTTTAGTAATATTATATCAAAATTCATATCAAATTATTAAAAAAATTATTGAATTTACCTTAAAAAATATTAAAAAAAATATGGATTTTTCATCATGCACGGTGCTAATCTAATATATAATAAGCTAGGGCAATTGAATATTTTATGGACGATTAAATTTTACTATATTTATTTCTTATTGGTAAATTGCTTTCATTTTATACAGTGCAGGGAATTCAATGTATTCTTCTATTTATAAATATTTATGTAATTATATCTCCAGAAGATTCATAATTTTAAATACCTACCATAATAGGAGGAAGAAATACGCGTAGATATTATGATATTAATGTGATCTTCGAAGATGACTTAAATTATTGTAGGATCTTGAATTAAGTCCAACTCAATGGTACCTATTCATCAAAAATCATGCCATAATCTAAATTTGATAACAACAGTGGATGCTGAAGGAGTATAAAAAATGAAGATTTTAAAAGGTATCTGATCCACTTTTATAAATGACAAATCTGCTAAAGGCTCAGACATATTAAAAAATAATTAGGCAGGTATTTATCAACTCCTAACTACAAGATGGAACTCAACAATGAAATCAAATTAGTAGCATTTTTTTAGATGAATGATTAGTAATGGATTTTATCTGCATTGGAATTCAATATATTAAATATGAAAAGCATAGGGGTTTCACTAGCCTTTACAATCTCAGGGGCAATTAAAAAAAATTATGGGGTCTACGCCCCTATACTCCCTATTTTATGGGTGTCCGACCCGCTTTTCTCAATCAAATTAGCCCAAGTCGACCGGCTAAAATTATTTTAGAGAGCATAGGTATTATCTATGCATATTTTTTTAATTCCAATTTTCCCTTAATAAAGAACAAATTATGTACTTGGATTCGCTTCCATAACTAATGAAGAAAATATATAAATTTTTGATAAAATTTTTTCCGGTGTAATAACTTTTACTTTGAGTATTTAGTACTTTTATATTTATCGTTTAAGCATGATGGCAATCATAATAATTTCTTATTTTGACATGAACTATCAAAAGGTTGAAGCATTAAAATTTACTAATTACTCACTAAGTATTATCGGTTTTTAATTTATTGCTTACAGAAGTTTGGCTGCCTTTACGCTCAGGGTTGCAAGGTCAAAATTTTCAAATTGCGGGAGAAATATGAAAATTACGGTAGAAATATAAAATTTCGACCGGGATTTTGAATTGACTTAATTATCCGCCTATTATTTTTATAATTAGTTTATATAAATAAAAAATCGGTAACTATTTTAAAAAATAAAATACGTCATGATTTATTAGAATATATTAATTTATAAAAAAAAAACCAAAGATCTTTTTTAAATATAAATGAATGTAAAAAAGATTAAATTTTATTAAAAAAACGATTTTAATTTTACAATGAAATAAATTTTTTATGTGAATGTCCCGCAAAACGACCGCAATTGGAAATCTACCGTGTGTTTGTATGTAAACATTATAGAGATAGGGGCTTAATTATCACGTATCACGCTTAAATACATAATAAGGCTACAGTTGCAGCAATTTTAATCACTTATCTTGTAGTGCAACATTCATAGAGATACTTATTAGCACAATGTTAGTAGAATCTTTTTCCCATAATATTTAACGACTCTATAAATGAAAACTATACTTGTAGAACAAAAATGAGCAGGGCTATCATCAATGTCCTAGGACCTAAATCCAGGAGATCAATTCTTGACGATTTGAAAGATGGGCATGCATATGCAATTCTAACAGAGGCATCTAATAAAGGAAATATTAAAATATTTCCCTTGATCCTCCGCTATTTCAACAAAATTATAGTCTTTTAAATAAAACTATTAAATTTTTTCCCCTCAAATAGTGAAAAATCCAAAGATATAGCTATCCATATAATGGTACAATAAATTGCATGTCAGCTTTATGATCTGATAATGCCTCAGTGAATTTGGTAAAAACAGAGTGTATTTATAGAATTGAGTCAGCATTGTGCGATATGTTCCTAATACCCGTCATCGATAGAATTTTGAAATTTTATAAACCTTTAAAAATATATTTCTTAAATAAAGATTATAAAAGCTGTCCTAACATTTTGAAATTTTTTTTTAATAATGAATTGCAGAGGTATATTTAGGAATGATTTTACATGTAGGAAATCTACTATATGCTGTTAATGTGATTTCAATCAGAAGTAACAAAGATTCACAAATTATGCTGCAGACGTGTTCATCTTTACAGTTAAAAATTGACAATAATTTTTATGGCGCCACTGCTAAAACTTAATTATATTTTATTTGAGATTTAAATAATAGAACTAAATGTTTACCGTCGTTATTGAGATCCTGGCATGACATATTATATACGTTTAACCATTAGCTTGGCTTCTAATATTGTTAAAGCAATCCGATTTCTCTCCTTTTTCCAGGCGTCCTCATCAGGCTAAAAATACGCTCGGATGAGGCATTAGAATGAGGTAAGGAGAAGACATACTCGCATATTTTTTTCCAAGCATGGGATTTATCGTTATTACGAAAAAATTCTACCCATTCTGCTTTTAGACTATCTAACTTTAAGTATTGGCGAATCATAAAAAATAGAGAGAATTACAATCCCCTCAAACAAGACATTAATGTCTTTCGGTATTTTTTATATATTTATTAAATTATAAAAAGCATCAATTGATGGTTTCTGTTCCAGGTCATAATATTTATACATTTGTAAATAGAGTTATTAAAATCAAATTTGATTGTAAAAATTCTAAAATTGTCTTAATAAAAATATCTGCTTTATTTAAAAATGTATTAATTAGAGTATTATTTGAACATTTAATATAATGTTTTTAGCAATAGCGCCATAAAATTGATTATCAATAATTTTTAACTGTTGAGATGAACAGAGATGTAGCATGATTTTGTGAATCTTTTTTAATTAAGAATATTCTGATTGCAAATGAATATTAACTGCATGAAGTAGATTTCCTACATGTGAAATGAATCCCAAATATGGTTCTGCTATTTCATACTCGAAAAAATTTTTCAAAATTTTAGGACAACTTTTAAAATCTCTATTTAAGAAGTATTTTTTTTAATGGTTTGTAAAATTTTAAAATTCTATCGATGGCAGGTATTAATGAAAACCTGATAGGTATATATCGCAACAACTCACACCATTCGAAGTCAGACCACTTCACTAACTCTTTTAATTCATTAACTCTTTTAGTTGTTGAACTAAATTCGTTAAAACATTTCATCACAATTATTTCGACATACACATATAGTACATTCATTGCAAGATTATGTAGTATATGGTATATACAACCAATTGGTATTAATTCATTATTGTGCTCGATATTTACCATTATGTGGCTAGCTACATTGTTGCATTTTTCACTTATCGAGGAAAAAAATTTAACAGTTTTATTGAAATTTTCTAATTCTTGTTGAAATTGCGAAGGATCGAGGGAAATGTTTTAATATTTCCCTTATTAGATGCATCTGTTAGAATTGCATATGGATGCCTATCTTTCAAAACGTCTATAATTGACCTTTAGAATTTAGGTACTAAAACACTTGTGATAGCCTTGCTCATTTTTGTTCTGTCACAATAAGGTTTGCACTTATATTGGAGTCGTTAAATATCATGAGAAAAAGATTCGACCCACATTGTGATGAAATAGCTCTGTGAATGTTGAACTACATGATAGATGTATACGATTTCTGCAAATGTAGTTGCATCTGTATTATTTATTATTTTTGAGAATATTTTTGTATTGCAATCGATGTTGAAATAATCCCCCTGTACTGACTTATATGAATGAAATGATGTTGATTTATTATTGAATAAAAATAAAAATTGTCTCTTCAAAATCATTATTTATATATTAAAAACGTCAAAATTTAAATAAATTGCTGGAGAAATTAAAAAAATTGCGGTTGATTTTTGCGTAAGATTTCCAATTGGTTTTGCGGGAGAGAGATGTCTGCGTGTAAACTAAAAAATTGCGGAAGTCTCCCGCTGATGAGGGGAGAAATGACAACCCTGTTTAAGCTCCAAGAGATATATTTCAGTTTTTATTATTTGAAACCAATTCCAATATATTTTTTATCGAATCATTTATAGCCAAGAAACTAGAAAATAAGGATCAAAGTGATATATGAAAGCAATTAAGATTTTATTTGATATTGTGGCACCACCTCTAGTTGGAATATTATGTCTTAAATTAATCGTAGTTTGTAATAATATAAAAATATTAACGTATCAAAAATTTAACTCAAAACTGTTTTTCAAAGCAGAAAAAAATAGCATTCCAAAAAACATTAAAAAGAGAAGTGAAAAAAGATATATAATAAGGTTTCCATTGTGAAATGAATAATAAGATTTTATTTTTATTTAATTTTTTTTTAAAAATTAATAGCGTTAAGGAATTGAATGCATATTGTTACTTATATTTATCATCAAAAGCATTGATTAGTAATGTTTATTAAAATATTAACTGTAATATATTATATAACTGTCAAATATATCTGTAAAAGTGGCATTTTACCTAATATTTTGTTATATAATAGATAATTATCACTATATATCTATTTCTTTCTATAAAGAAATTTCTTACACCTTGGAAATATTTTTTTAGAAAATAGGCATGGTGATTAAATTTAAAAATGAATTAGTGATTTTTAACTCGGCTAATTACAATATTAAATTTGTCAATTTTCAAATAAAAAATAATATTATTTATTTAATTTTTTTTCACTTTAGCTTTCACCTTTTCTAGTGGTAAGCTCCTTCAATATCTCTCTCCACTTTATGTTATTCATTCAATCTCTTTATTCTAATTTATACTTCTTTATATTGGCTCTAACCCATTGAAGTTTAGGCCTTCGTCTTTTACGTTTGCCCATCACTTCCAAACTCTCAACCTTATTTCCTTAGTTCATAGGCCTTCTCATTGTGTACCCATACCACCTAAGTCTGTTTACCATTAACTTAGTTTAATGGTCACTACCTTTAAACTTAGTATTCTTGTACTCAGCACTTCATCCTTTCTTGTTACCCCAGCAATTATCCTCAGCATTCTCATCTCCATAGTTTGTAGACTTCTCTCGTCTGATTCCAAAGTCCATGTTTTCGACTATATAGAATAGTTGGTTGTACTAGGGAACTGTAAATTTTTCCCTTTAATTTGTGTGGAATTCTTTTGTCAAATAGCACCCCAGATAAAGTTCTTCATTTTACTCTTTATCTCTTTTACTATTGTGCCGTTTGTTTGTATAGTGGAGCCCAAATATTTGCAGCTTTCAATTGCCGATATCTGCCATTCATTTATATCAATACTCTCTGTTTCATCTCCTCCTATCACCATATACTCCGTCTTTTCCCTATTTACTTTTAGTCCGTGCTTTTCTAGGATATTTATCCAACTCACTAATCTTTCTTTCAGTTCATCCTTCGGCAAGTATCATAATATCATCTGCAAATATCATATTCCACGGAACTCCTTCGGCTATTGTGAAGCCTGCTGAAGTATCTGTTGTGCTACGGACCATTGTTGTATGGCCGATATACTTATCCTGTATTATTATTATATATTTTTCGGGAACCTTTTTGTGGCGTAGCGTCCACCAGATAAGTTTTCTTGGGATTCTATCGAAGACCTTTTCTAGATCGAGAAAGACCATGTGTAGCTTTTTGTTCTTTCCCTGTATTTTTCCCTCATTTGCCTAATTGCGTCAATAGCATCAGTTGTTGATCTTCCAGTCATAAAGCCAAACTGAGTCTTTCCTATTTCGATTATGTCTCTTAATCTTTTTTCTATTATTTTTTCGCATAGTTTTAGACAGTGTGACATTAGTTTTATGCCCCTGTAATTTTGACAAGTGTCCCTTTTATTTTTGAAGATAGGAACTAGATAGCTCTGCCTCCATTTTTGAGGAACCTCTTTATTTCCAAGTATTTTATTGTAATGATTTGTGAGGAAATGTATTCCATCATCTCCTAGTGCTTTGAGGCTTTCTATTAGAATATCATCTGGACCCCTAGCTTTGTTGTCTTTCATATGCTTGAGGCATATGATTATTTCTTGTTCTGTTATAGGTTGTATAAGGTTTTAACATGGAGAGTGGTCTAGATGTATTATGTGGGGATTAAAGTTGAGAAGCTCCTGAAAATATTCTTTCCATCTATTCATTTATTTTTCCTTTATTATCAATTCCCATCTTTATTTTTGATAAATTTCGGAGCTCCGTTTATATCCCTAGAATTCTTTTCTCGCTGTTTGGCTAATCTTTATATTTTATTTTGCCCTTCTTTGGTATGTAGTTCTTCATAAATGTCATTGTATGCCATGGATTTGGCCCTAGCCACAGTCTTTGTAGCTTTGTATCTTGTCTTGTCATCTGGGTTTTTGGATTTGTACCATATTTCATAAAGGGCTTTTTTCTCCTATATAGCGGTTTGCACCTCTTCATTCCACCACCACCATAGTTCTTTGTATGATTTGTTACCTCCCCTTGTCAAGCCTAGTGTCGATTAGGCAGTGTCTATTAATCTGGAGGTCTGTTAACATTTTTTCACTGACTTGTGAGGAATCTATTGTTTCAATGTTTGCATTGATTGCAAAGGCATCTGTTATTGTTTAAACTTTACCCCATTTGATGCATGGTTCCAGTTTTATTATCTTGTTTTGAGTGGATTTATTTGTGATGTGAAAATCAATGACTATTAGCTTTACGAGAGATTAGCATGTTATCTATCTTTTCCTTGTACCACTTTTATATGTTATTAAATGACTGTCTTTTTTCCTATAGTAGGTGTTGGTTAAGGCAAGGTCGAAGGCTTGCGCAAATTTTAGTATATGCTCTCCTTCATCGTTTCTTTTTCCATATCCAAAACCACCATGATGTTGTAGCTAACTCTTTTCTCACATGCGCATTTTAGTCACCACCTATCATAATTAGGTCATCCTTAGGAATTTCCATTGCAGCTTCATCAAGGATAACTCTAAAGTCATCTTTCTCTTCTTCCTTGCAACTCGTTTGAGGAACATATACTGAAAGGATGTGTAGTATTGATTGACCAATACAGAGTTTTATCTTCATTAGTCTATCAGAGATCCTGTTAACTTCTATTAATGAGGAGATTAGATCTTAACTGAAGATGATACCGACACCTTTCCTATTACTAAGAATTCCATTATAGTACAATTTATACCCATCTCCAATTATTAAAGTCTTCTGACTTTTTCATTTCGTCTCTTGTATGCACACTATATCTTTTCTCTTGTTCAGCATTGATGCCATTCTCATTTTACTTTAAAGTGTATCAATATTCAAACTTGCTAATAGTGTATTCTTAGCTTTGACCTTTATTTTACTTTTCACAGGATGGAGGTCTACACCTTGTGCGTCGCTTGAAGGGAACACCCTAGCGATCATATTCATATTTTCATTTGTTTCCTTCATTTTGTTTATTGGACAAATATCCTTAGCACCCGGCTGTTCAAGCCTGTCGGTGACCGAGGTGTCATCTCTAAGCTCCGATTTTACCATATGTCTTTACATATCATTCATCGAAGAAAAACCTGAAAGTTCATTTTAATATTTTAGGTTATGCAATATGTGGCACATTAACTTAAAATTTTCAAAGGTGAGGATAATATGGAGATAGGGGATGGGGTTCATACTTTGAGTATCCTAACTATGAAATTAAAGAAATTGAAAAATCTTAACTTGTGTGAGCCTCAAGTAGACTATGTTGAAAGGTATTGAGAGAAGATAGAAAAAAAATTATTTTCTCTATTATAAAAATTTTATTATCACAGCAAAAATATACGTAATATTTAAGTTGGTTATTTATGTTGGATTCAATATTATATAGGTGATATATAATTGTTTTTATTTTTACCGAATAATTTATTCTAACTTAAAGTTAAAAATTTTATGATTAAAAAATATTTTAAATATACTATTTTTAAAACAATTTGATTCCCTAATCTATATAATGATGATGATGATAATATGTTAGCTGCCATAATTCATCCCAATTTTAAACTAGACTGGCCATATATCAATTCTGATGATGCTAAGACCAACATGATTGGCTTAAACAGTTTCTACCAAACAAAATCCTTAGTTACAGCCACAAAAAGAACTCCTACTGATAATTATTTTGAAATAAAGGATACTAATATAATACAAAATTTTATCTTATATTAAAAATAAGTATATAAAATAATATACTGACATGCCCTTAAGTGCTAGTGTTGAGAGATTATTTAGTTAGGCGAAACTTAAAATTTCTGGTCGCTCAAGACTTGGGGATGATAGTTATAAATAATTTTATTATTAAAATGCTACAAAATAAATAAATTATGAATATACTAAGTTATTAAATAATAATTATTTTGCATTTATTCTTTTATAAATTTAACTATATTTAAATATTTATAAATGTTGTTTTTTATATAAAATATACTATATATTAAATTTATTATATCAAATATAATGAGAAAAAATAAAGAAGTGCTGGCAGTCGGTATAGGAGCCATTATGGCCATACATCATAACAATGGACCCGATGATGTTCACGGACTCCACAGTAGCCTACTACACCTTTAGGCCCTTCAATCGAAATCGTCATATCCCAAATCCTGTTCAAGCCAGGCCTCAAGATTTGCAGCTATATCCCTCAATATTTCCCCTGTTTAAAGGAAATGTTGAGATATAACCGAATATCTTGGCTTTTATAGCTACGGTATTCCTAAGGCTTTTATTAATCAAGTATATCGAATATAATGAGAAATATAACGATAATGGTAATATGCAGTATAATTTTTATATTTATGTAAATAAATAGATGGGGATGAATCGTTCTTTAGTATATTATTATTGTAATAAGATTTTGATTAATAGAAGTGGAGTTAATCGAGGAGGTCCCTGGATCCATTAGATAGGATACTCCATCGCTAAGTATCGGTAGAGGGATCGCTAAGAATAGATAACCCGGAAATAAGAGAAGGAGTTTCGATAGAAGATTCCTAGCCGAATAAGGAGGTGTCCTGCTGTTGGAGAGTAATGGGGGCATCGAGAATAGGGCCATCAAAAAGATCTAAGTGTTCTCTTTAAGCCATCTAAGTTCCTAAGTCTCAAGAACATTACGACAATCTCCCAAAACATTCAGTGGATCCCGTTGGAGGACAACCCGGCCGATGCCCCGTCTAGAACTTGGATGGCCGAAAGAGAACACCTAGATTTATTTGGTGGCCCTATTGCTCCCATAACTCTCCAACAGCAACACACACCTCCTTATTCAGCGAGGAATCTTCTATCGAAACTCCTTCTCTTATTTCCGGATTATCTATTCTTAGCAATCCCTCTAACAATATTTACCGATGGAGCAACCTATCTATTGGATCCAGGGACCTCCTCAATTAACTCCACTTCTATTAATCAAAATCTAATAATTATATACTAAAGAACGATTCATCCCTATCTATTTATTTACATAAATGTAAAAATTATACTGTATATTACCATTATTGTTATTTTTTCTCATTGTATTCGATATACTAAATTTTGATTAATAAAAGCCTTAGGGAATACCGAAGCTATAAATGGCAAGGTATTCGTTTATATCCCAACATTTCCTTTAAACAGGAAAAATGTTGAGGGATATAGCTGCACAAAATTTATTTCTAAATTTTTTATATAAAAAGCAGCCAAAGCCATATTTAATTTAACATTAATAGCTAACGAATTTATAAGAATTAGGAATGAAAAACTTTAACCAAAACACTAATCCTTACTTAACTTTAATTCTGATGATAGATTATATTTAGTGAATAGTGACCCTTTAAGGTAAGTGTTAAATTTGAAATAATCAAGGCTTGTATCTTGTTGTGGTGGGGGGGGGGGTGAAATACCAAGCAATTCAAGGTTGCATTCTATATAGAGCTTTTGAGCAATTAAATATATAAATGTTTTAATTGTCCCTATTTCACATAAAATATTTGTCAAAAATTATGTTATAATACTGTTAATTATATTACAAATAAGAAATTGCAGTTACTAAGTAATATGTCATTCTACACCTAAACAGGTCTAGAATTATTCAAGTTGGTAATAATATTTTTTTTTATGTTTAATATATTACCGATAAAATAATCATTTCTAATAAAATTTGTATTGTGTATATGATCAAATAAATGCCCAAATATTTTAAGAAAAAGGTTTAAAACATTATTGTTATATGATTAATAAATGTAAACCACAAGTCTAATTAATATAAAGTAATATTTTAATCACATTATTATCATATATTTGTTATAAATTCAAACCCCACAATTAATAAATATAAATATCAAAGTTTTATAAGTTAATATTCCTCCCATATTTATTGAGTATCCTTTATCAAATAAATATAGTTTTATTAATATTATGCAAGTTTAAATGTGATTTTTTTTTATTTCCAAATCCATTTCTTTGTTATCATAACATATTAATGATTCTAATTATAATGTAAAGTAAGAGATCGAAAATAGTTCCTATAAAAATTATTTATCAATTTAAAGAAAACTTGTGATTGAATAAGTTAAAATTCAATAAAACACTTCATTGAAATTCGTATAATATGTTTTAAGAATTTTTATCTATTAATTTTTCCTTATAAAATTTTATACTATTCGAAAAACGGAAATGATACCGCATTTATTTTAACGTAAAAATGGATTGTAATTTTATAATTCTAAATTATTCTTTATTAGCATACGACATATTGTAGACGGTATCGCTTTTCTGTTACATCTATAATTGTTTAAATACGAATTGAACAATTATATCTAAATAATTTTTACTTCCATTAAGCACAATTTCGATAGGCTGAGAAACTTTTGATAATAATATTGTTGAATGGATTAGTTAGTACCTATTATACAAATTATATACCTATTCCACGGAACATTTCTATTCTTCCTAAAAGAGGTTTAATTATTTATTTATTAATCCTAGTAATATGGCGAATAATGGTTGACAAAATTAGTCCTAATTAGACCTATTCCCCGGTATAAAAAAAAAGTGTAGGGTTGGCAATTAAATTCACTCCATGTATTGCCAGTATTTAATTTTAAAAAATAACTTAAAAAATGCATGATTACCCTTCATATAAATAACAATTTCGGAATAATCAGATTTAAAAGCTGAACAAATGTACTATTTTAAAAGTTAAAATATTTATTTGGTGCTTTAAATTATAAAAATTTTTATATGAATTCCAGCTGATATAAAAATATACTATATCTACCATCTAAACTTTATATAATTCTAATATTATATACATCAAAATATATATGAATTGCTGGTCATATATTCAATATAAATAGAACATAAATTGAAATTATAATATCTAGATATATTTCTCTATGTCAATTTTGAAAAGCAGAGCTACTTTTTTCCTGTAATCTTCTTGAATAAAAGTTGGTATGATATCTATTATATTCATTATTAGTCATTACACTGGCCTAGTATATTGATTCTGTTTTGCTAATTTATGGATTTGCTAATAATTTAATAAATTTCGGATGTCTTATCCAGAGCATAATTGATGTTGGTAATATCCTAATCTGATACTTTTATTAGAACTAAAGGCTGCATCTGTTACCATTTATTATATTCTTATAGATGAAATTCATCTTTAAATGTCGTGAACGAATGCTTGATTTTTCTGAAATATAATTATATAAATTAGTGGAGCCACTTAACACTTATTTTAGTTATTAATTTATGTTTTGTGGAAAAACACTTTGTTTTTATTAAATTTAACATAATCTTTTTTTTTGTGAAACAAGGATAATAATAAAAACTAGTGATTAGTAGCCTTTTACTATTCCTTCTTCAATATTAGATTTCTAAAGTAGCTCCAAACTTAACTATTTTTGGTTTTTATTGCGTAGAATATGTTATTAAATATATTATAGTTATATTAATTTTTTTTTAAATTATTAAAAAATATAATGAATAAATAAATAATTTGTAATCCTTTAAATATTATTTATTTAAATTTTAGCTTTCATTTTTTAAACGAAAACTCAATAAAAATATATAAATATTATTTTTTAAAATAATATATTATTTACTGAGCAACACTAATGTAAAAAAGGACGGAACCCCTCTCTCCACGCCTAATTTAATGGTATTATGATGAGAGACAAAATAAAAATATGTAAAGCCAGGTGCATAAACCTATGGCGCATATAGCCATATTTATATAATATATAATGTATTAAAATATATGCCAATAAATCATTATAACTCATTTTATATAAAACTACCAAATATTTATTATTGATCAAAACATGATTACCTATATACACTATTAAAGTTCCATTTATATCTAGATTTGTATTTAACACATTATAACTTTTATAAAAAAATATATATATATAATCATATCATAAATAAGAAGACGCGAATGGCTAGAGTCACTATTATTTGTACTAGGTAACTTATTATCAGAAGAGCAATGATGAACCATCATTAGCTTATAGTTAGTTTATGACATTGTTAAATTTTATTGTCCATATAATTTGTGGAAACTCGAATAGAAAATGCAGTTCCAACTCAACTGCCTACAGAGCTAGAGTAAAGAATAAACAGATATAACTGTTGTAATATTCAAATCTACCTTTTAAACAAAATCAAGAAAAACGAAAGAAATGTCTTATGCAAATTATTTCAAACTATGTAAATGAATATTATAGAAAAATATATATAATAGGGGATATTTTTACTTGTTACGGAACTTATTTTAGCATATAAATTTTAGTATTTTACTTTTACTTATATTAATTTTTTTCTTTTATTTATGATTATGTTTTCACTTTATATTTAATTAAAATTAATTATTAATATTTAATAAAAATTTAGAATTTTATTTTAGTATTTTATTATATTTTTAATTTATTTTTTTAGGTTCTAACTTTTCTCTATATGACAGTTTCCCCAATCTGACAATAACCATTGAAGGTATCACCTGAAGACGGCATATAACTACGTTCCCCACTGCAATTCTTATAAGAGTTAGGATAACCTTTAACCCTGCTTATATTTGTTTGGCTTAATTTTTTAAATTTTTTATACCCAATAGTAACATAATAATATTAAAGATATTATTTTGGTTTTTACAAACACGACCACGGAATTTTTTTTAGGCGAAATGTTTGATATTTCTTTTTGATAATTTGATTAATCGTTGATTTTTATCTTAATTATTTATATAGGCTTATATTTTAAAAATTATAAGATTATAATATTAATAAATTGGATTAAGGATTATGATTTAAAAAATTATATAATATAGAGAAATTTAGAAAAATTCCAATATTTTCGTAAAAGATAAATTATTCAGGTATACCTATTTGTTGTGCTCCAATATCTTTAATCATATTTTAAAAATTTCGATTTAATTATCAGATATTTATATTTTTGATTATACTTGATATTTCATTTACTGTAATATAAAATAATATATAGCATAATATATTTATATAATGTTTGAAAAATGTGGATCCGAAAAATATAGTTAAAAAATATTTTTAAAGCCATACATAGCAAGTGAAGCAAGGATAGAAAGAATTTTCTCCTATAGAAATTCCTTCAAATAAATTGAAAATGATTCAGTGCACAACAATGAGGTCAGACCTTCCTCATAAAATTAGACATTATATAAAATAATAATAAATATAGATTGAAATTGGATGTCGGAATAATTGCTTATTATGGGTTTAACTCTTATTTCTATGAATTAATTCAATATCATCTCATCTATCAATCCAAATGTATAATTCAAATATATATAAACAATTATGAACATCTTGTACTATATTATAAAATATCTTATACAAGTAATTAATTTAAATTTTTTTATACCTATGTTAGCAGTCACATTTTGGGTTCCAACTTTTGATAAATTCATATTTATTATTATTTCTAAAAAATATTTTATACCTAAGTTGATACTCACATTCTCAGTTCCATTTCCTAATTTCAATTTTATCAATATTTTACAAAAATATTTTATCTTTTAGTAATTTACTTATAAATATGACGGTATTTCCAACTTAAAATAATTTTAGGAATAGGTGATTATGAAATGAAATGTTTAAAATAATAATATACCTCCAATATAATATTCATGTTCAATTGTAAAGGCTATATGAAATATATACAGTTTTATATATAGTTTTATACAAAGATTATTATAAAGATCTATCAGGCTTACTGTTATTAACTATTTGTATTAAATATTTCAAAAATATTTATAATATTATTAATTCCATATCTAACAGGTTTACCGTTATTAAAAATTTCTATAAAATTTAAAAAAAATATATAATATATTAATTCCGTCAACCATAATTTTTTAAGATATAATTGTGCAGATTCATCTAAATGCATTTTTACTTACGAAAAGTAAATTTTAAAGTGACCTAAGAATTTTTACCTATTGTAACTCCTTCTCCGTCTATAAATGAAATCGAATGTAATCTTAATTTTATATTCAATAATTTACTTTTCATGTCACATTGCAATTCCATATCTAAAATAATTCATTTTTATTTTACATCAAACTTTGTAAATTAAATATGGCATACTAGAATTATATTGACAAATTACCGCTACAGCTAAATAATATGCGCATGATATATATTAAATATTTAATAAATTTTATCAATGATAATTGTTTTTAATGAATAAATTTTAATAAAATTAGATTTCAAACATTTATGAAATAATATTAGATTGTAGATTTTATAATTATGACTCTAAATAAACGTAGAGAAATAAAAAAAATTAAAAATAGGAGGGTTTTATTTTAGAGAGGAAATATCCAAAAATTAAACTAGAGATCTTTTTAAGGAAAGAACTCTACGATATTTATTTATCATTAATATTATGATACCTTGATCCCGATCAGTAGAATTATTATTTATTACTATTATTAAAAATAAAAGAATTTACAATTATAAGATTATTATTATGTGATAGGATTTCCATTCATAAATCTATTGATTCATTGAGGATTAAATTTTTTTTTTAAAAATGTTTAAATTAAAAATCAGCATGACCCTACCAAAATCGTCGGCACAATTAATTTTTTTATGATTGAAACTGTCCTAAATAGTTATTATTTTAAGTTTCAATAAAAAAAATTACAAAACATTATGCCTACACCCGACATGGCTCGTAAAATAAATAAGCCCAAGTCAACTGGCTATAAATGTTTTAGACAGAGGGGTAGGACCTAGCTATACTTATCTTTATTCTAATTTTCCGTAAATAAAATGAACAAAATATTTACTTGGATTCGTTTCCACATCTAATAAAGAAAATATAAATTTTTGATAAAATTCTTTCGTATATAATAATTTTTACTTTGAGTACATGCTAAGATTAAAATAACACATGATAGAAAAGTAAAAATTTTATTCATTTTATTCATTTTCTTATTTTATTTTTTTGTTAATTTAGAAGAAAAAAAAATTAAGAGAAATTTTATTGTTAAAAATTTAATAAAATAATTATTTAAAAAAAATTTTTTTTTAAAAAATCATAGACTTTATTTTGGATAAATTTATGAACTTTAAGGTTACTTCAATTTTATCATAATATTGGTTTAAAAAATTTTTTTTTTTACCAATTATACCTTTACACTTACATGTATCTTTTTTTTATAATTAATAAATTTTAGCCAGGTCAAATGTTTATGTTTCAATTTTTTATAATAATATTTGCTAAAAAATAAATTCAGTTATATCATTAGGCTCACATAATTTTTTTTTAACTAAATAAATTTGTTTTAACTCAAGGGTCAGAGTTCAATATGTACATAAACAAATATTTTAATATAATATAATATGTAAAAAAAAATTAAAATAATATTTAAAAAAAAAGATTTGTTGCGTTAGCCCTCAAAATGATAATAGGATGGCAGACATACGGTGTACTTGCAAATTAAATTTTTGAAAATTTTGCAAACTTTATTATGAATCTTAAAAATTTTGCGTAAAAAGCAAAATGTCCCTTTCGTACTTACAGCCATGAGTGAAAAAAAAAGAAACCAGAAAGAAATTGGCTAATTTATTTCTTTATCACATCAAATAAATATTACTTAATAAGATATAAGTAACAAAGAATCCTTAAAAAATTTCGCATTTATGATTTAATAAACTTTATTGGGCAAATTAATATATAATGTTATTTTCCTAAATGCATTTGCAATATATTCAAATTCATTGTTTCGCGATAAACATTTGTGGTAGAAAATTCGTTATAAAGGATTCGGGATTGAAGTGTTTTGTTTCTCTAAAATGTTGTTTCTCTAAAGTGTTCGAAGTTAAGGTTTTCTAGGATATAAATTCTCGATAATGGGTTCGCGATATTTCGCTATAAATGATTCGATAAAAATGGTGGAATTGGATTCGAGATAATACCTTCCCTATAAAATTCCTTCACGCTAAACGATATTCGCTGTAAAAATTCGCGAAAAAATGTTTTGCGGTAAGATCTTCGCTAAATTGACATTATGCCGCATTTTTTACTTAGAAGGGGAAGGGGAGATTTATTTCCTGACCCCCCCCCCCCTTCCACTTTGGCTAGATATGCTGATGCTACTTGGACACATCCATTAAGTATAGCTAATATATATTATATCTCAAATCTCTTTGTAGATGGGTGAACGGAGTAATATATATTGTTAAGAAAATTAATTTCAAAAATTTATTAGGCTAAAACTTATAATGGAGAAATTTAATATTTGGCTTGATATTTAGTGCCTTACTTATTAATTCTTCAATCAAGTTAATCCCAAAAGAAATGATCAAATAAAAACTTAATATAACTCTTGAAGGGTGAAGCCAGCCAAACATCTGTAAGCAATAACTTAAAAACCTTTAACAATATTTAATGTGTATTTAGTATATTTGCTTCAACCTTTGATAGTTCATGGCGAAATAACAAGAAATTATCATCAATGGCATCAATGGCATCATGCCATAGCGATAAATATAGAAGTACTGAATATCTGGCTGCGCTAAAATTTAATGCTTTCAGTTAGTTAATCAGTAAACCGAAATCAGTTTCAATCAAATAATAATTGTATACTTCATGCTTAATCTTAAATATTGGATTAGAAATTGAACCAGTCTTACATAATATTATTTTGGCTAAAATCTTAATCGCGCCTTTTTTATGAAATTTAAAAACTTATATATTATTATCCTAAATGCATTAAAAAATAAAAATTATTAGAAGTATCAGATATATAATTTCTATCTAAAATGATTTTATATCATTCATTAATATAATTTTTTTTAAATATTATATTATATTAAAATATTTGTTTATCACATATTGAACTCTGACCTTTGAGATGTGAAAAATTTATTTAGTAAAAACAAACAATGTTAAAGTTCAATTTTTTATAATAATATTTGCTAAAAAACAAGTTTAATACAATTATATTATTAGGCTCTCGTCAGGCAGAAATTATTTAGTAAAAAAAAGAAGATACATGTAGGTGTAATATAATTGGTGTAAAAAAAATTTTTAAAAACAAATATTATGATAAAATTAAGGTAACCTTTGACCTATCAAAGTTTATAAATTTTCCCAAAATAAGTTTATAATTTAAAAAAAAAAAAATTTTTATAATAATTATTTTATTAAATTTTTAACAATAAAAATTTCTCTTAAGTTCTTTTCTAAATTATCAAAATAAAATGAATAAAATTTTTGGTTTTCTATCATGTCTCATTTTAACCGTAGCATGTATTCTAAGTAAAAAATTATTATATTAGAAAAGAATTTTATCAAAAATATATATTTTCTTTATTAGATGTTGAAGCGAATCCAAGTAAATAATATGTTCATTTTATTTAGGGGAACTCTAGGCCCAAACCCAGCATCTAAAATATTTTGAGACAATCGAATTACGCTAGGCATAAATTTAATTTTTTTTTAAACTTAAAATAATAACTATTTAGGATACTTCCCCTCATAAATAATAAATTATGCGAGGGATTTTGATCGGGCTATTCTGATTTCCAATTTAGATGTTTTTAAAAGTTTAATCCTCAATAAATCAATAGTTTTAGGAATGGAAATATTATCACATAAAAATAACCTTATAATTATAAATTTCATTTACATTTTATAAATAGTAATAAATAATATTTCTACCGCTGGGGATCAAGGTATCATCATATTAATAATAAATAAATATCATAAGATCTGTAGCTCCTATTTTTGGATATTTCTCGTCTAAAATACTCTCCTATTTTTAAATTTTTTTTAAAATTGTTCATCTTCTATTTATTATTTTACGAATGTTTGAAGTCAAATTTTATATTTCAATATTAATATTCATAATTAAAATTTATTTATTAAATAAAAATAATCATTAAAATTTATTTAATATATTATTTATATCATGGGCATATTATTTAGCTGTAGCGGTAATTTGTCAATATAATTTGGGCAAACCATATTTAATTTAAAGAGTTTGATGTGAAATAAAAATGAATTATTTTAGATATGGAAATCCGATGTGACATGAAAAGTATTTTATTGAATATAAGATTAAAATTACATTCGATTTATTTATAGACGGTGAAGGAGTTACCACCGGTAAGAACTCTTTCACTTTTTAATTTATTTTTCTTAAGTAAAAATGTATTAGGATGAATCTGCACAATTTTATCTTAAAGAATTATGGTTTTTATATTAATAATATAATATATTTTTTAAAATTTCTTTAGAAATATTTAATAACGGTAAACCTATTAGATATGGAATTAATATATTATATATTTTTCTAAAATATTTTACAAAAATAGTTAATAACCGTAAGCCTATTAGATCTTTATAAGAATCTTTGTATAAAACTATATATATTTCATATAGGTATTCCATTTGAATATAAATATTATATTGGAGGTATATTATGATTTTAAACATTTCATTTCATAATCACCTATTAATAAAAAAAAAATCTAAGTTGGAACTACCATCCTATTCATAAGTAAATTAGGAAAAGATAAAATATTTTTGTTAAATAATGATAAAATTAAATTTATTAGACGTGGGAACCCAAAATGTGACTCTTAACATAGGTATAAATTCTTGAAATAATAATTAAATTAAATTTATTAAAAGTGGGAACCCAAAATGTGACTGTTAACATAGGTATAAAAATTTTAATGATTACTTGTATAAAATATTTTATGAAATAGTACAAGATGATGAAATTACTGGTATATATATTGAAATTATACATTTAGATTGATAGTTAAAATAATAATTAATTCTTAAAAAAAAGAACTAAACCAATATTAAGAGATTATTCTGACATCCAATTTCAATCAATATTTATTATTATTTTATATAATGTGTAATTTTACAGTGAGGAAGGTCTGCACTCATTGTTGTGGACTGGAATTATTTTCATTTTATTTGAAGGAATTTAAATAAGAGAATCCTTCTTTCACTTGTCATGTATGTTTATGAAAATTATTTTTCGGAACCACATTTAATAATATTATATAAATATAATCCGTTATATTTTATATACTATTATAGTAAATGAAATATCAAGTATAATCAAAGAAATAAATAGTTAAATTTAATGGATATTTTTAAAATATGATTAAAGATGTTAGAGCACAACAAATAAGTAAATCTTAATTATTTTTAAAAAAATATAGGAATTTATCTAAATTTATCTATATTATATATATTTTTTTAAATTATAACCTTTAATTCAATTTTTTAATATTATAATCTTATGATTATTAAAAAAATATAAGCCTATAAGATTAATTGATTATAGGGAAGAGTCCAATCGCTAAATAGTTAAAAGGTCTAATAAAATCTGTAAAAATAAATTTTAATTGCTAACGTAATTAATTTTATTTTAATATGTTTCTAATATAAATTATAATCAAAGATATGCCAAAAATAATTTTATAAGGTAGAAAATGGTTTCATTTTATTAAATAAATATTTTTTTGATTTTTTATAAATGCAGATTAGAATTAGACATAGAAGTGGATCCATTAATGTTAAGAATTATCATACTGTAAAAATCTAAAAAAAAGATCCATAATCTGTAGTATCTATTTTTGACCTAAATCAAAGTCGCTTAACAGACTAGTAAACATATGCTAAATGATGAAGTTGGAATTTAATTCCAAGTTGATCCAATCTGGAATTCACTCAATTAACAATCTATTCTAAGAATATCTGTTAACAATATATGCTATATATATCATCAAGATTAAAATATAAATCCTTTCTTTATTTCTTTCTTTACACAAATATGTATATACTTAACTTGATCTAATACTCTTACAACAAGCTTGAATAATGTTATCTTTATTTCCTAATTGTAAAATATTTTTAATATCTCAATTCTCACTCGCAATAATATCTTATTCTATATTTTAACTATATTTTTTATCAAGCGTTTTATAAATAATTTCTATTACAAACTTTTATAAGAATAAACATAAACATTATATAAATAATTAAATATTTAAAATAAGATGTGGGGTCATCTAAGGGAGGAATAAATGAATGATCCGGAATTTAGATCTATAGATCTCTAAATAGATCCTCTGTCATAGATGAAATTACTCGCTTAGATCTAGGGTGTGTACATTTATTGTTTTCTTAGGCCTTTATATTTGGAAAGCCTCATTCTCCAAGATTCCCAAGGTATAAGTACTCTGAAAATCAAAATTAACATTTTGAAAGTCAGTGTATTTAATTTTTTAAAGCCTAGGGCTAGGGGATAAGTGTGAATTATTTATAACTTAGTAGTAGCGTAATACAAAAGAGGAGTTTAGAATAAGAATTAAAAATAAACCATCAAAATCAAATTTTGGACATTTCTAATATCATTCGCAAAATTTCAAAAATATTTATATACAAATAATTTTTATTATTGCAATGAAAACTTAATATTAACCAAGCATAGCTCTGTTTGAATTTTCAACATCAGCGGTCAAAAGCGTTATAAATCTATTATTACATAAATATTGAATAAGTTAATTTATAATATTAAATTTAAAAGACTTTTAAATCTGGGCATATAAATTTGAGCACACCATAATGAGTTCTTCGCTAAAACGGCTTAATTTGTTCCAGATCAAATAGCAATTAGTTAGCTTTCTAATGTACGAAATTGAATTTTTATAGAACAAATCTTATGTAATATATCCTAAAACTCTACAAAAGAAATCAGCAGAAGTATTATACATCCCCCCCCACCACCATTTCCCTAATCCACAAGCGGAAAATCTTGGACACGCTTAGTTATAATTATTCCAAATCAAACAAATTGAACCCTTTACTGCATTAGGAAATCCTTATATATTTATTAATATATTACTCAAAAATTAGGTAGATGTTTTAGAAACCTTAACATATATAGTGTTTTTGAAGGGCTTTAGGCCTGATTTTGGCGACCTTTTCTCACTATCTCACAACTCAGAATTTTAATCATTACACTTCTACTAAAAAACGATAGGGGGCAAGTTTCCCCCATTCATATAGTTGGAAGGAAGATAGAAACTATTAACAAGGGTACAGACATTTTAGAAAGGTTGTTTACCTTTAGAATATAAGAAATACCAAGATTTCTTTATCCGAAAAATACGATATGTAAATCTTGAAAACAGAAATTATTATTTTTATAATCTATTATAAATCTAAATAAATGATAATGTTTCTTAATTAAACAAAAATGTTCGTGTAGCACTACTTTTTATGTGTTGTTATCATTCAAAAGATAGGTAGGAACTACGATTAATAAAATAAAAGTAAAATAGTATATTGTCTCGTTACGTATTAATTAACCAACTTTGAATCATTCTAAAGTGGTCAAAAAAAAAGTAAGTATATCGTAATCTATATTTTTAAGTCTTGTAAAACCTTATAAATGGGTAGTAATCTGAATGATTATATATATAAAAAAATTTTACTTGCGTCTTCGGAAATTAAAATCAATATTTTTAATTTTTTTTATAAAAATGTAGTTTATTTATTTCATTGCGTTTCTTACATCATTGTTGAAAATTAAGTTGAAAGATAACTAAATATGTAATCTTGCATGATTGTATGATTGAATTGAATCATAGGCTTGTTAGATGCCAATCGTAATTCAAAAATATTTTGATAAATAGTAAGTTAAACACTATCAAATATTATGTTAAATAATGGAAATATAAAGGAAAAACTTTTTGATTAAAAAAATATTTACAGATAAATAATATTATTAAACATGATAAGTAGATAAATAAAATTGTTAATAAAGGGTAAAGTGAAGCAATTTTACCCCTCTAAAATAAACTTTTTTTGAATATATTTTTTTTATATTGACACTGTTACATAATCGATGTTCACACTTGATGCCATCTACGAGGAAAATCTCTAGGATTGAGAAAAGCTAAAATATTATGTTTGCTCTTTTTTAAAATCGAGCCGTTTAACAACACTACTGTATACCATTACTTATCGTTTAAACATAGAATTATTGTGATATAACATTATATCTTATCTGAACCCTAACATGCCAAGTGTTGATCTTTTACAATATAATTCACCCATGAAATAGTCCCATTATTGATTTACAACAACTACATTAACAACAATTTTTATATGTTGTACACTTTGAGCTTTTATCATTGGGCTTTTACTTCTACCCGACAATCTTCCCACATTCAGGTATACGGAACCAAATATCTGTTCAAATAAAAATAATGGTTTATGTAGATATTTCAGTAAAAACAAGATGCGAAACCTTTATCACAAAAAACACATTTTCGCTAATAGCGAATTAATTTTATCGAAAACTTTTTCGCAATTCTGCATTAGTGAATACCCTATCTCCCCTAAGACTATATCGCGAATTCTTTATAGTAAGACCTTTAATCTCGAATTAATCAACGCGAATACATACATCCAAATATTAAGTGTTTATTTGGGTCTATTTTTAAAAACGGCCCGATTACTATTATAACCAAAATAAGATATTGGAAGCCTTGAGATTTGGCAAACAGAGGTCCAAACCTTTCTCACATCTATGAACAGAATCTCCAGGCTTACATAACATTATTCTAGCTAAAATCATAATCGGGTTCTCTTTAAAAATCGGCTTAAACAGGCCATTTAACAACACTACATCGTGAATATATAGTTAAAATTTAGTGAAGTCATGTCATTATCGAGACTTTTTTTTATCGGTTTAATTAAGACTTTAAATGAAAAATTTAACAGATTTTCTCATGCTTTAAAAGAATCTAATTTTACTTTCTTAATAAGTGTTGTTAAAAAAGTAAAAATTAAATCCCTGATTTAAAAGGTAGGTAGTTCAATATAGCTTCCCTCCCATTTAAAAATAAATATCATAATGATCAGGATATTTAATTTGAGTTATAATGGGGAGGTTGTTTTAATTTCAACAATATCGTTGTACAAAATTTCATTTGAAGATTTTAATCAGGGCCCATATTTATAACAAACGCTTGAAAACCCGTTACAGAAAAAAATCTACCACCATACTACACTTTAATGCTAACTAGATAATCTGCCCGATTAATGAACACAATGGGAAGGATTTAGGTAATATGGTTTAATGACTTGATTTTTTTGAGGGGTTAGAATATTTATATTGGAGATGAAGTCGGGACATTGTACCTAACTAAAGCCCCATAGGACAGTATATATTTTACATGAGTCTCTTTTAAGTTTAAACACTGGATGTGTTTTATGAAGATAGGCGGGATTGGCAATACATTACAAAAACTTAGTTAATTCATATACACAAGTATATTTTGTAAGTTTTATGAAGTGATATGAATGCTTGTATATTATGTGATTAGCAATTAAAAAACTCCAAAAAAATTAAAATCGGAAAGGTTAAAACATAACTGATCAAAAAAAATAAGTTATATCTATTAATTATATTATAAATAAGAAATCAAATTTAATGATAGTAACACTGTCTTTCTGTTTTATTTTATCTTATAGAAAATATTAATAAATTTACAGAATTATTCAAAATAATAAGAATTTTTTTTTTAAGTGCATGTTTTAAAAAATATTATTTAACCCCGTTGGTTAAATTTTTTATTGATAAAGTAATCATTTCCAATAAAATTCGTATTGTGTTATGATTGATTATATCATAAATGCTAAACAGAGAATTTATCAATATAAAATATTAAAAGATCACATTATTGGTATAAGATTTATATATGTAAACCTTTAGATTAATAAATGAAAACCCTAATAATAATAAACATAAATTAAAAATTTAATCATATAATACATGTATAATAAATAAAAATTCCCAAGTTTATTAAATATAAATATCGAAGATTAATATGTTCATATTAGGTATTTATTCTTGGTCCCAGATCAAATAAAGTAAATTTTGGTAATAATATCATTTACAAGTTTAATTAATTATGCATTTTTTTAAAAATTTCCCAAATCTATTTCTTTGCAATCGTTACACCAGTTGTTAAACCAAACAAATAAGTTAGTGCTGATTATATAACCTTCCCGATTAATGAGAATACTGGTAAAGTTTTTAATGGGTAATATTTTTAATATGCAAGATCGAAAAAAATTCCCCGATAAAAAATATGCAAGATCGAAAAAAATTCCCCGATAAAAAAGAATAAACTCCGATTGATTAAGTTATAAAAACATTATTAAAAATTATTTTTGCGGATTGATTCTTGCTTAAAAGCAAATGATTCAAATCTGTTTTCTTAAAATGATCACAATTTATTTTAAAATAACAATGGTTATTAACATTATAATAAATCATGTTATAGATTTACTATATCAAAAAGTTAATTATTATTTTATACCATATATTGCAGAAGGAATTGATTAACTATTAAAATTATAATTTTTTTAATGCCAATTGACCAATTATATCTATATAATATTTTACTTCCGATAGATACTATATCGATAATGCGGTGACTTACCAAAAATAATATTATTGAAACAATAGTAACTATTGTATAAATAATACACCTATTCTACGGAATATTTCCGTTCCTCCTAAATGAGGAATATTTTAAAAAATATATTATTAATTTTCGTTAGCGAGAAAGTTAACAAAATTACCCTAGTTAAACTATTCAACTGTAATAGAATCGCGTATATCACTTCACATATTTCTAGTGTTGTTTATTTTGGTTGGTTGTGTAAAACCCAGACCAGGGATTTGGTTTCAAAAATCGATAAAACCAGCTCTGAGCACGAATCCCGAGAACAGACCAGGGGTTAAGACCCTAGGTCCAGACCCATGGTCTGAACTCCTGGTCTAGACTTCGGGCTCGTGCTCAGAGGAGGCCTGAGCACAAAATAATTGGGTGGTAAATTTTACGACCAAGCAAATTAACAACACTACATATTGCCATATTTAATTTTAAAATGACTCTAAGGTACATGATTTTATCCATATCTAAATATAATCCCGGAAAGATAAGATTTTTAAAATTAAAAAAAACGAAGCATAACAAATTATTATTAAATTATTTATTTGGCACTTTAGATTTCAATAATCTGATATGTATTCCAGCAGTTTAGAATATCAACCCTCTAGGCTTCAGGAAATTATATAATATATTAGCCACATTAAGCAGAAATTACCCTTAACGTAAATTCAACATAAATATAACATAGGTTTAAAAGTATTTTTCTAAGGTATACAATGTCAATATTGAAAGCATAGCTAATAGAGCATGACCTAACATATATGACATATCTGTTTAAATTTATCATTAGTCAGATCTGATTTTAATAAGTAGTTCTAATACTATTTCTAATTTTATTAAATAATCAGGAGAAATCAATGGCGCATTGTCAGTATATCCTTTTCTAATTTTACAATACCTTATGTTCCAGGAAGCAATGCTGAATTAAGAATAGTAGATATCAAATTTATGGTAACGGAGTTAGAGTAATCCGAAATAATTTTAAAGTTTTGGAACCTTTATTCAAAACAATATATAAATACAATTCAATTATACCCTACATCATGTTCTGTAAGGTAAAATCAATAACAAATATTTAAAGTATTTAATCTTACCCGACAATGATATTCGAATTATTAAAATTTTTATTTACAGTTTTATATTACATTTCGATAATACAAAATATGTATAAAGATTTTTTCAATTTATCACCAAATTTAAATGGTTTTTTGCTCCAGTAATATTTTCCAGAATAATGAAAATGCTATGCTATTGGGACAATTTAAATTTAATATTCTTGTAATTTATTTCTATAATATAATCTTGTTATTTGCACCATTTTTATTATCCTGATAAGGTTAAGAATAGTAAATTTTTGGCTTATCTAGCATATTGATTTTCGCTTTATTTTATATCTGCTAATAGATTTTGAATATTAATAATCCTAATTTTCTTTATAAACTTGTCAATTAATTTAAAAAAATGAGACTATCTGTAATAGTAAGCAGGGAGTAAAGCAAGATTAAACAAAAAGATTTAAAACTTTTATTAAATAAATATATTTTAAAATGTTTAACTACAATATAACTAAAAAAAACTATAATAATTTTATCCTTTATACATATAAGCAAAACTATTAAATAATTAAATGAAACTATTAAGTTAAGTTAAATGAAACTATCAAGTTAAGTTAAATGAAACTAGTAAGTTAAGTTAATAAAAATGGTGTTAAATGAATGTAACATATAAAAATTTTCGCTATATAATAATCATTATAATAAAATAATAATCCATGTTCATATATTAAAATAAATTGTTAGTTAAAAACATGTTAATTTACAATAAAACGAATATAAAATATTCTTACAATAGTCGGCGATTTTAAGTATTTTCTTCCTGCCTTTCTATAATAAATTTCACTAAATCGTATTGGTCAATAACTTCATTCGAACCTAGTATCATCAGACAAAATAGGCCTGGATATGGGTTTAACCCCGACTATATAAATGGTTCTATCTACGCTGATATAAAAAAAAAAGGAAACATAATATAGGAACATATTTTTAAAGCAGCTCGTATAAAAGCATACATCAAAGGATTTTATAAGAGTTAGTTTTTTTTTAACGTTATTATTATTTATTTATACGAGAAAAGAATTTTCATTAGACACCTAGAGTTTTCATTAAAGCCATCTTTTAAAACTTAGGGTTAATAACTTATTTTTTTAAAAAAATATTGAATTTTTACATTATTTTTTAAAAAAAATATAATTTGAAATTAACATATATAAAACTATATTAAAATTAAACATAAAAAAAAAATAACCAGTAAATTATATAATATAATTTTTTTTTATGTAATTTCTCTTAAATATATTTTTAGAAATATACTCCATTTTATGTAAATTTGTAAAAAAAAAAAAATTTTTTTTACCAGAATAAGTTTGTAAAGATTTTTTGTTGCTGTTGTAAAAATATAATATATTTGGGGAAGAAATATTTATTTTTGTTTGTTGGAGATTATTAAATTATAAACGTAAAAGAAAGACGAATGAAAATGAACAAAATCAACTAGGTAAAATAGCGCTATAAATGAGATGCAAGTATGTAATTAGTGTTGTTAAAACGGCTCGTTTTGAACCATCTTTAAAAACGACTAAATCAATATTTTAAGCCAGGAAAAATATTGTCTAATCCCCGAGATTTGGAGAATATATGTCTAGACCCTTTGTTCCCTCTATGAACAAATTCTTCGGGCTTGCGTAATATTTATCTGGATGAAATAATGAGTTAGCCGTTTTTTAAAAATCGGCTCACAACGAGGCGTTTAACAACACTAGTTGTAATGCGCAATTGCCAAAGTTAAGCATAAAAAAATAGATACGCCTCGATTTTAACATCTCCATTTTTGGAAGATATCATCTAAAAAAATCTGGGTGAGTTTCGGGTCTAAAAAAAAAATATAAAACCCAGGTCAGACAGGCTGAATTATTTTTTTTTTAAAAAATCCGGGATCGGGGGAGGCTAGTGTTGTTAAACAGCTCGATTTGAGCCGATTTTTTTAAAAAACCGATAAATCAAATTTAACCATAAAAATATTGCCCGTAACTTCAATATTTGACTAATAGATATCCAAACCTTCATCTAAAACCAAAGTCTTCAAGCTCGTGTTAATTATTTTTTGGATAAAAATATTGAGTTAGACATGGAATGGTTTAACGTACACTGTAGTGGAAGATCGAGCCCCGCAAATGGTGTACCTCTGCAGGACTGATATAATTATCAGTGATAGAATATTACGATTTTTCATTTAATTTCGTTCAAGGCTCAGATAATTTATATGAGCTATTATTCCGAAAACTATATTTTAAAAAAAATAATTAATTATTTATTTCAAACAAATTTAAATATTACGTTTTGTGTAAAGTTATAGTTACAAAATTTAAAAAAAATAGAATATAATTTTAATTTAAATTGTATTAATTATAACGATAAATATTTTTATAAGAAGCATTTTTTCCGACCCCCATTGTCATAAATAAACTAATATGAATCGGAGATCAGAGGAACTGACTCGGTAATTTATACAAAAAAAAATATAAATATAATGTGTTGTCAAATGTTATATATTTTTTAAATTTTTATAATCTAACAAATAGCGATTTAGACTATAACCTAAGAACCACTGAATATTTTTTTAGAAGGCCTGAGATTTTTAACTGGCTTGACAAATGATTTTTATACGAGCTTATGTATTTCGTATAAAACTTTTATTTTTTTTTATTGTTATACATAAATAACTTCCTAAGAACTTAGTTTTTTTAAAAAAATAAAAAAATAATCATATTATACAAAATGATATAATTCGACAAACTATTGTCATTTGATTGGACATTATAAATTACTGAAAACAATCACGCCTACCTACGTTGAGAAATAGTACTGTCTGGAAAAGGTCAAAGCCTACTATATGATGTAAAAATTATAGAAATAATTTAGTTTATAATATTTTTTTTAAATATTAATCTGTATTTTTTTTTCGGGTTATGACGGGGGGGAAGGTTAAAGTTGGCGGGTCGGGCCTTTAAAAAGTAAAGCACCAGGCATGAGTAAATTTGTTTTATAGTATAAGCCTACTACGCAACTAAATTATACATAGCTGGCAGAAATGCTGGAATCAACAATGAAGAAATGTTTGCTATAATTTGGATTATTTATTTACCGTGTTAGGTCTAAGGCTAACTTCTAAATTCTAATCAATATAACATGGGTGGCAGGGCTAAGTAGATAATTTTAATAATATATATATATATTTTAGGTTTAATGACGTATATGGTCGTTTACGCTATTTAGATTTTTTTAAATCTTATTTCCTTTAAAAATCTAATAATATTTAGTTAATTTCCTTTATCAATTAATTTTTTCCTTATGCAAAATTTTTTTTTATTTAAAAATAATTTAGCAATATAGGCCCCTTTGTAACGAAAATAAAAAATTTTGATTTATATTTATATAAAATTTAAAAAAAAAATATTATCATCTTTAATCCGGTTATAATAAAAAAAAGCGAAAAGATGCAATCAATGAAGACTACTAACATTTCCAATCTTTTATCTCTATGTTTCGCTAATATCACCGTAAATAAATTTGCGGAGAAGAAAATCATTTGGCTGGAAAAAATAATGTACGTGTACATCTTGGGGCCATTTCTCATCTTGGGCATCCTAGGTAATGTTCTTTACTTTGTCATCTACTCGAAAACTAAGAATGGTCAGAATATTTTGCAGCACGAGAATAAAACCGAAATCGGCGATAACGTAAATACGAATCTCCGCGACTTCGACAAGAGTAATACCATGTCTAAGAATTCGAGCAAGATTCAAACCAACATCAGTAAAAATGTCGCCCTCCTCAAACCATCGAATAAAATTATGAACGACTCCACGGCTCATTTTTACGTTATCATTTACACGATCCTATTGTGGGATGTTATAGCGTGTGTGACCATGTTTTTTTTCCCATTCCTCTATTATTCCAGTAGCGATTTCGGGATCTCGAACAAGAGGTTCATGATCCTGATAACCAAGGTGACGTACTTCCTGCAAGAGGTATGCGTCACCAACTTAAACTGGAATACCGCGATTCTGTCCATGAATCGGTTCGTGGCGATATATTTCCCCTACCGATTCGCTAATCTGATAACTCGGACCAGACCGAACAGGGTAGGCCACCCCGACCGGAAATTTAGCATAAAAAACAATGCATACCTGAATTACGTTCGTCAATTTTTTGGCGATCGTTGCGTGCTAAAGAAGACGCGAAAAAGTGCGATGATATTGATGGCCTCGATTTTCCTCTTTTCGATGCTCAACTCGATGCCCTACCTATTTTACGTGAATTTAAAGAAGGGTATCAGAGCCATAAATTCTGGACAAAATAATGCTACCATGGTAGTATTATACGAGCGACAGGTTTCTTGCGATACTAAACTCCCCAAAATTCCTATCAAATTTTCGTACAGTTATATAATGACCAATTTTTTTTTTTCCTTCTCAATTCACTACGACAAATATTTTAGCGTTCTAGTCTACTTGATTCCGACTCTGTTGATCACTCTGTCCCAAATATTGGTTTTCGTGAAGATGAAAAAACTCGAAAGAACCATTAATTTCCAATTCCACGTTGAATCCAATATCTCCAATCCCGTAAGTTGCTTCACGATATCCAGTCAAAATAATAATCCCAATCATTTAGCCATTAAAGATGGGATCAATTACTCCATTATTAGACTAAACCAAAATAATATTACTCATAACACACTAGCAACTCCTCCTACCAGGTCGCGTTTGCAGGCTCAAAATCGTAAGCGCACCAGATCCTCGAAATCTCACGTGGACAAATACATTCTCGCTCTAGCTGTTGCGGTAGAATTTTTGTTATTAAACCTGCCATACGTGATTTTTGTCTTCGTAACAAATGGATCGTGGGTAGAAGGGGCTTCGATCACTATAACCAAGGTTCAGGCTGTCGTTTATTTTTTAAAGCTCAGCAATCACTCAATAAACGTCTACGTCAATATTATTTTCAATTCGACTATTAGAAGCTATCTAATGTTTCAAATTAATAAATGTTATAGGAGGTGCATAACAAAAATTCGTTCGACATCCTATCTACCAAACGAATAATTGACATTTATGGTTTGAGATTATTTACTAAAAATAACGCTAACTTTCATTGGCATCTCTAAAAATCTAGGACATCGTAATTACTTATTGAAGCGATAATATGAGATTTTTTTTTATTAGCTGTAGATTTTTCATTTTATGTCTTTTTATTAACTCACCTATTTGATAATTTACAATAATACATATATTTAAAATAATTGTTTATACTTTTTTGTTTTGTATTCACAATTTTAAATATCATAATTTTTAATTGTAATATTATTCTAATAATATATACCTAATTAGTGTTGATAGAGAAACTAAATTTAGTCGACAGTGGCCAAAGAATGTTCTGGTCAAAACATCCATCTCAATTTGGAGCGACAAATAGAACTTAGCAGACTTGTAAACTTAGCTCTGACTAAAAATGTCGTTTTAGTCGACTAAATTGTCCAATAAAATTCTACGGATAATGGATCTATTAATTTGATTCGCTCGGAGTTGGAGAAAAAATTTTTGACCAATAATTCGATTCGGTTTTTAACGAACTAAATTTAGTCGTTTTAACGACACCTTACTATAAATATGTTTTCTAATACAATCTGTGTTTATATATATATATATTATATATATATATATATATAATGTATTTAAAATGTTGATGTTATACAAATGTATATTAGAAATAAAATATCAGCTAGTTTCACTTGAACGCATTTATATTTTTTTTTTACAATTAATTCAATTGGTTTATGATTTTGTTGTAATTTGTATAAGATTTTTTTAAAGTCACAATTAAGAGTTTTCACAAACCTGTAGCGGAATTATATTTAGAATTAGTTTAATGGTATATGGAACTTATTAAGATTTGATACAAATAGTGGTCACAACCTACCCCGTTCCAAACCAACTTAAAATTAATGGGTGGCTCATTATGAAAACGCACAATAAAAAACTGCCGAATAGTTTCGCTGATCGTTAAATTTAAACTAAACGAAGCATTAATTTTTATTTATTTCGTTTCTTTTTAGACGGGGCAGGTCTTATTCCAAAAATTCCCCTTAAAATGCCACTGCAGCTTTTCATGCCTAAAAAAACGCCTTCAAATACACTACCTCTTTACCATATTGTGATTAAAAAAAGTGTAAATAATATATTATATTTGGTTAATTGCGGTGAACCCTCTTTGATAAATATTGTATTTTGTCATAACAACTTTAAAATTTATCAATATTCTTTGTCAATTTCGAAATCTCTTGAAGATAAAACATCTCTTGGTGTAAATTTTGTTAAAGAAACCAGACTTGTTTTTATTTGTAACTTAAAGCACCCTTCACCACATTGAGAAATTTGTTGACTTGTAGAGTGAATCCTGTCACTTAATTGTAAGCTTTCGCATTGGCTGTACAATAAGTACACAAAATTATTCCGGACTTTTATATAATATGTAACTGGCTATTATAAATATCACGCTTAATTGAATCCAAAAATGGTATTAAAATGACAGGTTAAGTATCCTGGAAGCAAATACAAGGGGCTTACAAAAGGGAGTACTAAAAGGTGCTTGTCTATAAATTTTTTCTACTATGTTTATATATAACCACCTCATAGGCCTCAATAGCGGGCCTTCAGCTGGGTTTTTTGTCCCATAGATTTATATCTTCTATACTATAATTAATTATAAATATAGATGTATTCGTTCATCAAAATAATAATAATATATATAAACATATAAAGTGTGATCTAACTCAAAAACAGAAGAAATTCATTTCTTATCAAAAAGTTGAAAAAGATAGAGAAATATTTTTTACAAATTTTCTCCTTCGATTATATTGGAAGATGAAACACAACTTGTATAAAAATTAAATGTATATTGAATATAACAACATTAGCGTTACTCTACGTATTAAATTGTAAATTATGAATAGATTATATAGCCATATTCTTCAATTAATATATTATTTTGATGTTTTTTTAACGTGGAGAATTATAATAATAAAATTGATTTAATGACAATCGTAATTCATTTAAAATACGCCCTATATATTCGTATACTAATACAATATAATTAAAGCCATTCCTAAAAACCCCGGATCTTGTTGCTTCCTGAAATAAGATAATGTCCCCAAATCCCTACACCTAACCCCCAGCCATACGATTAAAGGATATAACTAGTTAAAATTTTAATTATTTATCATATTATTGTGCGTCATCTAAGAATTTTTTTATTATTTTGTTTGCCAATTTTCCTTAAAAAAAATAAAATATATATATAAATGGCAAAGGGAGGAAACAAAGAACAAATATTTAATCCAAAATTCTTGATTAGAAATGTATAAAAAATTTAAAATATAATTAATTTTTCTGATTCCGCAAACTTTGCAGAAGCTAAGATCAAACCAAGGCCACGATGATAATATCATTATTATTATTTTATTTTTTTGGTATCCTGTCAATTGTTTACGAATAAATTAAAAAATAATTTAATTAATATAATATAAAGTATGTATATAAATATTATTTTATTTTAAGTGGCAAAAAAAAAATATTTAGAGATTATTTTTTTTTAAACAAAGGTAAATTGGATGTGAGCCATATAATAAAATTATTTCATTTTAAGTAAGTGACAATAAATATTTTAAAACATGAAATTTAAAAAAAAAATATATAAGCCATAAAAAAATTATTAAAAATTTTATCTTTTATTTTTACAAGACATTTCAAAAATTTTATAAATAAAATTATTATTAATGTGTGATGGGGGGGGGGGGGGGGGAATCGAGGTTAGTTGAAACATAAGGGCTTGGCAAACTACTTGATCCTATTTTTAAATTATAGACAAATATATTAAAATTTTGTACTAATATATTTTCTCGATGTATCTTATCTAATCTAATCTAATCTAATCTAATCTAATCTAATCTAATCCTAATCTAATCTAATCTAATCTAATCTAATCTAATCTAAATCTAATCTAATCTAATCTAATCTAATCTAATCCTAATCTAATCTAATCTAATCTAATCTAATCTAATCTAATCTAATCTAATCTAATCTAATCGAAAGGGAATAACTATTCCCATGACATTATCACCTTTCTCCCCTATAGTCGTAATTTAAATATCTTTTAAAAAAAAACAATAAAAAAAGCAAAGAAAAACAAATATTTAAAAAAGAAAAGCAGAAACGAAAAAATTTTAAAATTTTTTTACAAAAAACGAAAAAACAAATTGGAAAAAAGAATACATATGAAGAAATGACAGTGTATTTTAATTAATTTATCTAAGATTGACATTTTTATATGAAAGTGAAAAATAATCTAATAAAAATATATAGAAGCGTTATAAGAAGTGCCTGCCGCGAAAGGCTAAAAGGTACCCCGGGTGTTTTTCATTTTTCTCTTCTACCACATAGAGATAAATATGGGTAAGGAATAAATCTAAGTTCGTTTAATAAATATTTTAAGAAAATTTGATTCATCTTTTTATCTTAGGTTAATGTTATATACTGCTAAATTAAGAAAATTTTCTAAGCAACCCATTATAATATTAAGAGATAGAATCACGTTTTGGCCTGCGATATTCTATATTATCTCCACCTAGGGCAGAACCACCAAGTTGGCTTCAGAAAAAAATATATGATCCTTGCTGGATTCAAACTGAGATCCAACGGATTGGCTCTTGCGCTCTTATCGCACAAGGTCCATACGTTTTTCGAAAATTGCGACTTTTAAATTCATATTATATAACCAATTGAGGCAATCTGGATCCAAATATACATTAAATAAAATATCGATTGATTCAACACTTACTTTAGACAGTATCTAGCCGTTACCAATTTTTTTTTTATTATAGCACTTCAATAATTTTTTTATGGATAATTTAACCCCGGTTCTCCCTTGCCTATAATTTAGATATTTTTATTTTAAAATGGTGTTTGGCTGATATTGTTCTTAATATTTGAGATGAAAAAGCTGTTTAAATTAAAAAGCGTTTTAAATAGTCTAGACATGTTCATATCCCAACTCCTTATAAGAAATAATAAAAACGATAAGATCTTAATTTCTATAACGCATTTCAGTGTTTAGTGGCCCCTGAATGACTAATAAGTAGAAATATTATATATATTATATATGTATATATATTACTAAACAATAAAGGTTATTTAGTTAGAAAATAAAATTTTAAATCATTTTTTTAGATAAAATCATAAAAAGAATTATTTTCATTTAAACCTTTAATTAATATATCTAATAAAAAAAAAAAGCAATGAATATTTGGCTTTTGCAAATATTAATTTCGTTGTTTTTCATGAGTTCCTATTTATGGCGATCTTTTAAAAGGTATTTTTTTTTTCTAAATTTATTATATATAAAAAATGAATTATTTTTACACAGTCAAACTGCAAAATTTGGCCGAATTTTACGAAAGTGATGCCGGCCATTTTGTGCCAAGTCGCAAGATCTCGAAAAGCTTAGGCGGAAACACCGATGCGATCAAAGTAGTCAAATTATATTCGGAAGCAGTGGCGTAGCTAGGATTTTTCCTTAGAGGGAGTCCATACATATAAAATCCTGGGGGCTTCGCTCCCAGGAGCCCTTACAACAGGCCTTTGGCCCGTTTGCCCAGCCTTCGGCCGGGTGTATTAACAAAAATCATAACCACATCTTCGACAATATATAGAGTTATTATAATTTAGTAGATTATTCTCAATGACTTTATAATAATACTACCCAGAATAAATTCAATAGTAATATAATATCCTTTCACAAACATCAAAACCAGAAAAATATAAATATTAATGGTATTTATTTGATACAAAGTCACTTTTAAGTCTTTTGAACGTATAATCTAAAAAAAAATTTGCTCTGGGGAGGGGTCCAAACCCGAAAACCACCCCCATAGCTACGCCACTGTTCGGAAGATTCGAAAGACGAGTTCCCTTCCCTTTTCTTGGTTTACCGCAAAAACGCCGAGAGCCTTTTAAGCCACGATTTTCAAACGGATTTGATGGACGTTAAATATTTCCGCGATGTAGACGAAAATACCTATAAAGGATACGTCACGGATACCTATCCTACGGCTGAGATTAGCGGAAAAACTAAATCGGTAAAGATAAAAAAAAAATTCTTGAGCGTATTAGCAATTATGGATGACCTTTTTAAATTCATGTAACATTTTTGCAACAATCAAATTTAAAAACATTTTAAAACGTGGAAAGATTACCCTGCAACGGCGTAACCAAGAAGGAGGGGTTTCCCCCAGAGCAAATTTGTCTGTTTTCGTAAAATATCAATTTCTTTCCATATCCCTCCCCCCCATTCTTCTCTTAAAAAAATGTATATAACTAGTTAAAGTTCTGCTATAATTTACAATTTTTTTTATAAAAATCCAATAAGGGTTCCTAAGAATTTTTGACTCTACCTGAATTTTGATAAAAATTGGAGTCAGAACCCTATAAAAATTAGAAAATATTACCAGAAGATGATAATCGATTTAAAATTTAGATCTTTAATACAGGAAAAAAAAACCCACCTAATGATGTTCTCATCCTTAGTAAAAAGATAGAACATATGTTACCCTGCATTCATAGTTATAGCCATTACGCGACGTGATTACATAAAATATGCCCTACTTTAATTCTTCGCCCTCAATTGGTGTTAACTGCGGATTTCAGGATAAATCAGTAAAATATATTATAAACTATAAAGAATCTCATAACCAGAAAATCTAAATACCGGAAAATAGAAGGTGTAATTAAAACACCCCATCCTGCCCCACAATAGTGCAAATAAACCCCAAAACGGGTATATTTCTTACAAGTCGTTATCCAGTTTTTGCTGAACCTTTTCTTATATAAATATAGGATGTTTGATATCTTTTGTATATAATTAGTATATATATATTTAAATTCGATTTCCCCCTTTCCATAAAAAAAAACCCACTTTTAGATGGGTATGGGTGATGACGCTAAAAAGGAAATATGGGGCAAGAAGGAACCGCTATATCTGACAATTGTAGATGGACAAACTGTATAAATACGAAATTACTTTTTATTAAAGAAATTTACACATTAAATATAAATCATTTTGTTATATTAAAATTAAGGAAGCCCATTTCATATAAAACGATGAACACTACAAAATGGAATCCACTTTAGAAAAGAATCCAGAAGAACAAGACATTAGCTATGATTTAGTTAGGAACAAGCATCCAAAATTTAGAAGCAGCATATACAATTAATATTTTTGGTTACGATATATAAAAATAAATAAGATTTATTGATTGGTTAATTATTAAAATATTTTTTTTTTTTTTAAATTATTATATTATTTTTATAGAAATTTAAAATTTAAATGTGTATATAATATGGTACAAGAACTGTCTGAAAATAAGGGAATCAGTGTTTCTCCATTTTTTTTTGTCATTTACATGAATAATGAATGGGGTAATTAATATCTCAAAAAATCTCTCTATCAAAACAAATTTACTGATTAGAATATTCACTGTAATTCTTGAGGTTCCTTATATGTAGATTAAGAAAATTGGTATAGACTTAAACTTATACAATTTATTTACCAAGATAAATCGATAGGACAAAATTTCGCTTTCCGTGTCAAGGCGATAAAATTAATTGACGTAATTTCATAAAATTGGAAGGAAGGAAGGAAGGAAGGAAAGAAAGAAGGAAGGAAAGAAGGAAGGAAGGAAGGAAGGAAGGAAGGAAGGAAGGAAGGAAGGAAGGAAGGAAGGAAGGAAGGAAGGAAGGGAGGAAAGAAAAATAAAAAAATTTATATCATAACAATGCACTCCTATATTTGCAGGATAGATCATATATTCCAGGGAATATTTCTGGGAGCGTTTGGCATTTCGCTAAGCATAACAATAAATTACAATCCCAAGAAGCCGATATGCATTTCGTAATATCAGAGTAAATACAATATTAATTAAATATATATATTTTTTTATTATTATAAATGATTTCTTAAATTGTAAAGAAAATTGTAATTTTTATAATGTTAATTAATTGAATAATTTATAAATATCTTTTTTTTTAAATTACTAAATTTTTTTTTTTTATTATTAAAGTGATTTCGAAAAGGAATTGGATAAAACGCCAAGTAAATTTTGTATTAAATAAAATTTATATTTTCAACATAATATTAAGAAATATATTTTCATTAAAAAAACTTATACTTAGATGATTTCTATCTTTTTTTTTAGCAGTTTAAGCCGATTTTTAGCCGTTTTTAACCGCTAAAAAAGCGAAATTTTGTATTTAGTAGAAAGCTATCAAATCTGTAGCGGGTTTTTTTTTAAATCTTGAAAATATCTTTGAAGAAGACAAAAAATAAATTAATTAACGGTCTCAAATGCTTAGCCCTATTTTTTACAAACGTGCCTATAGAAGGAAGTTGAGCTGACCGATTCATTACCCAAGGGTAGTGGATAGATTCGGCTTTTTATATCGCAAATAAAATCTTACCAACTATATAATGTTTTAATTATTTAATAATACATTCTAAGGATTTAATTTTCTTTTTTTCTTCTTCTTGCAGTTCTGATATCTTCAGACATTTCTGGGATCCTATTTCATGTTGCCATCTTTTTAAAATATTATTCAATCATACATGCTTTCCCATTTCTAACTTGATATAAATTATGAATAATACATATGGGTCTCATTCTAGTCAACTCCTAAAATGTTGACAACTTCTGAAAGGTTTAGAAATTTCGGCTACCTACCCTTGAAACATAAGGAAGCGTACCTAAGGATCCGCCTCGAAAAAGTGAAGTGTTAGTATGCGTGGCCTAATAATTGAGTAGTTACTTAGAAATTTTTATTTTATTTTTTAAAAAAAAGGATATGGCATAGTAGGAGGTATATGTACTGCTAACAGTGTCGCTACCATACAATACACCGGCCTTGATAGCGGCTTCATAATGGCGCACGAGATAGGGCACGCGTAAATTACGTATTATATATGTTTATTTAGAAAGACGGCAACAAAATGACGACATAAACCAAAAGAAACAAATTTATAATGAATTAGAATATTAAAATATTTGAAAAAGGTTTAATATCCTGAGTCCATAGATCAACTTTTCGTTAACATTAATGTATGTATAAGCAACTATCCCTTATCTTAATCTTATTCTTATCACATTTTATCGCTAAAGAAAAGCAAATCATCTGTAGAAAGCAGCCTTAAAAATATGAATTTTTGCTTTGTTATTTTGGTGAAAACTAAATTTTTTATATTCTCTCTTCAGGTCATTGTAGAAGTTACACAATATTATATAGTAGCCATGTAGTTTGTTTTATTCCTAGCCTAGAATTAATTCGGAATTGAATTGATTGCATCTTTTCCTTTTTATAGTTTTTAATGGCTTAACTAGGTAAAGACCTGATTATGTTCATAGTAAAATAATTTCCAACAACCTCTAATTCTGCAGGCCATTCCCGGGGCACTCTAAGTCCGGTCCGAGTACGGGCCGAGCTGGGCTGTATTATATTTTTTTTTTAAATATATCAGTGTCGGGTCGAATATTTTGAAGCCGAATATTTTGAATCTCGATATTTTAGAAAAATAAAAATATTTTTTTTATATTTATATTTATGATATGAAAACCCGGGCATTGGCTGGGCTAAACTGGGGCGGACCGCTGTGCAAATGAAACCTCTGCAGGTATCTGATATGTTTACAGTAAAACCTGCATTTTTACCCAACTTGACATTTGCCAAATTTATGAAAACATTTTTCTAATACATAGTATTTTACACGAATTTTATTGGTACTTAAGATTTTGTTCGAATTAGTTGAGGTGCCCGAATTATCAATCAAAAATTAGGCAAGTTTAACTGTATTTTATATCTATTCAACAGTTTTGGATGCAAGCACGATTACGATACAAATTGTAGATATGATGATGGCGGGGTCATGGCCAGTCGTCCAAAGATTGACAGGCTAAGAAAATTGTCTACATGTTCGGCTGACACAATATCCCAGAAGTTGCGCAAGTAATAAATCTTTCTTCCTTTTCTTTTTCTTTTCTTTTCTTTTCTTTTCTTTTCTTTTCTTTTCTTTTCTTTTCTTTTCTTTTCTTTCTTTTCTTTTCTTTTCTTTTCTCTTCTTTCTTTCCTTTCTTTCTTTCTTTCTTTTTCTTTCTTTCTTTCTTTCTTTCTTTCTTTCTTTCTTTCTTTCTTTCTTTCTTTCTTTCTTTCTTTCTTTCTTTCTTTCTTTCTTTCTTTCTTTCTTTCTTTCTTTCTTTCTTTCTTTCTTTCTTTCTTTCTTTTTTTTTCTTTCTTTCTTTCTTTCTTTCTTTCTTTCTTTCTTTTCTTTCTAAGTAATGCAATTTTAACTAACATTCAGATAACATTTTTATTTTATGATTTACATCGGACCTTCCGCCCGACCCTAAATTCTTTTTTAAAAATTTTCCCTACCCCTACCCTATCTCGAACCAATTTTTATTTTAAATTTGTCCTAAAAAGTTAAACCGGAAATAAAAATTATTTTTACCAGCTCCGAATTTGTTTAAAAATGTAGAAAAATAATTTTACAAAAAAATATTGCCGCCATTACTTGCATGAATTTTAAAATATATAAATTTATATTTTCGCGAAAATTGAATTACAAATATATTTATAATAATTTAAAATTTTAACCCCTTTATAGTCCGGTCCAAATTTTTTTTAAGCCCAATTCAGCCCCAGACCGAAATTATTTTCAAAACCCGGCCATGGTGGGATTTGTAGATCTCTAGTAGCGATTACGATTCACGATTTAACAGCTGACAGTTTTTTTTTAAAATAGTTTTATGAGATAGACAATGACATATAATACCTAGACTGACGATTCATTCATTAAAAGTGTACATCAATACAAATCAGCTGGATACGCCATCTTGATTACACTAATCATTATTAAAATTTTAAACGAGTGCCTAATTTATTCCTATATCTGATGCAAACTTTATTAAAGAATTATCGGATCATCGAGATAATAAGGAAGCAAGTTATCAATTTAATAGTATTTTTTAACATGAGAATAATTACTATATGTGTAAATGGCGGGTCCAGCTGATTTGCTTTTAACGACGCTTAAAATGCATTTTAATGAATAAATCGCAGTCTAGGTATTATATATGTCATTGGAATACTACCATTTTTTGAATTCCCTGAAAAGCTAAACATGATTCTGCATTTATTTTTTAAAAATAATGTATATTTACCGAGAGCGCGTATTTTAGTCAAAATAAAAAAGTGTTTTTTCAAAAGCCCACTAAGTTATAAAATATTTATAAACTTAATATTAACATTTTCTAAATCCTTTTAATGAGCTAAGTATTATTCTGCTTTCATT